>NW_024704746.1:40812892-41199597 GCF_018977255.1 Callorhinchus milii
ACACACCCACCCCCCCACACACCCACACCCCCCCCCCACACACACACCCCCACACACACCCTACACACACACAACCACAACCCCCCCACCCACACACACACCCCTCCCCACATACACACACACACCCCACACACACAACCACACCACCCCCCCCACACACAGACCCACACCACACACCCCCACACACACCCCCACAACCCCCACCACACCCCCCCCCACACACACACCCCACACACACTACACCCCCCCCTCACACACACCCACACACCACCCCCCCCACACACCCACACCCTCCCCCCACACACACACCCCCCCACACACACACACCCACACCCCCCCCCTCACACACACCACTATCAAGATACGCGTACGGTGCCTGGTAATAAGATACAGGCACTGGAGAGAGAGAGAGTGAGTGCACAGTATGAGCTCAGAGTCACTAACCCTATATCGCAGCCACAGCGCTGCCCCCCCCCCCCAACCCCCCAAGCGCTCACAGGCGTTATTCTTAACGCGAAGGGCGCTATAGAAATGCGAGTCGTTCATAACACTGCGAAAGTGCCCAATACTTTAGACCGGGTCACTGGTGCATCGTACAGCAACAGCAACGCTGTGGCCACTCAATGCGTAGTAGTAAAATAAAACAAGGACTGGAAGCTGCTGTGTACATTATGTGGGCGTAACACACAGCCTGTGAGTGAGACAAGCCGTTGCAACATATACAAATCAAAGCAAATAATGTTTCCCTTGTACTTAAGCAATAAAAGTACCAGGAAGTCTCTAAAACACTAATGCAACCCGTGAGAGATTGAGGGGAACATCACTGCAAGAGGGAAGATTGCTCTCGTCCAGATACCCCGAGAGCAGCTCTCCAATCCCACCCCCAATTCAAGGCTATATAACCCTTTCCACTCCCCCCCCCCCCCCATCCAATTTAGCCATATCGCAAGAACAACACCAATAATGGTTCCAACGATGTAACATGACTGAAGGGTATACAGCTGAGTGAACACTCATTCTTGTCAATGTATACTTCTTCAAAAGGAGCGCGTGAACAAAACTGCAGTCACTTTGGCCAATATGTAGCTCAATGGAAATTTCTGAAAATGAAATAATCCAAGAAACCTCTCTGACCACGAAACACTGCGCGAAGTAGAGAAGTAGAGACATGACCCCAAACCAAAAAGCACAAACGTCTTTCAAATGCAAAACAGTATCACTCAGAGATAACGGAGCACTTTCCCAATAAGCACTCCCTGTTTTGTGGAACAATGAAGACGAATACAATATTGGCCATTGAAATTCCAATTCTGAAGGACTTGATCTCCATTTTTAACACGTAATACACACCGTTTGTTATTTGTTCAGACCTTCATTTTTGTCTTCAATAAGATTACAATTGCTTCATGAAAAAAAACATTAGGGATTCCCTAATAAGGAAACCAAGTCAGTACCATTTCTGGAAGAGGTATATCACTTATGTCACTTATCACATACTATTTGAAAGAAAGTTTCTCCTGGCCCACAATATCCCAGATAAAATTGGTTCTTTGCTTCATGGACTGGTTGTAGAACAATGCAGTTTGTAGAACAATGCACAATGCACAATTAACCGTAATAATAATAATAGTAATAATCCTTGCATTTGATATAACGCTTTTCACATCTTCTCAATGTCTCAAAGCGCTTCACAGAATAGACTGTAAAGTGAATTGACTGTATATTTGTGGGTGAAATGCGGCAGCCAATTGCACACAGCAGTGTCCCACAAACAGTTGCAGATTGAAAATGAGCAATTGGAGGGATTATTATTAGACGTGTGGAGTAAGGATACTCTTAAGCATGGTCATGGCATATGTCAAACATCCAGCTGACAAAAGAAAGAAAAATAGAGTGTGAAAATTGGCTGCCAATTGGTGATGGTGACTACCTGTAAGTTCTTAAAGGAGAGTCATGAAGGGGTTTCAGATTACGTCATAGTAATAATAATAATCCTTGCATTTTATATGGCACCTTATCATGACTTCAAAACATCGCAAACATCATAAACTGAAAGAGAAATATCTTGCGAACTGAAACATTTAATTACAACCTTACAATATTGTATAAAAAATAACAAATAAAATAAACCACAGGGTGATTCTATTCAGCTTATTTGTAGTTTTGCTGATCCCCGTTCTCAGTGTGGATGCAGTGGCTGTTGTCCTCTGTATTGATGCCTGTTAATGCCCACATTGAAGGTATAAGAATCATAATGTAATCAGTGCCAGTTTATTGAGAACTAATTACATACAGTTAATGACAGGGATATAAAATGTCAGTGTTATTATAATGCACGTGACCTTTAATATGTGGCACAATAAACTCTGCTGTTACTATTGATATCATGTGCTGCAATGTCATGCTTACTCAAAGCATATGCTTTAATCACAAGAGCATATTCTCTGTTAAGTGTCAGACAAGAAGGGAACTTGTAAAACCATAAATTGTGTCTGCATCAAAAAGAGCAACACACTTTAGTGTGATGGGATATGTAACATGCTTAAACCCATATGTAGTGCGACATTAATATTGTAGTCTGTCCTATGATTGTATTATACTCCAGTTAATATGTCATGGACTGACTGCAGCCTGCACGCTATTCTAAAATTAATAAAGAAACTGAGCAGAATTTAATTTTAAATGTTTCCACTTTAATCTTGCAAATCTAAATCTTTCAACGGAAACATCTTTGAGAAAAAGAAGTAAGCCAGCGTGTATACGGAGGAATTTTGGAAGGTTTCCACAGTATCATAATATTACACATGGCTGTCAGATGTTCAAACAGAACACAAAGTTCAAGATTTGACCTAGAGATGGAGCTCAGAGGTGTACTGGAATAGCAACATGAATTGAAGTATGGAAAATTATTTTTCCAGATGAGGAATATTTTATGATAGAGTTAACAAGAAATTCTATAATGTTTATTGGACTATCACCATTACACCAGTGGGGTTTACAGAGATTCTTAGCTATGGTTAGTCAAGATGGTGGAATTCCCCATGTTCTTTAGTCTTCTCTTTCTGCTAGACCTATTAACGTCATATAACCACTATTGAACTTATTTCCTCATTTTCACTTCTGTTCTCTTTATCCTTGGTGCAGCCTATAATATGTGCTTTGACATTGCACCAGAAAAAATTGTTTTTGCAGTGGGGGATGGGGTGGGGAAGGGGGTGGGAGTAGGGTGCGGTGGGAGGTCAGTTAGGTTTCCTCAATAAAACAAAAGGCCAACCAACTCTGGACTGAGAAATTGTTCTGTCAAGCAGCCAAATCGGACTGAAAAGTTCATATAATTTGCAATTTCCATGGTATGCCATAATGCTTAAGTAGACACTCATTCCATGAAGAATGTTGTATCACAATATTCACCCACGTATACACCATCACATCACTTTATACATTATCCTATGAAGGGCTTTGAGATGTCTCAATGACATGATAAGGGGTTATATCAAATGCAAGAGTTATTAATATATCGCTTTTGCTATAACCAATGTCCATCCAAGCACAGTTCACTGGGGTCAAATTAATAATAATAGTAACCCTTGCATTTGATATAATGACTTATCGCGTCGTTCAGACGTCTCAAAGCTCTTCACAGAATATATTGTAAAGTGTCTATTGACTCTGTATTTGTGGGCGATACAAAGCAGCCAAATGCGCACAGCAGTGTTCCACAAACAGTCGTGGATTCAATGACCAAATTATATTTTTTGGAGGGATTATTACCCCTGGAAAGCGATTCACCAATCAACTAACAACCAGGTCCCTAATTACGGCAAGGTAAATGGAGGAGTGTGGAGTAAGGAAATTTGCCTAAGGATTCAAAACCGTGTTCTCTTGCTTGTGAGGTGAGTGCTCTAACCAATATGCTAAAGGACTCTGCTCAATCTGTTTTTGTGATAAATATTTTTAAGCACACTTGCTATATCTTTTGATGGTAAATGTTATGTAGTTGTCACATTGTATATTGCATTTAGCCTAAAGTTCCATAGTGTTGAAACAAAATAGAGAACAATGTAGAATGAATGATAAATCTTGGGTATAATGTTACACAATGATCAGCAGGAGTATAGTATACAGTGGTGACTGCAAAAAGTTATACTTGTAGCTGAATGATTCTTGACCTAAATTTGCATCACCCCTTCCTTTTCCTCCCCTCTGTCTTTCTCGTGTTTGGATCAGATGTGCATTTATCTGGAATTAGCTGGACTGTGTTGTATTTTCAGTGGTTTCAAATATCATTACTAGGGACAGAAGATAACATTAATAGGCACAGAATCACACAGTTGCACATCTGATAATGTATTTTAGTATGATTGTCAGTTTTTTGATCAGATTGTTTTAAATAAAAGAATATGTACTGGAAGCTGTGGGCCAAGCTCTGGCAAGAGAATGCCTATGAAAAAAAATCATACTCTACAGCTGCGGTATCCAGCACGTTTTGCTACTATTCATTGTGCTCAGAGTGAATTTTATGACACGTAAGGTCACTTGTACAAGCTAGCAGTTTGTAACGAAAGGTAAAACAATAGGTCATTGATTTTCAAATCAAGAATCAGAAGGCCCAAACAAGCTTGCTAAGTGGGGGTCACATTGCATGATAGCTACCTGTCCATGGCCCAGTTATATTCATTCTTCACAAGAGTCTTTCACAATAGTAGATGGCCTCCCTCTGATTCAGAATTAAGCAAGTTTTGCTGACTGAAAAACTGTAAACATGAGTAGATTTGTGACCTTTGATCCATATATTCTGTTGACACAAAGAGCAAAAGCCAGATAACAGTATTTCTCAACCTAGGTTGCTGCAAAATGTCTCTCCAATTACTGTGGCTTTCAGGGCAAGTGTTAACTCTAGCAATTTTAACTTATCTGGACTGTTATGAAGCTATCTCATTTAATTTAATTCTAAATAACTTGGGTTGTTTTTTTCACAATTTGATATGATTATGCTAATGAAATGTGCTGTATGACTAAATCTTGTGGACTTGACAGGCATTAGATAATAAAAAGTCATTTGAAGCAATGAAGTTGGCAGACTCCTTTATCATGTGTAATGAGACACATGCCCAGTCAAGCTATGCGGCACTTAATTACTGCTTTATTAGTCAGTTGTCTTTGCAAGGAAGGAAGAGGGAAAAAGTACATGATATACTGCCTCACTGAGTCAACTGTTATGCAATTTTATTACTGATGCAGAGAACCGCTCTTGTGTTGAATATTTATAATAAATTTCCTTTGCATGTTACAAAATCAAAACTTATGTTCCATTGCACAGTGCTAAAAACCATGGGGCAGAAACACCCCCTCGGTTGGACAAGGTTTACCTAGTGTTGACATCCAGAATTCAACAAATTCTTATACACAGTCTTTTAATTTTCAAGCTGTTTAAGAATGATAGAAAACCGACTTCTACAATTTGCAAAATGCTGGAGACTCTGAAATGCCACTAAGAGTAAACGTAGACCCAGGTGGAACATATGGAACTTCCATATGTATGCGGATGACATCCAACTCTATCTTTCTGCCTCCACCCTCAACTGTCTGTCGAACATCAAGTCCTGGATGAGGGCAAATTTCCTACAGTTGAATGTGAACAAGGCTGAGGCCCACCTGATTGGCTCGCGCCAGCACCTCAGCACCTCAGGCTCTGGCAGCATCAACCTCCATGGTTGCACACTTCAACTCACCAAGCCAGTCAGGAACCTAGGTGTCTTGTTTGACCTTTAACTGTCTTTTCTTCCCCACATCCAAGCCATGACCCACTCTGCCTTGCCTCACCTCTGTAACGTTGCCCGACTCCGTCACTACCTCACCCCTCAGGCCACTGAAACTCTTGTTCATGCCTTCATCGCATCCAGGCTCGACTATGCAAATGCCCTGCTTGTCGGCCTTCCCAACTCCTCCCTCCACAGGCTGCAGATAATCCAGAACTCTGCAGCCCGTGGTCTCTCCCACACCAAACTCCGTGACCCCATCTACCCTATTCCCGCCTGACTCCATTGGCTCCCTATCCTTCAGAGGATCCAGTTCAAGATCCTGGTCCTCACCTACAAAGCCCTCCATGGCCTCCCCCCACCCTACCTCTGCGACCTCCTAACCTCCTACCAAACCGCCCGCTCCCACCGCTCAGCCGGCTCTGGCCTGCTCCACGTCCCACGACCCACCCGCCCCACCGTTGGCGGGAGAGCCTTCAGCCACTCTGCCCCCAACCTCTGGAATTCCATCCCCCAATCATTCCGCCTCACCCACTTCTTAGCCTTCTTCAAGTCCCGTCTCAAAACTCTTTGACCATGCCATCGGTCACCCCCCTTCCCCTTCCCTCCCTTCTCCCTCCCTGAACCCAACTCGGGTCTGAAACGCTGCACACTGTCCAACGTCTTGGGACGTCCTCCAGACGTGAAAGGCGCTGTACAAATATAATCTTGTTGTTGTTTCTCCCCCACATTACTTACAACCCAAAGGGGAAAGGACGTTAAAGCACAATTGTCTTGCTCATTTAGAGATGCTGATACTCTGTCAAATGAATGACACTTTGCAAGCTATTGGTACGTAATAATTCTTCCCCTCTCCAAATTGTGAATACAATAATAATTCTCTTCTTCCCAGGAGTGAATGAAGCACTAATTCTTTCCTTCCCCAAGCTGTGTATTTCATAATAATTCTCCCATTTTCCCGGTCTGAGTATTGCAATAACTCTCTCCTTAGAAAAATAATAATCCTTCATTTCCAGATGTTGAGTGCAGTATTTATTCTGCCCATTACCATGCTATAAGAATACTAGTAATTATCTCATTCCCCAGGCTGGCTGTAATAATGACTTTCTCCTACTCCACACTGTGAGTGTCTTATTAACTCTATTTTGCTCCCAATTTGTAAGTCTATTAATAATTATCTTCTCCAGTCTTTGTGCACAATTGCAATTTTCTATTTGAAATTGTTGGATTATCAATATTGTCCGTTTCTCCAAGATAGAAATAATTTATCCTTCTCCAGCCCATGAATCGAATCATAGCTTACTAACTTTCAACTTTGTGTAATGTAACAGTTCCCCTCGTTCAAGCTGCAGTCATTTACATTTGTGACTTTAAACTCACATCAGATGCAAAACACTTGCAAAACAACTGCAAATAATTCATGTGCTATCTGAACATGTGACATATCTGAAGTATTCACCTTAAGATAAAAATTCAAATTACGATAATGTGTTTTCATGAGAACAGTCCCTTGGAGTGTCATACACTTTGAAGTTCATGTGCACAAACTCTGGTGATTTTCATTTCTCATCTCGTCTGCTATAAATTAATTCACATTGGTGTTAATTTAGTGGAGGAGTTAGTACCAGTTTAGACTTGTGGCCTTCTCCTGTAATGTGTATGATTGTAAGATATATAAAAAGTTCAGCATCTAAACCTGCCAGAAACAGCTACTCCAGTTGCAAATTCATATTGTGGCTTTGTATACTACAAAAAGAGAAGACATAACTTGGTGGGTATTTTTACAGTAGCTGATAACATGGCAGGTTACTTAAGAAAGTCAGAAGCTTATTAACAACTTAAGGTGCTGCAGTAACCATTTCACGCTATACTGATCATTTTGCAACATTATGTAAGAGGTTTATAGTTCATTTTAGATTATTCTATATGTTGTATCAACCTAGATTTGCTGCTCTTATATATTGTATTAAAATTCACATTAATACAGTAGCTTTTTAACAATTATTTGCAGTAATCTGATACTTTGCTGTACTGTATTGTAGCTATTTTAATGGAGGTAAGGCTGATCTAAGTGTGAAGATAGACAATGCCTGGAAGGCTCTGCTGGCCGATAAAACATTGTAAGCACCATGAGGACAAAGCACAACATCCAATGTGATGGCAGTGCAAGTAATATAAAAGCAGAATTATTTTTCTCACTATGACTCACAGCTAATGATGCAATATTGGTCTCAATGTCGCACATTTGTGATAGTTTGAGAGTGTGGTTTATTTCACAGATTTTTTGGGTGAGCGGGGTTAGGTCACTCACTCCCCGTAAACTGAATTAGACCAAATCCTGTTTCTCAAACGGGAACGAGAGATATCCACCACACCACCACCCCCACCACCCCCCCACACACACACAATCTAGTTCCCAAATCATCAAAGGTCCATGCAGACCTGATTCCTTTCCTCACAATCACCCAAGCAAGTGAAGTGACCTGATTGCCTGTCCTAGCCCAGGAAAGCCTAGTCTGAGCATAGTGACCAAGTACTCAAGCTAGTTCAGTATTCCAGTTTCCCCACTCCTCTTTGTGTGGGTGAATCTTGAATTGTATTTCCTTGAGTTTAGAAAGTTGAGGGGTTGTTTGATTGAAGTATTAAGACAATAAAGGAATTTGATAGGTTAGATACAAAGAAGCTATTTCCTCTGGTGGGGGAATCCAAAACAAGGGGGCATAATCTTAAAATTAGCACCAGGCCATTTAAGAGTGAAATCAGGAAGTCTTTTTCCACTCAAAGGATGGTAGAAATCTGGAATTCTATCTCCCAAAAAGCCATGAATCCATCCACATCTTCAAGAGTGATAAAAAGTTGATGGATTTTTGGGCAGTCAGGGTATATGGTCGGTATGTAAGGGATATGGGGAGAAAGTGAGGAATTGGAATTGAAAGGATTAGTTGAGGTATACATCAGTCATGATCTAATTAAATGGCAGAACAGGCTCGAAGGGCTGAACAGCCTCCTCCTGTTCCTATGTTTCTATGAATCAAGATCCTCAGATCGGGACCCCATCAATCCCAATCCCAGCCAACAGAGGCATACCTTTTCTGATGGTCACTCATCCCACCATGAATGAATCATGTGAACAGTCAGATCACAGCTCCCTAATATAACCAACCCTTAGGAGAGAGGACTGGCTATTGCACATCCAGACAAAATCAACCCAGTTCTTGCCAGATCAATGTTTCTCAATGGAGAGAGTAAAAGAAAGTTAAAAAAAACCTAGAGAAATCAGCTATTTTCTGTGGTTTCAATGATGAATGAGGGTTTAGTGATACATCAGCATGAAAAACACTCAAAATAAATTGTGTCTCACGTTTGGTATTGACAGTGTAAGTCTTCAAATGTGCATTTGTTGCATTTGGATTTACTTGCTCCGACATGGATCTCTTCACAGCGCCCTGCATGAGCAGGAAGAGGAAGCATAAATCCAGCTCCAAATGGCTTTATCTTACCACTTATGGCAGCATAAACCAGGCAAAACCAAAAGAAAAATCAAAGAATGATTTTAAAAATTATTGGTAGTCATGAAATATTGAAATGCTGCCAGGTGCATTTCTAACATGTGCTCTTGGCTTTAGTCAAATGGAAGCAAGAGATTGACAACATTCCGGTGCAGAGCACTGAACACATGAATAAGTTGGGAAAATGTTTTGCTTGAACCAGGATTATTCACTCAAGTGTTATTTCTGGACCAACAATTCTGTACAATGGGAGTGGAAGAAAAGTGACTTGGTACATTGGAATTCTAAGCTCAGATAAAAGTTATGGTTGGATCAGGTATCTATTTGTCTGGAATTGATCGTATACTGTAGAGTGCAACTTTAAAAGAAACTACACAAAATTGAACCTGTTTCTGAAACACATTTCAATCTCTACACACGATCCTTGTACACTTTAATATCTTAAATTGAATAATTATCAAAGTGGTGGAAAGTCACATTGAACATTATTTGCACGTAATAGCTTCCAAATACTGTACTTTACTTTAGCCTGGGCTGGGTTTCTTTAAATAATTGTGCCAGGAACATTCCGTACCCAATGAAAAGAAAACCTTAATGTAATATGTGATGCAAAGTATGTTTATTTTGGGGGAAGAAGTGAGAGTCCTCAGCTAAACAATAAATTGACAGTGGATTGGTGAAACGTATCAGGGGCTTCATTGAATTATTAAATCGCACAGGCTGCATGACCCATTAGTGGTTACAGTCCCACCCATTCACTGTCAAGAGATAAGTGTGCTGGAAACTAGCTGCCAGCAAGTGCTGAGATTGTTCTTAAAAAATGAATGGATCAGGCAATGATGAAAAACAGATAGAAAGTCACTGATGGACTTTTAACTCGGCTTCTCTGCATTTCACGGTTTGCCTCAGCATCCAGGTTGGGTAAAATCTTTAGACAGCCAGGTGTATACCTGTTTCACAGTTCAGAAGGTGCTGCTTATTCGCCTGCATTTTAATTCCTCATTACAAGCATTTGTGAGGCTGAAAGAGACACTCTGATTGAAGTTGAAGTTTAACCTTTCAAGCATTGAATTTTCCTTTACAGCATTCAAACCACACACACATTTTTTGTTGCTTTCTTTCATACAATATTGGCAAGAGTGATTTTCTGCAAATTTTGAGGGATAACTTAAAGCAGAGCCTGAAAAGCAGAGCACTGCTCCAGCTAACTCCAATGAAATAGTCTCTGAAGGAAAGTGAAAACCTTATTAAAGAGTGCTTTTTCCTGTGTGGTGCAGGAATGCCACTGTATGCCTCAAAGTAATGCACTACATAAATTTTAAACTTTAAACTCAAGTCTCGCTATCCTTCTTTTAGCATTAGTGTCAAATAAACAAGAGTTAAAAACAATATTATCCCTCCCCCCACAAAATAGTTTATTGGCTTTGGAATATTAAGTATTTTTGAAAAATAAGACTTAAAACAAAGAACTATCATGTACTACAATCAGTGCTGAATTTATTTTAAAATATACTCATCTCCTGGTGAGAGGATTTGGCTTAGTAAACTTGCCAATTTGGAGGCTCAGTGTTTGAGTGATACGGGTCATATTGGGACACTGTTGTGAGGAATAAGTGCAGAGGAAAGAGGGATGAAAGTTGCAAAGCAGATGACAGTTTGTGTTAGAGAGGCAGAAGGATGGAGGTAAAGAAAATGAAGAAAGTGAACAAAAATGCAAACACATCATGAAAAACAAGAGGAAAAATTCAAGAGAGGATTGTGGAGTCCAGTAGCTCAGTGGTTAAAACACTCGCCTTGCAAGTAAGAGATCTGGGTTCGATTCCTGGCAGGATGAAACGCTGGGCATGTTTCCTTACTCCACACACCTCACCTAGCGGTAAGCAGGAACTCGGTTGCTAGTCGATTGGTGGATCACTTTTCCGGAGGTAATAACTCCTTCCAAAAAAAATAATAAATTGGTCACTTCAATCCACGACCATTTGTGGGACACTGCTGTGCACAATTGGTTGCCGCGTTTCGCCCACAAAATATACAGTCAATTCACTTTACAGTATGTTATGTGAAGTGCTTTGAGATGTCTCGAAGACATGATAAGGCACTATATCAAATGCAAGGTTTATTAATATTATTAATAAGAGAAAAAATGATGGCAGGTTGTTTGCATCAGTGTAAAGAGGAGGGAGGAGGGGGGAGGAAGGGAAGAACAGGGACTGTATCCAAATGTTTTAAAGCAGTGCCATCAATGGCACATGAGTACAGGAAACCACTGAAAACAAACCACTGCTCCAAGCCCAGCTTATGCAGTGTGAGGATGACAAATACAGTGTGATTCTTGCAAGCTGGTGAATTGCTTTGCCAAAGTTAAAATAACTTATCGCATGTTTTACCAACTAGCTGGAATGGCTTTCAAACTTTTGGATGTTTTCCGCCTACCCTTCCCCTTTCAATTTACATCCCCACTCTCACCAAACTCGGCACGCCCAACACCACAGCCCTCGGCAGGCTCCACTAGATCTTTGTCTTCCAACAGATCAATTTCACGATCATCATCTTCACCTCTAAAACCCTTCAAGACCTAACACCTTTCCATCTCCGCAATATTCTACCTCACTCCTCTGCTCGGCTAACTTTGCTGCACATAATCCATGCCCCCTTTGCACCACCATCGAAAATTATTAAGAGGATTGTGAAACACTGTTGGACACAAGCAGACTAACTGGATTGGACAGATAGGGGGCAAATGCAACAAACGTGACGCATACATAAGGTAAAATGGAATAGGGGAGTATAGAGAGGTGATTAGGAGGGGTGGAGACTCATATGGATTACAAACACTGGCATAGACTACTTGAACTGAATGTCCCATTTCTGTGCTATGTAATTCCTACCTCTCTTGATCTTCTGAAGTCCTTTTTGTTTCCAACAGTTCATTGCTACTGCAATACATGTATTATGCATAGCTCAAAACAGGAGTCTAGACCCATATAGTCCACAATAACCTTTTCCACATTTACACTTTGCCTTAACTACACTTGAATACCAGCTCATGCCATGCAGACAAAAAATTTAACCATATGCACCAAGGGTCACAGGGTGACAACTTAAATTCAGCAATCCACTGTCTCCCTTATTGCCCACAGACATGCTTCAAGTACATCAAAGGCTGATTCGAGTATAAGACAGGGCACACATTTATACATGGCGCTTCCTAAAAGATTGAATACAAGATTACTTGACCAACTATTTGTAATGTTCAATTCGAAACAAACCAGAAACACACAGCAGCAGAGGAATCTTCATGTACTTAAAGCCAAAGTAACCTGTAGAAAAACATTATATAATGCATTGTCAGTTAGCAACTAGACTATCCCTTATAGTGTCAAACATCTCGAGTCAACCGTGCAGCACCGACTCCATTATGATGATGGTATGAGCAATGTAATTGACTGTTTACACATAGGCATTTGTTCCAAACTTTTACGCACCTGTTATCTGTCTGTCTGCCATCAGATTAGTGAAATGCTAGTGGGTTTTACAAACATTTTTTAAAGCTTTACCACTCAGCATTCCAATAGCTAGAAAAGTGCTACCGGCAAAGTTCATAACCCAAAGTCTCAATTCCCAAGTACTCAACCTGTGTTGTTGACCTAGTTGGAAGTTTTGCTTTGATTCAGATTAGGGTTTATGAAGAGAAAAGGCATTTTCCATTGATAATTATAGCCAGTAGCAAAACCGTGAAACTCAATTCAAACAGACTAGCAATTTCACGTCAGTTTCATTGTCTGTGATTTGCATGTCATAGTGAAATACATGTAGAATATTCCAATAATTATTTACCAACTGGGTAAATCATTTATTTAGTGGGGTTTTGTGGTGAGGTAGAAGTTTTCTATATAGCAGAACTATTTAATTATTATGAACTTTATTATTTTTGCTTTGTTGCTTATTTTTGCATTACCCATAGCTGTTTGATATGATGTTAATGATTTTCTCATTACATTGGCTCTGAGTTCTGTGCATTGTATTCACAGGATAGTGAACAGGTGTGAAAATGTATTGTTTCAGCAACTTAATCTAGGTCAGTACGGTTCAGTTCACATTTGTTAGTGGCTTTCTATACTGAGCTATTGTGGAGCTCAAACTTTAGAATAAAAATGAGAGCAGATCTGAATTATAGCACTGATATAATGCAAGACATCCCAGGGCCACAAAACCTACCAACAGAATACATTACTCATTATCTTTGTCCTGCAACAGAAGTGACAGAAACCCACAATAAAACTCTTTTAAAAAAAACAGATTTACAATCTATATTTTGTTTTTCCAATGAAGGCGGTGATTTTTTTCAGCATTACTACTGCATAAATGATACGCTCCATCAAAAACAGTGTCATAAAATTTGTACAACTTGTGACTTTGGCGTTCCACAGTACAACCATATAATATCATATTACATCAGCAGTCATGTGATAGCCTCGATTTGTTTAGCTTTAATATTTTTATAACTTGCTTGGTACCAGTCTATTTAGACAGCTGTTCCATTCCTTCCCTCCCCCTTCCCCCCTCCTCCCTCCTAATACACTGAACGTTTGGTTGAATCCAGTATAATATCACAACATATTGTGACCTGACAACAGTGAGTTGTGAGAAATAAAAAATAATATAAGGCTGAGAAGACCCAATTCACAATACCAAAGAGTGAATAATGTAGTGTCCCCCAACATTGCAAGTTGGGTTTCACACATCTCATTCCTTCCAAGTCAGTAAATCCACCACATATTTCCATGGTACAATACCACTGACCTGTTAAACTGTTCATCAAACTGTTCCTCCACTTTGCAGGCACTAGACTCCTCCACGTTCCCCACCCTGCCTACTCCACTATCGGTGCTCAGGCCTTCATTCAGTCTTTCTGCCCCACCTTCTGGAACTCCATCCTGGAGCCCCTCCACCTCGGCCCCTCCCTTGCCTCCTTCAAGGCCTGTCTCCAGACTTTCCTTTTCGATCATGCCTTCGGTCATCTTCCCTCCTTCATCCCCTTGCCCTCCTTCCCTCTCTGATTCCAACTCACAGGTCGGGTGCAAATCTCTCATTGTCCAGCATCTTGGGACGTCCTCCCGACATGAAAGGTGCTATATAAATGCAATTTGTTGTTGATGGTCATAAGTCAGCCTAAGCATAGATCATGTGGCACCAGTATTCCTTGCATATTATAGAGTAACCACTGCAAATGACCCACCATCTCTCAGACCACATGCGTGGTAAAACAGTATCAAATTCAATTATTATTTTGTAATAATATAATCCTTTCATTTGATATAGCCTTTCACACAGGGAGGATGTCTCAAAGCATTTCATAGGATATACTGTAAAGTGTGGTAACAATATTTTTGTAACTAATTTGCACACAGCAATATCCCACAAACAGCCATGAATAATAATAATCCTTGCATTTGATATAGCGCTTTTCACGTCTTCTGGACGTCCCAAAGCACTTCACAGAATATACTGTAAAGTGAATTGACTGTATATTTGTGGGCGAACGCGGCAGCCAATTGCACACAGCAATGTCCCACAAACAGTCATGGATTGAAAATGACCAATTTATTATTGTTTTTTTTTTTGGAGGGACGAAGTGAATGATCAATTTTATTTGGGGATTATCGGCCAGGAGTAGTGCCACGGGATCTTTAATGTACACCTGAACAGGCATACGGGACCTTGTTAAAGTATCTCAACCGAAGGACGGCACCTCATAAAATGCAACACTCCCCCAACACTGCATTGCAATCTCAGCCTAGACACTGTGAATTCAAAGTCCCAAAGTGGGGCTTTTTTTTTAACCCCTGATCATGGGTAATTATGATTGTAATAATTATGAAAAGGCAATAAATATCTTTTAACGTCTAATTTTAATTGCAGACTAGTCTCATTTGTAATGCAAATGAATGTTCAAAGGGAGGGGCATTCAAACAATTGAAATATGGCTGGTGTTTTAGTCTCTAATCTTATCGGATTTTGTAGCTTTTAGTTTTGCCAATATTCACCTCTTTATCCCCTCCCATCAGCAACAGTTTGACACAAGTAAGGCTATATCTCAGTAAAAATTGAGCAACGTTCAGACAATCTCTATCTGCCAGTGTACAACTGAGTTATAAATTAAACAGAAAAAAGGATGAAGGAGTCCACAGTCCTAATCATTACTTAGTGATCCCTCATGAAGACAATTATCAAGCTGAGTAGTCAGAACCAGCATATTTACATATACTGTAAAGTGAATTGACCGTGTATTTTGTAGGCGAAACGCGGCAGCCAATTGTACACAGCAATGTCTCATAAACAGTCGTGGATTGAGTAAGCAAATTATTATTTTTTAAGGAATTATTTACTACCCTCGGAAAAGCTATCCGCCAATCGACTAACAACTGGGTTCCTACTGCTAGGTAAACAGAGGTGTATGGAGTAAGGAAACTTGCCCAACGTTTCGCCCTCCAGGTATATTGGAGGAGGAGAAAGGATTTTAAAACATAAATTTCTGAAAGGAAATTTCTAAGTCTTCACTATTTTGCAGAAATTTGATAAGATCCAAAGGAGTCAAATCAATAGTGGTTAAATCAAGGGGAGGAGATGCACTGGTGTGTAATTAATTGCATTTTTTTTAGTTTGTCTGAGATATGAACATAACCACAATTCATTAAATTGTTTCTGCTGGAGTAAGTTTGTTAGTACCCCAATGGAACAATTATTGCAGACAAAGAATCTTGAAGGTACACGCGAAAACTTGCTAACAATGTATACTACACTTGGATTTAATCAGTCCAATTAAGCCTTAAGAAGGTTACAAATGCTTTGTGCAAGAAGGCTGTAAACACTCTGCTGAAATGTTTAGAGTGAGCAGCTGCCAAGTAATGGCAGAAGAAAGATGACTGGCTGATTTGAGATCATCAGGCATGAAGCATGAGCGATTGGTATCCAGTCAAGATTAACCAGTCAGGACTGACCTGGCTGGCAGAGCAGAACTGTCTCACCTAGTGCTGGAGATGCAATGGTAATAATACTGGTAATGTAACACTGATGTCCAGCTTCAAATTCATTAAGTAGTCCTGAAACTTCCTGTTACTATAAATACAAAAACGTGTTAAGAAGTAACTATGCTTTACGGACGCTGTATTTCTGTAGATGGGGGTGCAGAACATTGCAGGAAATTAATAATGCAGTTCTGAGAAGTGTATTGTAACAACAATGGCCCTGCTCCAGCATTTGTACCAATCCTTCAAATGTGACATTAATGCTCTTTGTTGGATAAGTTATGACATTAATGGTCTTTGTTGGATGTTTAGTCCTGAATGTTCTTCTAACTTACTGTCAGCATTGATTAATGTAACTGCGAGAAAAAGTGACTGGAGTTAAATTATGCATGATATTTCAATTAAGAATTCATATCACCTTCAGCATAAGTCAGAGTTGATGTTAGTACAAACGATTATAAAGAATAGAATGCAACAGTGATTATAATTATATTCATAGGGATCAGCACGACATTGTATACATTTTAGTTGAAAACAATCATTATGTACTGTTGTATAGTTCAGTGCTCAGTTCTAGCACTCTTGCTTTGGTCCAGTGTTATAACCTGATTTAGGCTGATACTCCAGTGAAATGCTGGGAAACAGAGATGCTATCTTTCCAACTAAAATCCTGCCGATCTGTTCAAATCCAATAACACTATTTATAATACTACTACTAATAACAATCTTTACATTTGATACAGTGCCTTATCGCATCATTGAGACTTCTCAAAGCACTTCACAGGATATACTGTAATATGGAGTGTCTGTATTTTGTGGGTGAAACACAGCAGCCAGTTGTGCATAGCAATGTCCCACAAACAGCCATGGAGTGAGTGAACAATTTTATTTGGGGGAATTGTTGGCCAGGACACCAGAAGAAACTCCCTTCTCTTTTCGAATAGTGCCATGGGATCTTGAACATCACCTGAATAGGCAAATGGGACCTTGGTTTAACAAGATAAGTGAGTTTCTTCTGGGATCCTGGTCAACATACTTACACATTCATTCACCTGATGACTGTTTGTGGGATTTTGTTGGGACAAATGGCTGCCATTTTTGCCTTTAAGATGCTATATAAATTGCAAGCTCTAGTTTACTTAGATACTCCAAATGCAAAATTACATTGGCAAATCATAAAGATGACCAGAATAAATGAAACAATGCATTTAGTGGCTAAACACCAACAGAAATGTGTAGGTGAATATTGTGTGGGATGTGGAGTGGAGGGATTCTCCTGGGAGTGAACTTAATGGGCTACTGGGTCTTTTTTTATTCTTTCCTGTCTATCTTTTCTATCTATTTTTCTATTTTTCTGTCTTTTCTGTCTATTTGTTAGGTTGAAAGTGCGTCCAAGTCTATAGTTAATCTATTGATTTTAAAATGTGCAGAATTTAGCAAATGGCGGAAAAAAGGTTTCAAAATTAACACTGTGTTTCACAAATTGTCAAATTTTGGACATTGTGACATGTTATAGAAATAGAATAGATCTAGTTCCAGGTGAAATGTTATTTAAGCGGAAGAGTAAAAAGGAGTTGAGATATTCAAGGGTTGAGAAAGAGAGAAATACAAACAATGTACAAACAGTAAAACCTCCAGCAAGTAACAACAAAAACAAATTGCATTTATATAGCACCATCGGGAGAAGGTCCCAAGATGTTGAACAATGAAAGGTTTGCTTAATCATTGCTAACAAAGAATGAAGCAATTGAATTGGGGGTTAGAGTCGAGGGATGGAGTGCAAGGGGGGTGGGGGTGGGAAGATAACCAAAGGCATGGTCGAAGAGAAAGGTCTTGAAATGGGCCTTGAAAGACGTAAAGGAGTGGGGGTGGTTGAATGTATCTCAAATCCTGGCAGTGATTGACTGTGATCCTTGGGACAAACTCCTTTAAATATCAAACAATTGATGGTTGCGGTTTTGATAAAGCACGGAAACGTACGCTTTATTTTGAAAATAATCTAAATCAAGTTCCCCAATGGCTAAAATTAATCCTGTCTGAAATTTTTAAAACAATTCAATTGCTTCATTCTTTGTTAGCAATGATTAAGCCTATGTACAACACAAAATAAACTATTCAATAGAGTAATCTCATTGAAGAATAACTTTCAGAATGAGTTTGCTTTGCTCTATGTTCAATTGCATTATTTTCCTAGATGATACATAGTTACACAATGGGTGCAAATATCCCAAACACTGACTTCTGAATACTCACTGTGACAACATTGGAGTCTATTTTATGGGATGTGTAAACCATGTCTAAACACAGGTGTAAAGAGAGATTTACGGAAACCCTCAATTCTGCAATTGAACTAATGAACAGGATTCCAGCAGCACCATCGATCCTTTACTTTGGATGTTATGTATATATATTTGGGATACCTGTAAACTGTAGCCATGTGTTTACTCAGTTTGTGCAGTACACTCATCTGGGCAGTACTTGACCCTGGGTCGGAAAGTTGCTGAGTACAAGACTTGAGTTCGTAGTCCAGGCTGACACTTCAGTGCAGAGTGCATGATTGAAAGAATTGCCACCTTTTGGAGAAGACTGTCAACTGTTGTCCCAACTGTCTGTTCAGGTGGAAGTTAAAGATCCTATAAGGAAAAAGGAGTTAGTCCCAGAGATCTGGCCAACCATTTTCCTGGTAATTGCTCATTGACCTAATGGCTGTTTGTGGGACCTGCTGGTGCAAATGACTGCAGTATTTGGTTTCAAATACTGTACAGCCACTACACTTGGCTGTTACTATTGTAAAGTGCTTTGAGATGTTTTCACATTATAAGGTTAGAAATGCAGTTTTATTTTACCCCATTATTCAACCCCCTCCCCCCACATTGTCCTACGTGTGAGGATTTTTATAAAGAAAGGGACATGTTTTATGTTCAAAGAATTAAATATTTACTTCATGGTAATTATGTTCCAGGGAAATTGCCTTAAGTACTAGATACATGACAGAGCAATAAATATGATCAACAGACCACCACAGGAATAGCAAATACAATCATACTGCTTGTGGCTATCTTCAAGTGGGTGCCATTAGTTTGGAGTGACCGATAATTGCTGCTGACAGTTTGGAGTTGAAGCAACAAGAAGTCATCATAAATTTGAATCTCAGTGCCTCCTGTTGGGGAAATATCATGTGCTGTAAAAACAACCTGGTCATGCCAAATACCCCCAAAACTAATTCCCAACTATCAAGGTTGGTCAGAAACATTTCTTTCAGCATACGTTGTCATGTACATATGTACCATTCCATCTGTGAAATCCATCTTCTCTTTCAGCAATACACAGTGCAGAGAATGAAATGCCTCCTTGGTGAACTCAAACACAAAAATAAAATGTCAGGAATATATGTACTCTTGGATTTCAAACTGAAAACATTCTGCTCTGATGGACAGTTTCCTTGTACTGTGTTGGCACAGATTCTACAGATTTGGGGGTTTCAGAAGTTTCATTTGGGTTAAAGCTCAGAATCTGCTATATAGAAAAGATGGAATGCGACTGTCAAGACAATTTTGCTTGATATATTAAACATATTCCAGACCTCATAATGTCTACAAGATTTGTTCCAATAACAATGTATTAATCTATGTTGTCGACAATCAATGGCAAAAACAATACACCATTTTATACAATAATAACTCTTGCACTTAATATAGCGTGAAAGGTGGTATATAAATGCAATCTGTTGTTGCTTATCACATCGTGAAAAGATTTCAAAGTGCTTCACAGACTTCACTGTAAGATGTAGTGACCTTGATTTAACCTGTTGTCAAAACAGTATCTCTAACAATGCAGCATTTCCCCCAGCACTTTACTGGATGGTTTGAGATGGTACTAAATGAATTGCAGTTCAGCATCAGTTCAGTTAATGGAACATTTTGCAACCTATTTTTACACCAGCATTCGAGAAATTAGAAAATCCAACAATAATTGGGTGGGCTGGACCTACATTATGCTTTTTAAGTGTGCTTCAATTTCATTACATGAAACATTAAGGTTCAAATTGTACAATCAGGTTTCCCCCACTCCCAACAAAGTGAGTTCTCCCAATGTGTGAAGCATGGCTTTGAAGTCTTAAAAATAAAACGCAGTAAAAGGAGAGAATCATTTAATGGAGAAATCCATATTTAGATACACCTTGCAACACTTTTCTCCTTCAACTGAACCTCAATAAGATATCAGATGTTTTTAAACAAAATAAGCAATTGCTCCATGTTAGATACATACTCAATAAAGTCTTGTTTGTTTTTAATTCCTTTCCATATTACTGAATGCTATTCACAGCAGGGTTGGGGAAGGGAAGATCTCCAAGAAACATAAAACTCACAGTTGACGCATCTACGCAGAGAACTGAATCATCTCCAGATCTGATTGTATTCATCAAACTGAGCTTTCAAGCCGCAGTATATTTCTTTCATGTGTTGATATTTCACAAAATAGTTTGGAGTCATACGCTGTGATTAAAGTCACTATTATATCTCCAGTTTAGCTAAATTGTTTTGAGTGTTATCCTTGGGTAAAACTAGAGCCCTAGAGTTTTCTTTTTTGAAAAAAAACAAAGTAGTTTCGAGGTGAAATGAAATACTCAGTGAAATTCCCGGAGGAAATGCAATAATATCTTAGGGGCTGACCTGCAGGACCGGTCTGAATCAGCTGAGCTCAATTCCATGCAGCAGCAACATAAACTCTTAAGAAAGAGAACTACAGTCAAACACAACTATTCTTTCCTATGAGTTTCAAATCTCACTTGATTCTGGGACAAATAATATTCAAGTTACTATCCTTTAGTCCAGGTTTGGTGTAATATAGATTTTTTAAGCTTTGTTGGTAAATATTCTGTGACTATATCATTTCATGTTGCAAGAAATTCATTGGATTATTACCATTTAAAAAGAGAAAGCGAGTTTCTCTAGGTTTCCTGGTCAACAAACCTTAAGGTGAATTGATCATTCACAACAACAACTTGCATTTATGCAGGGTAGCTTCCCAGACCTCATGGTAATTTGTGAGCCTAGCTGGAGCATGCTGATCTGCTTGTCTACAAAAATAAGTGTAAAACATTGCAGTAATTTCTGTAATGTGGACATATTTCAGTATTACAGGCCCTATAAGAATGCATTTTTTTAAAACAGTATTGCATTCCTTACTTGGACTTGATCCTGTAGTGATGTAAATTCTGCTCAGCTCTTCCAGAATTAAGCACTCGAAGTTTGCTCCTCAAAAATGATTGAATAAAAATTATTTAAGTAAATAACGTTAAAAATATTTTTCTTAATGAAAAGCAGTAATGCTGAATACAGTGTGGTGTTATTAAAGTTTGTCCAGAACGGACTGGGTGGTGCAGTGGGTTAAAGCACTGCCCTTTACATCTAATTGTTGGATTTGAATGGAACTCAGATTGTTGCAGTGCAAGTTTCTTTTTCCTTATAGCTGTATGGGTCCTATACAAAACCTTTCCACAAATTTGGCCAATTGCCTTATGGTCGCCAATCCACAGCAGTACTTGCAGTTCTGCTCAGAGGCACAGGATGACTGGTGTGGGAAACAGAAAGGTCACACACGTACAGGGATATATATTTTCAGATCAGTTGCAGTGTACTGGAAGCTCTGCACTGTCTGACTGAACTATCCTTGACCTGGATGTGTTTTGATGCAGATAACTGGGTGCCAAAAAGTGGGAAAGTCTTCCAATTTCCAGCACTGATATTTTTCACCTTCACAAATACAAATTTAGTATTCCTAGAAGCAAAGGCAAATGTAAACATTCACTCAAGTCATTAACCACTTCTTATATGTCTGGAAATATCGCTCCTCACAATCTTCCTCGGTTTTCAGGCCTCACGAATGGTTTATGTTCTTTGCATTTGATATAGCACCTTTCAAATTGGGAGGACATTGCAAATCACTTCACAGGATTTACTGTATTGTATTCTTCAGGTGAATGCGGCAGCCAATTTCCCCACAGTAATATCCCACAAACAGTCATAAAATGAATGACCACTTTTGTCTGGGAGATTGTTGGCCAGGAGACTGGGAGGAACTCCCTACTATAACCAGTTTGATGAAGTTATTTGTAGTTGTACTCTTTTGGCATATTTATAGCAGTTATGCATACCTTGCTGGGGGTGTGGAGGGGTGGGGGAAACTCATAGAACTGTTCTGGTTCAGTGGGGTCCCAGAGCCACTTGTAAGCAATGTAAAGAATTGAAAGACAAATTCCTTGGGTGGGGGGAACCTAACTTTTTAGTTGTACCAAAAGATTATTTCTTCTCATCAAATAATTTGCTTCTGTAGTGCTTTTGTACAATAATAAAAGATATCAGCAATCAGCATTGGTGAAAAAAATAAGAAAGGTACAAACTCTACTTTAATGTGTGCACAGGCCCCTTACACAGTGAGGTGCTGGCATCAGTATGAAGGAACCTCAGCTAGTCAAGATTACAATTTTCATCCAATAATACTTTAGTTGTCTAACTAATAAAGCGAAAACCCAAAATACATTTCGGTCTTTTTTATGGCAACAATTACTCCATTAACGCGGTGGGTGGGGAGTCAATTCACATCTAGTTCATGCTAACTTGATTTTTTTTCCCCAACTGTGAATTTCAGTGAATTTCCCAGAGATCTGTCATTTCACAGCAGGGAAATTATGAGAAAACTGAATGCCTGCATATAGTGAGTAGGGATGTACATTTTATAAAAAACAGTTATTTTATTTAAACAAAATGACAGTGATTTAGTAAAACACATGGTATTATATAATGATATCTGCAAGACTGTTGGAGACTGAATCAGGCAACTTTGACTATTAAGCAACAGATAACCAATTTTACATGTGGTGAACGTCAAAGTGTTGGGCGCCTCAGAGAGCACTAAATGTCCATAAAGCTCAATTTATTATTTGGGCCTCAGAACAGAATGAGTCATTGGAGGCTTGAAAAATATAACATGTAGAGAAGAGTGTGAGAGAGACAGAGAGGAGAGAGAATGTTCAAGGAGACAAGCCGAGAGAGAGAATTCAAATTCAAAATTAAATGGAATTCAGTTGGCCTTCTATTCGTAAGTGCATTTTTAAAAAATTAATATTTGTGAAAACAGTAAGAGTGGATTTATTTTTTTCAACATTGAAACTTGATAAGTACATGAGGAGAAGTGAATAGAAATGCATAGGAGAAGTGATCTGCCAATCGACTACCAACTGGGTTCCTACTTACTGCTAGGTAAACAGAGGCATGTGGAGTTAGGAAACTTGCCTATGGAAGATAATAATAATCCTTGCATTTGATATAACCTTTCACACCGGGAGGACAACTCAAAGTGCTTCACAGGATTTACTGCAAAGTGTAGTGACTGTATTTTGTAGGTGAATCATGGTAGCCATTTGCACACAGCAATGTCCCACAAACACCCATAATATGAGTGGCTAATTATATCAGGGGGATTGTTGGCCAGAAAACCATGAGAAACTTCCCTCTTTTTTTTTTGAATAGTGCCATGGAATCTTTAACGCACCTGAACAGGCAGGTGGGACCTCGGTTTAACATCTTATCCATGGGATTGACAGTTATGACATCAAAGCAAATTTGAAACAGAAACTATATTGTCACAGACACCAGTCCATTCGTATTATATTCATGGAACAAACCGATCCCTTTACATGTTCAAATCACAGATTTACATTGTGTACACATACTGTAATGGCTTGGAAGTATAAAAACAAAGGCCCAGATTTCCGCATTTTCCTTCTCCTCCTCCTCTCACATAATTGGCAGTAATACAGGTTCATAAATACAATGTGTTCCATATCCCACCACTAGCATCCCTCAACATGATGAACACAAAATCAGGTTTTAAAAGGGCTTTTGCCTTTTTGATATTCTGTTGAATATTGAATATTAATGAGAAGTCTCAACTTGTTTTTTTAAAGAAAACAAAGTGTTAACAGAATCTATCTATTTCTGAATGTTTTAGTTTAAATACTTAACAATGATCACACCACAAGATCTGAACTCAACGTGTTTCACATAAATGTAATACAATGTAATTCAATTGATTCATTCACTGCACCAGTTGTATTTTACTTGGCACAATACAGCATATAAGCAAGCATCAATTTTATCCACTCCACTTTGAACAGTGGGTATAGTTTAATGATTACCAACCGTTAATTTACGCAAATGACAACATGTGAGCCAATATATTGAGAAATTAACAATCTAACAATAAGAATACTTACAGTTGAATATAGTACCTTTCATGTAGGGAGGATGACTCAAAGCACTTCACAGGATATACTGTATACCTATATATGCACTGTGTATTTTGCAGGCCAGTAGAGTGGCCAACTTGTGCACAGCAAATCTATTTGACTGCAGGTTTAGTGCAGGATACTGACTCTCCAGAAAGAATCGCTGATCAGTGACATCAATTATAGTGCCCTCAAGTAGTGCATTTTAAAAAAAAATGGATATGCACGCTTGCACACACACACACTTTAACATATCCACAACAGTGTTGTGGGCTAAATTTCAAGATTTGTAAATAGCAAATCCCAGATTTGTCACAGCCAAGAAGTTGGAACCCTCGCACATCCAAGGAGTTGTACCTGAAGGCAGCATTTCAAGGTGTGTATAGGTGTAGGTGTGTGCGGGTGGGGGTGGAATGAGAGAGATGAAAATGCATGGTCGTGTTTTTTTTTGGAGGGAAGATTTTGTGTTAGATTCAACTCCACGCTGCTGGCATACATCCAAATTGCCACCAACGAGAAGTTAACTGGGGACTGGCTTACACATTCTGAATACATGCAACATCCTGTGTGTGCCATTGATGATTTTTTGGGGGGCAATTCATGGGTTTGATCCTACCCCCAAGTGAACCTTTATTTAGCAGGTTCCGCAGCTGAGCCTACTTTGGGAAATGGTATAAATATAATTTGTACAAATACAAATACAATACAATTTCAGGTTCCCGTCACTCATAGTTTAGCTCCAAGCGGATACTTGTCAGTTCTCAGTGTAGCGGGGAGAAGAGAGAGAGCGAGAGAGAGAGAGAGGTGCAATACTTCATAATTATTGCCAGTGATATTATCACATAACATAACGCATTTTTTTCTCCCAAGTGTTTTCGCTTGAGAGACCAAAAATAATCTGTAAGATTAGAATGGATTGTTCTCCCTAGAAACAAAAAATCTCCAAAAGGGTTAAACAGAGTATAGACATTAATTGAAATGGCTTTATATATATGTATATATATACACACACACACATATCAATATATAATTGCCTCGGGGGGGGGGGGGGGGGGTCTGACTGTGTTTTTAGTTTGTGGCTGGACATACAGTTGAAAACGAGCTACAAATTAACTCTTCACAGGAGGTTTGACAAGAGTAACGGTTTTGCTTCAGCAAGTTATCAAAAGAAAGGAAAAGAAAACAAAGCAAAGCAAAGCAGCAACTCCACACACACACACACACACACACCACTCCGCTAATAACTGCAAAACACCCAGGTTTGGCTGGAAGTTCTTTGGTTCCGTGAAACGTTTGATTCCAGACACGAGCACAACACAAACATAAGCTCTGCGCTGTTCACGTTAACTCTTGCACTTCTCGAGGCTGAGTCCAGGATCCTGGAAAAGCAGCCAAACACCACAGATCCGTTTCATTGCACTTCTCTCTCGGCGCTGAGCACTGGGATCGAGTGTTATTGACGTCGATGATGGGAACTGGGCACAAATGAACCTTTTGGTGTTTTTTTGGGGTGGGAAGGGGGTGGGGGGGGGGGGGTGGGGGGTGGGGAGGGATACTTTCAATGCTGTACTGGAGTAAAAACGTGAGTAATACGGGGAAGGTGGGTGGGGGAGTATAAATGTACACTTCACATCGATCTACAATACAAGCTAAATATTGGGAGTGCATTCACTCTCAGCAGCTCTATCCTGGGACACGCAGTAATTCCGCAAATATAATTTGCATTCTCAAATAGTTTGCATTTTTAAGAGCCCTTAAACGGATTTGTGGAAAGCAATTGATATCTGAATGTCCATGCATTATGGTGCAGTAAACCTGCTCGCTCGACGCTGGCTGTGCAGTCAAATGTCAGGGTGTCCATCATGTTAAAACTTCAAAAGTTGCTTCAGTTCAAAACCCGAGGTGATTTTATTTAGTGCCTCTGCTGCCACTGTCTGATTTCTGTACTGTATATAAATTTTTTAAAAAAACTCATTCAGTCAACTCAGCCGTCCAGTTTCAGATGATGCGGATTAAATGCACAACACGGAATGAATTACTGGGCAAAACGATCTTTTTTTGGGCCAGCCTGCAACAAAAAAAACAGTCACGAGAACAATTTACTGTACTTCTGTATCGTGTAAAACTGTTCCATCAATTTAAATGCAGTACAGCCAGCGCACTGCAACATTAACCCTTCCAGGGCAAACTTGCTCAGCCGCCGTCCCCCTCTGCTAAGGTCTTGTTGCAACTTCCAAGAATGTGCAATGGACAAGTTTGTTAAACGCACAGTTCCCGGTGGAAAAGGTGCAGCTGTGTTATATACACACACATACATATATATGCAACTAACTAACTCACTAAATAAAAGAATATCGGATACAGATTCTGGGAGTGGAAGCTTTCTTTTTTTTAAATAAAAAACGCAAAACTGGAGATGTCGCGAGGCGTTCGACCTCCAGTCATCCTCGCGCCCTGAAAGAAAAACACGATCTAATCAGAGAGAGAGAGAGAGAGAGAAAAAAATATATATTAAAAAAAAGTCGACTCTTTCAAAAGCGACGAGTTAATCACATCTTGTGCAAGTGATGCAATAGGTTGTTTAGCGGGTGTTAGGTTTGGGAGACCGCCCTCCGGGGGCTGTGCGTTTGCCTGAGCTGTCAGGAGGATGGCGCTGTGAGCTGCCGCTGCCTCACCGCCGGGGTTTTCACGCTTCGCTGCTATTACTATTACTATTACTCCGGGAGCCTCTGTAGCTCTCTCTCTCTCTCTCTCTTTCCACCGCAATCGGGATTGGGGGGGAGGAGGAGGGGGGGGGGAGGAGGGGAGGGGGAAGGGAGAGAGAGAGAGAGGGAGGGAGGGAGGGGGAGATGTGGGGAGGGGATGGGGAGGGGGTAGAGGAGAACAGAGGAGGGATTGCTTGTCAATAAACACAACGCTTAGATCATGGCGAGGTCGCTCTGAGCCCCCGAGTGAGCTCGTTCTCGAGTCCCAGCCCTGCGCTGCGAGAGAGGAGGGAGGAGGAGGGAGGGAGGGAGGGAGGGAGGAGGGGAAAGGCGGGGCTGTTGCAAAGCTCAGGCCAATTGCACGGTTCCCCCTTTTTAAATCGTCTTGTCCGTCACCCCGTTTCCTCTTCGTCAGCCTCCTTCGCCATATTGGGTAACCGAAAAAAAAAAGCCCAATTTTTTTTTCATCCGCCTTTTTACTAGAGACAGTTTTGACGAGAGATACGTTGTGTGTGTGTGTGTGTGTGTGTGTATATGTGTGTGTGTGTGTGTGTTTTTTTTAAAAAAAGAGGCTCGTCGGGGTTGGGGAGTGTTGTTGTGGTCCTTTGCGCCTTCGGAAGAAGCCTTCTGGGCATTTTTGTTTGTTGTTGCAGGTTCTGGGGCTGTGGAACCGAACTGCCCCGCGTTTCTGCTGTCGGCGGGGGCTTTTTTTGGGTGATCTGCAGCCAGGGGAGAGTGGGGTGGGGTGGGGTGGTTGGGTGGTGGTGGTGGGCGGGCGGGCGGGGGTGGGTGGGGGGGGGGGTGGGGGGATTTAACGAAAGGAGAGATAGAGAAGAAGAAGAAGAAGAAGACGAGGGAGGGAGGGGGGCAAAAAAAAAATGTCAAACGTACGCATTTCCAATGGTAGCCCAACGCTGGAGAGAATGGCAGCCCAACAACCCGGGCACCCGAAGCCCTCCGCTTGCAGGAGCCTCTTCGGCCCCGTGGACCACGACGAGCTGAGCCGCGACCTGCAGAAGAAACGCAACGAGAGCCACGAGCAGGACCGCCTGAGGTGGAATTTTGACTTCGAGAGGGACAAACCGTTGGATGGGAATTACAAATGGGAAGCCGTGGATTTCAAGGATGTGCCGGATTTTTACTGGCGTCAGACCCGGGAGCGAGTGTCGCCGGCGGATTGCGGTGTGGATGTGAACGGGAACCGTGCGATAGTTTACATTGGCACAACTGTGGCTCAGGGAAACGCGGCGGGGGATACGTACTTTGCGAACTCGGAGCGGAGCGACGCGGTTAAAGAGACAGCCGAGCGCTGTACGGACTCAAAGGAGCAGTGCTCCGCTCCCCGCAAGCGAACTGCGTCAGTCGGTAAGTGGCGGAGATGTGCGGTGCGGGAGCTGCAGGATCCATTTTCAAACAGAGCTGCTTGACCGCTTTCTCCTCGCAAACACACACACACACTCACACTCACTCACTCATACACACACACTCACTCACACATACTCACCCATACACACTCACCCATACACACTCACACACACTCACACACACACACAATCACACACTCACTCACACACAAACACACACACTCACTCGCTCCCTCAAAACACAGTGGTTTTCTTTCTCCCCCTCTCCTCCTCCACACACACACACACACATACACTTTTGCTGATCGGCTAAAAACATACACGTCGTGGTCGGACTCGTTTAGCTTTGAAATTCCCCTACGTTTGGGAAGGGATACTGCAACTTCAAAGGCTTCCCCACACCCCCCACAACCCCCCCTCCTTTTTTTTTGTATCTATAATAATAACCCCCAAAAAAGGCATTTGTAATAGCCCCGTTGTTGTTTTTTTTACGCACACACACGACACCCAACAGCTCTGCTCGGATTGCGGTGTCACTGCCTCCCGATGAACATGGCAACACCACTTCAAAACACAAGCGCGTAAATAATACCTTCCACCACCGAGAGAGAGACACACACAGCGATGGCCACTTTAAATCCAAAAAATAAATGCAAAAAATAAAAAAAAAATTTTAAAAAAAAGGAAAGGCAAACACAATTGCGCGTGTTTTTTTCTTTCTCTCTCTCTCTCGTCGTTGCAGATTGCTCTCCAGAAGCGAAAAGGGTCACCACGAAGGCAGAGTCCGAGTGGTCAGCGAATTCTCCCAGTCTGAGTGCTTTCGAGCAAACGCCGAAAAAATCGATTCCGAGTGGACATCACACATAAAAGAAAAAAAAACACACACAACAAATCTCAAGGTACGTCTTTTATTTTGGGGGCTTAAACCCCGTGGTCCCGTCCAAGCAACAAAAAAAAAGAGAGAGAGAGAGAGAGAAGAGTTTTGTAAAGTTACGTAACGCAATTTTTTTTTAAAAAAACAAAACAAAAATTAAAGGTAGAGAGGGCATCGGAGCTCCGCTACCGGTGAGCTCCAGCTCTCGGAGGAATTCGGGTTGGAAGTTGACCCGACTTACTGTCTTGTCAATATCACCGATGGCTTCTGCATTGCTACATTTTCAAAGCGACACGTATGCACAGGTGATCATTTGCAGCTGCCTTTCAAATAGACATCATGCACTGGCTCCTGCACTGCCCAAACGTGTTGGTGTCTCTTCCCTCTCCCTCTCTCTCTCTCTCCCAGTACGTAGGGAACAGTTTTAATGACTAATTGTTATTAGATGTAATGATACTGTATTGGCTTTAATACCGAAAGGCTGGCTGCAAAACCAACGTAATACCCAGATTGTGCGGGGGTGGTGTATAACCACAACAAAATGTGTGTGTTTTTTAAGCTTTATGTATTGGACGTGTTTTTTTGTGTGTGTGTGTGTGTGTTGTTGTGAAGGCCGCTCCCTCTCTTACAAAGGGGGTAGAATAATGGGTAGGTTTGAGGCTTATTTAATGGGCGCAGATACGTTCCTTATTTCAGGAGTTAAAGTGTTAAAATCTTTCAGTAAACACAGAGTACAAATGAACTCAATAACATGATATACTCTGTCTCTCTCTCTATATATACATATACGAGCTCAATAACATAATATACTCTCTCACTCTATATATATATATAGAGAGAGAGAGAATATATCACGTTATTGAGCTCGTATACGTATATATATATATACATAGAGAGAGATATATATTATACAAACATGGTGGCTGCTTTTGCAACGTTTCCATAATTTCTTAGGACATGCTTCTGAGTGAAGGGCAACTTGGGGAATAGACACGGCATCAGCCTTAATAAACACATGAGACTAATAGACATAATGTAAAAGCGAGAGGGAAGGAGAAAATAATGATGGATTAAAATGCTGCTTATTTTCCCTCATCTGCCCATTTTGACCTCTTAAACTGTAAAACAACGATGGCCATAAGACAGTTGTCTCCCAAAGTACCTTATTTCTCCCTGATTTTATATTGGGTTTAAATGTAGACAAAAGTTACCAGACCTCTGTACCAATGGATATCAGTTTTCCCCACATTTTAGCATCCAGCGCACAGGTGTTCTCTCTCTCTCTCTTTCTGACAAATACCATTAAATAAGCTCACACCAATGAGGTCATCTTTCGAAAATTGCGCAAATAATCTTTAACAGCTTCCAACCCCGCTTGAAATCGCCATTTAAATCACTATTGTATTCTAGGAAAGTGTGGCTAAATGATGAGCCTGGTCTTTCTCGCTCTCTCCCCCCCTCCTTACATAATCGGAAAGGGAAAGCTTATTGGAAAGGGTCACTTATTGAGTGATTCCTTTTTGCTTGCATTAGAAAGTTTGACACATTGAGGGGGCCTGTTAGTTAAATTGGCAATCGAAACACACCTCGCATGTTTCATGTTTGCAACAATGTACCCAACTGCCTTCCTTGACGTGATTTGATGTCCTGCATTAGCAAAAGATTGCTTGAACCAAGACTTGCAAACCGATAGCCCAAGTTGTGGGTACAATACAGTTAAACTAAAGGCTACACGAAACCAAGGTTGGTTCTAGGTTGCTCCTGTTCTCGATGATAGCTGTCTTCTTGAGACTAAAGGTGTGAATTGCTTTCATCATTTGCGTGCGATCAGGGGAAGGGTATTGCCATGTACCGATCGCCTGGCGCAGTACCAAGTTGAATTCAGATTCTTCCAACTGTACCCGATTAATTACCGAGTTTTTAAGTGGTCAGCGTGATCGTGCCAAATAATTCGAGTGATTACAACGTGATAAATAACCAGCTCTGTGGGCACTCGGTTACATTTAAAGCTACATTACCAAACGTTGCACTGAACTTGTACATTCCCTCTTCTGTTTCAGATATGAAGATGCCTTTTCCTTGTTCATCCGTGGCAGTGCTTGACGAAGCGAGGAGGACCTCCTCAGAGACAGACATATCGTTCCCTCTCCCAGGGAGGAGAGCCCAAGCACTGAACCCAAGTGAACACTAAACCGCCTCTTTTAGAGTGGATGTAGCGCTGTGCAATTAGGTTCTTCCTCATCACTTGGCTGATTTTTACTACCTGTGTATATAGGGTTTTTTTTGTAGCACATAAACAGTCTTTTTTTTGGGGGGGGCGGAGGGAAAGTTGCTCAAAAAACATCAAGAGTCTCTAGCAAATGTATGACTTGAATAGTAGCAGTGTAGTTTTCCAATGCTGTTAAGTTTTTCTGAACTGCCAAGCTACAATACCTGTGTATTGTATGTTAAAAAAAAATCTAAAATGTACCTGTGTACATAACTTTGTAAAGACACTGAGAAATTATACTAACTTATTTATGTTAAAAGAATTGATGTTTTTGGAATCTAGAAGATAATTTTCCGTTAAGCCAAAGTGGCGTTTTCATGTGCATTTGTAAATGCTTTATTGTAGAGTTTTTTTTCCAGTTTTTTTTTTGCCTGTCATNAAAAAATAAGGCTATGCTTGAAAGAGAGAGCGTCCTGAGCCAGACTTGTACCCTGCCTTAATAATGGTTATATTTCTCGTGTTTTTTGTAATGCGTGAAGAGATGCTGACGTTTGTTTCACATCAAGAAATCAAAATAAAAAATAAAATACTGTACTTACGAGCGTCAAGGTTATTGAAAGTACCTTACAGCTTTTCCATCGTGTTGCAAAAAAGTGGCACATTTCCACACTGAAAAGTAATTGATTCATTTGAGTGAGGAAGCCTGCATTTATAAGGGGGGAAACTAAGTTACGTGATTGACATTTTGTATCTATCCTTCAGGAGATTGACCAAGTCACCTCGATGCCAACAGTATCTCCCCAACATTTTCGGAACAAATACTCCTACCACCTTCTTGAAAAGCTGTCTTCCCACTTTTAGTCCCTGAATATATTTCTGAACCCACTTCTTGATAAAGATCAAAATGATGCTTCCAGCTCAGCCCCAACCAACTAACAAAACAGTTTAATTGCTCAGCAGACGTTAGTTGTTCAAGTCCCCACCTCCCCCACCCCTTATTTTGTCTTTTTTTAAAAAAAATAACTGGCCCCTGTATGTGTGTATGTGTGTGTGTGTGCAAAAAAAAATACAACAAGAAACGGCAGCAATCCCAGACAGGAGGGTGCATTCTGAAATCTTATTGCGACAAGGTGGTCGGGGTGGGTGGGTGAGGGAAAGAGAGAGAGAGAGAGAGGGTGCGGGCTGGGGGTGGGGGTGGAGGAGGAGGAGGAGAGAAAGACATTCCCGACTCCAGCAATAGTAACGAGCTGGTGCGAGGCGTAAGTGGAGCTCGGAGGAGCTGGCAGCGCGCGGCGGGGGCAAGGCGATGATTGACAGGCCAGCAGCCCGAGGAGCAAAAGCACGCCACAGCAGCGCGGCCAATCAGCGCCAGGCTGGCCCTGACCTCAGCCAGCGCCGCCACTGCGCCTGCGCCGACTTCTCCCACCCCCACCCCCCTTCCTGCATCCCATTGACCAATTTCCCGCACGTCGACGCCCTGGGCCGGCAGCCCGCCAGCTCCTATTGGAGGCGGCGGATGTCAATCACTCACGTGCTCCTCCGACACCACCATAGGTGGTGGGAGGGAGGGGGGAGGGAGCCCGTGTTGTGTTGTGTTGTTCGCTCCCAGTCAGCGCGAGTCCCCGTTCCAACTTTTTTGAATTCATATTTAAAACGACAGTAACCGTTTTTGTTTTTCCTCCCACCCACCGCCACCACCACCACCACCCCCCCTCACCCCCCTCTTCCCCTCCCCCGAACGCTTCTTTTTTTTTTAAAGCTGCAATCGACGCACGATATATTTTTTTTTGGTGGGGGGGATTAAAAAAAAAGTATAAAATTTCCCAGCGCATTCATCCTCTTGCCCGATCCGCGCACACACACACACACAAAAAAAATAATGGGCACTCGCGAGGCCGGTCTCCTGCCACCGTGAGGAGTGTTGCGAGAGAGAGAGAGAGAGAGAAGAGAGAAAAAAAAACACAAACCTTGACAGGCAGATTTAGCTCCTGAGTCGAGTCAAACCGACGCGTGCAATTTCTATCTCAAGAGAACGACACACATTTCACATAAAACCGTACGTTTCGAGTCCCGGAGCTGTGATTTGTTTTAAGTGGATGGTCTCTCTCTCTCTCTCTCTCTCTTTTTGTTGTTGTTGTTGTTCTTCTTCTTCTTCTTGTTGTTGTTGTGGCAAAAGAATGCGTACGTGGACCCAAAATGATCCCGAGTAAAAGTTCTCGCCACCCACCGCAGGTCACAACAGCTACTCATCCACTCTTTAAGATGCAGCGAACATATCCCGACAGCCCTTCGATTTTAATTGAGTTGCCACTAGTTTTAAATTCGACCAACACATTTTCTGTGCACTTTTGATTTAGAAGCGGAGCCGTTGGGGTAAGTAAATTGCTTCGGTTAGAGAAGGGTTAGCAAATAAAAATAGAAATGAATAAATATATATGCATATATATATATATATATGTGTGTGTGTGTGTGATGTGCTCTTGCGAGGCGATAGGGTTAAAAGAAAAGGGTTAAAAAAAATCTTAATTGTTTCAAACAGATTATTCTGGAGAATCGCATTGCTCTGTGAACCAAAACAGTGAAAATTAATGGTCTTGAAGTGTCCAGTGTTGTTGTGCAACGGAGATTGTATGTTGTCCAGGCCTCTCTGAAAGGTGATTTTCAAACACAAAAAAACAGATGCACTCGAGCTGTGATACAATTGTAACCGTGTAATCATTATTACTTCAAATTATTCTGATTTTACGAGAAATCCATAACCGTGGACGACAACATCATTTCCTTAAAAATACCGGTTTCTATTCACAGACAGGACACTTTCACCGGATTGAGTGCTTTCCTGTGTTTTGCAGCTTTTTGCTGTCCGAAAAGATGCATTTTGCGCATCAGCTCGTGAAAATATTCCACTTACTCTATTACACGTCGTGAGATTCACTCACATCACGTTTTTCTTTTTTATTTAAAATTGTTTACTACTGTACACCGGAGGAAGCTACAGCTGTCAACATATTGCAAAATACATGCAACAGTCACACGTCAAATAAAGGAATAGCCAGAACTCAAACATACGGTTTGTAGGAGACCTGTGGCTCAGCTGCCGATTTTTAAAACAAAACTACCAAAACAGCAAACTGTCAACTGAAATTTACATTTATATTTAATTTCAGAGGCAGAATATTTTTGTTCTGCATGTCATGCACTGCTAGTCAATTTATGTTTCCACAATAAGCCACAAATGGGAAATAGACTGAATGTGATTACCGGCCGTGAACTCAGCTCTTCAGCATAAGAAGAGTATGCGACATTTCCATTTACCAAATACCAAATGCGTACCAGTACAGTACTGCACTATTTACTGTGTGTGACATTAACAAACAAACAATGAAGACATCACTTCGTTCATGACTCTTGGCCTGCAGTGCACCTTGCATAACCCACGAGAACTAATACATTTTAAAAATCCCCTTGAATTGTAGGCTGTTATGACATTGCTTTTAAAATTCGAGTCCATATATTACAAATCAAGCCCCGAATACACATAGAAATCGCTTTTACATGGTGATAGGACACCATAACCAATGTGCTTTAGGAGTGTGGCAGTGTTGTGAGGTGCTAGTGCAGTACAGTATCACTCCCTTTTGCAGCTTTTTGCAATTAACCTTATGCTGTCAATTTGGTTGTTCGAATAAAAATAGTTTTAAGGCAGGGGAGGTAAGGCGAGACAGAGCACATCCTTCAAAATCGGAACGGTGAATACGCCTGCGACCCTACCAATGTGGTCGGCCGCTTTTTGATTTAGCTTTAAGAAAAAAAAGTGCCCAAACAAATTCCTACCCTATGTGTGGGTAGTTTATATATAAGATTAGGGTGAAACGCATCCTGTATTGTTGGTCCAGTTCTGTTTCATAATTACAATCTGCACGCAATAAAGACCCGCCTACCTATGGATTATAAATATTCTTTTCGCTAGATTAGCACCTTACATATTCCAGAATCTACCCAATATATTCGATTAGCTGTGAACTATAAGGATTGCGCAATTACAAAGGGTTAATGGCACTAAGGAATCTATTAAATGCGGTCATATTTTCAGCATATTAGTGATTTAATCTCCTCTCGCTGACATATTGACTTTTAGTTCGGATAAAATTCTATGTGGAATATTTGGTTAATTTTGGATTGCTTGTGCTTTGCTCATAATAATGTCAATATCCGATCGTCAGATTCCATTTTATGGCTCATAATTTGCCCCTCTCAGGGGTCGAGATGTTATAACATGGATGTATGTATATTTATCCGCCTTTGAAAGCTAATTGAATTGTCATATTGAGGCTGACTCCTCGTTTCACAAAAAAAGTTTGTTAAGCAATAGCTTCGTGGAGTGAATTTGAAAATAGGGCACACCATACGGTACACAGAGGATGGGTTATTAGAGAGCTGTTTTATTAAAAAGGCCAATAGATTGGTGTCAAAAAGGATAGACGAATACTAGCATAATTTGATATATCTTGGAGAAATAGAAGGCAGGATGGTTAAGAATGTGCAAACCATAGATAAAATATTTTGGATAAATGCTTGTAAGGCCTATGAAGTTGTGGAATAAATGAACGTTTAGATAGGGTGAATTGAATTGATACATTAAACAAATAGACTAAATTAATACAATGCAAATAGTCAAAATAGGGTGTGGATAGTGGGATTCCATACTTACACCCATAATGATGGAACCGGATAGTTCAGTAAGGAGCTGCAGTCCTTTGATTTGAAAAACCTCACGCAGGCCGTAAAATTACGAGTATCCTTAAGTATTGTAAAAACAGTTCAGGAGAACCCAGAAAAATACACACATATGGTATAATTCTGACATGTACCGAAATTGGATTTAACTGTACTTGGGGCAAAATGTAAATGACATTCAAGCGTTGATGTAAGCTTGTGCTGATCATTGAAGACGGGGATAGTAAGGTCTCCCCCTCTCTGCCATCACTGTTGCTTAAAAATTGGATCGTTCAATTACGTATATAAAACATAAAGAATTGGATAAAACAAATAACTATCAGGACTTAATTCGGAACTAAGATTTTGCGATATTAGACTGAAGTCATGCTGTTTACCTCCTCAAACTCTCAGTTATATTACAAGTCTCGATGCTGAGACATTTCGGCTGGCTCGAAGATCAATCCCCAAATAAAAGGTCTGCACATTAAATAAAATAAACGTTCTGCTACCCGGCACTTTTTTAAATACAGTGTATATTAATATATTACAGTGGCGAAAGCGGGTGCAAAACATTATAAAGCCAAATGGTGGTTTATTAAGCCGCCCAAATAACTTTTCCACTCTTTTTTAAAATGGAAAGTTGGCTTGGCATAGACACCGACTGCAGGCAGACAGGAGTTACACTGCAGCATCGATTTGATTTCTGAAGCAGAAATCTGCTAGAGGTAGTTTTTTTTCCCCCTCCAAATACAGTTTAGCTACGGTAGTTTATGCAGTACTACACTTGTAGCAATAATTGTATTCAAACTGTAGTGTAACTGGGAACGAAAAATGAACCAGCAAAGTTATACATTCACAATGAGACCAGGTGTCAAGATTACGCATCGCAAATGATTAGTGCATTAACAGAGGGATTGTGACAATTTGTCCGATTTTATGAAATGGACAAATCAATCAGGCAGTGCTAATGAGAGCCAGCAAGAATGACTAGGAGTAACATGTCGCATCGTGCATTTGTATTGGCGCGATTGCTGGTGTTAGGATCCCGCCCCGTCTCCTGGGGAAATGGGGGAGGGGAATCCAAAGCATCAGCTACAACTTGGAAATAACTGTACAGGTGCTGCTCTTTGGGTCTGTTGCCCCGGAGGCAAGATGAAGACCAATCTCGGGAGGTGGTGGAAACCAGGGCGCTATTAAACAAGGTTTTAAAAGTCGTGGGAAATTGGCAGTTTTTGCTGATAAACATTGAAGACAGAAATGAAGTGCAATCCTAATTCATTGGGTATAATGGAAAGTGCTATCTTGTAACTCAATGCTTAAAAAAAGTATAAATTAATTATAGCCAAACTAGTTTAAAATGTCTATCTCCTAGATTCTTTCGCAGCCTAAAATGAAACGCATTTTAAAATCCACAAGGTGTAGAAGTGCGAACCAACTTTGGTATTCATGCAAATATATTATATTATTGCGCATTTGGAATGTGAAAAATCACATTATAGGAATATAAATACGATAGGCAGATGTTGATCTGGTCAACACTTAAATTTCCTACTTTAATCCCCTCTGATAGCATTTCTGACATGATGGATATACATCACTAAAGAGAAATAAAAACATCACCTAAAGACATAGGCGATAATAAAGCAGCTCCCATAAATGGCTTAGATCAATCCAAACTTAATACAATAACAAAATAGTAAATGTCCAACCGATTTTACGATCTATTTGTGAAACAGAATGAAAAAATGTTGAATTCGGTATCATCATGCTCCTGAGTGGGATCCTCACAGTTTGAGCAATTGAATTTACTCGGTCCTTCTCAGTCGTTGGATGTATTCAGGGTTAATAAACAAGGGGCCAATGAATGTACGCGGGAATAGAGGGTACTGGGTGGTACAATATTCTGTATGTGCACAGAGTTGTATACACAAATACAACCTTTGTATCAAACATTTGTACAGAATAATGATTCCCCCTTAAAGCCTGTGCTGCCCAATTTGTTCAGATGCTTGTTGGAAGAAATAACATTCGTGAGGCAATTCTACTTCCAAACATAAAACCTTTTATTAAAATCCTCAATTTTAATCTGAAATTAAGCCTACTATTTCTGGACAGCCCCCCACTAAGGCAGGCAGCTAGAGATTTCCTGCAAACTCTAATGGCAAACCTGACGCCTGAAGAGCAACCGGTCCCGTTGTCCTCGGTTGCTGGAAGACGCATCACAACGTCCAGTGCCAGGCACGGGAGAATCCGGTTCTTTTTCCTCATCACTTTATAACGAAAGATGTAGAGCTGTGCTGTAGGAAAGCACCAAGTAGGAGCAAATGAACGGTCTCGATTGCTGCACTCAGCTAGATAAATGTCCTTGATGACAGCAGAGCAGAACATCAATTAGTTCTGTGGCCACCAGCTGAGGTTACGAAATCGATGAGAATGGCGTTAAAAAGTTGCATAAAGAGCAAGAACGAACCCTTCCCATTTCTTTGGAACTGAGACATGGGAAGGTTTCGTTCTTGCTCTCTGAAACGTTTCCAAAGAAATGAGAACCACTTCACCTAGCTTCTGAACCATGCACAGTACCTCACATCCCATAAAGGTGGGGGTGGGGTGGGGGCTGGGGATGTCATTCCATCTGTTTGAGCGCACGTCTTGTTCATGGGATTTCTATGAAATCATGAAATCGCTTTTTAGTTGTGGAATTGAGAGCGCAGTGATCAGCATTTTACCCAAACCAGCTTCATAGTGCAAAGACTTCCATCAGTTTATGAAACACAGATACACATACATGTGCGAATTTAGTCCTTGTCTTCTCCACACATAATAGATTGCTGGTTACAGCATCATCCAAATAAAAGACAGGAATAAATAAGAGCCATCGGTGAGCAGAACCAACAACCCCCCCCCCCCCCCCCTCGCCAGATGGTCTCTGGTAGATCTGCGTTTGTACGTTTTAAATATCTCTGCAGTAAAAACAAGCGCAAGCTTGAATCAGCAAAAAATGGGTTGCTTTCTACTCATTCTGCTTAGGGAGGCTATTTATTCTTCGCTATGAGAGCTTTGTGATGCCAGAACGAGCGGTTTATGGCCATCAAAGGTTGGAGAGGGTTTCGAGGCGGTTTTATCTGGGATACGACAAGTCGATTTGGGTAAAACAAACAGTAAAATCAGCACAGGAAAATCCAATAAATTAGCAGCGCGCTGAGATGGCTTCTGCGGGCAGCGGCTGTTTTGAGGGCTGTCTCCAGCGATTGCATATCTGCGCTGCGGTGCGCTGTGCTGCCCTAAATGTTTGGAAGCTTTCGCTGGGCTTCGTGCAGGGGTGACCAACCATTACTGCAAGGAGTTAGCAGACAACCATTTTGCAGGAAAGGTCAGGAAACTGCGTTCTAATTTCGAGAAGTGAAAATGATTTCCTCTGTTTCGCTGCCCGGTGCAGTGTCTCAATTTTAGGGAATGCACAAGAGTTACACTGTGAAATCCGAAATGTTTTTTCATCCCCGCCTTCTCCAATTATCTCTCTTCTAAAGATGCTGACTCATATAAGAACTCACACGACAAAAACACATTGAAAGAGCAACGTACTTTTGCAAATCACACAAAGTCCCTGGTTATGGACATCAGCCCAACTGCTTAGTCTGTGGGAGAAAGTTCTGCTTTCCGTTTCCCTAAAAAAGAATTGATCAGAATTCCTGGAATATCCCCTCCTCGCATCATTACTGCAGCATTTAAACCTATCCTCATTCCTCCACATTCAGGATTCCTGCACCAGTTCTTGCTGCTGGTGTGTGTTAAAACAAGTTAAGCACTTGCCATTACATTCAATAGTACCCCAGCTGAGCACTGTGAATGTTGGGTAGGGACAGATTGAGGCTTGATGGAGACGCAGGCCAGGTTTCACGGCACTGGGTGCACTCCAGGATCTTGTGCAAATAACCATTCTTCATCTGTGAGACCAGACAAGGAATGTTGGCACCGATGTGACCATGGGGATCGTCATGTCCAGGCCAATGTAGTAAATGGCTAAACATGGAATTTTACTTTCACTCCCTTCAGTGTGTCCGACTGACAAAAACTAGTGTTCTGTGTTGACACTGCAATTTATGAGGAATTGGGTTTAATTTTCTATTTTCTCCAATTTACTAATGACAATGCAAATTGTTTGGATAGTTCAGAACAGATTCAGTTCTTGTCACTTGCAGAATCTGCTTCAGTTTGATTGAAGAGTAAAACTAGAATAGTCCAGGGCCTATCCATTCCCTAATATAAACAAGCAATTACTTTGCATATTCTGCATTGTTTCAAGAAATCTGTAGGCATGATATGCAATTCTTGATTGTTTACTTTTGTTTCCATACAATGCACTTTAACTGTTCCATGCTGTACTTAACACAGAAGCATTTGGGAAATAAAATAGAGAGAAATTAAGTTGTCTGCTATCCTTTGGAGTGTTAGGTTTCCTTTGGCACTATGGAAGTAATGATCCACATAGAAATAAACAAAAGTCAAATTGTTTACATTACATTAAGGCAAAGGTTAGCCTTATATACCCATGTCTGCTCTGGTGAATTAACAGGTAGATCCCAGTAAGCTACTCAAGGCGCTGTCCAAAATAGGAATAAGAGGGCCAGAAACAATGTGCTTTTCACCAGTTCATGAAACTACCCTGCATATTAACAAGGCAGTTTTGTCAGCACTCCACAGAAATTGAATGTGTATAGATACATTTCTGAAGCAACTCGATGCTAGTTTGTGTCCAAGCAGAATACAAGTCTTTGGAATAATCTGTAAAATAACCATTGTTTCTCCTGTGCAATTCTTTATTAGATGCTGGGACTATCACTGTTTACACTTATATTTAATTGGCTTTGATAAACTACTGAATATTAATATCTACTTAATATTAATGACAACACATAAGCTCGTCCAAAGGCAGGGTTCCAGATACCAGAAGGATTTATGCGTGCAGTGTATAGAAAAACACTGCTGTAAAGCATCTGTTCTGCATGGGTGAAGTCTGCCTTCTCAACAATCTTGTATGATTATGTGAGGTCCTCCATTTCACTTGGCAATTCAAGTCCTCCCTTATATGGTTTATAAGGGCGTTTTTTAACCCCTTTTAAAAATGAACAAATTAAAATGATTTTTACTTAACAAAATAGTACAACATTGCATAACTTCAGTAAATCTTCATTTCCGGCAGTAATTCAGAACCCAGTTGTCGAATAGCTTGACTATTCAAACGATCCAGCTCATTCAGAACTCTGCCACCCGCATATGTACCAGTACCAAACTCCATACCCAAATCTCATCAGTTCCAGCCAGGCTCCACTGGTTCCCCATCACCGATCACTGCTCGTCCCTCACACACTCTGCACCACTATCGGAGGTCGTGCTTTCAGCCACTATGCCCCGAAACTCTGGAACACTCCCCCAATCCCTCCGCTTGCCCATCGCTCCTCTTTTTCAAGTCCTACCTGAGAACCTTCTGCTTTGACCATGCTTATGGCCACCTCCTGGCTCGGAGTCAGGCTTCGCCACTATTAAGCTCTGAGATGCTACCCTGCGTGGATGGCGCTATATAAGTGCAGGTTGTTGTTGTTGATTGGTGGATCGCTTTTCCGGGAGTAATAATTCCTTAAAAAAATTTGTGCCTTCAATCCACGACTGTTTGTGAGACATTGCTGTGTCCAATTGGCTGCCGAGTTTCGCCTACAAAATATACAGTCAATTCACGTTACAGTATATTCTGTGAAGCGCTTTGAGACGTCTTGAAGATGTGATACAGTACTAAATCAAATGCAAGAATTATTATTTCATTTTGGGTACCGTGCAGGAATATTTTGGCTAAAGCCAGTTACACTACTTACCAGTAAGGGGGTGAACATTTGAATATAGTGCTAGTTAGTTGTTTCTTGTACCTCAGTACATTTTCTTTATTCCAAATTGCTGGTGCTAATAATAATAGTAATAATAATTAATAATCAGAATTCTTGCATTTGATATAGCGCTTTAACATGTTGGAAGGACATCTCAAAGCGCATCACAGGAATTATTGTGAAATGGAGTGATTGTGTACTGTGAGCAGACGTGAAAGGCTCTACATAAGGCGTTTGTTGTTGAAATACGGCAGCATAATTAAGCACAGCAATGCTCCAATGGAACACATATCTTTTTGAATAGTAGCAAACAGGATAAAGTTTCAGGTGCAATCCAGGTAACAAAAATATGAAAGATTTTGGTAGCTCTAGTTATATTGTGAATAACATGAAAAAATAAAAACAAGATTGCATTTTGGTGGTTGATGGGATTGAGAACATCAGCATTACACTGTAGGAAATTGTACATGAAGCCTTTCAGTCTAGCATCAATATAATGCAATAGGATTATCACATGAAATAAATCCACACATTACTGCCATCAGTTCCTGCTTTGGGTGCAAAGGCAGTGTCCAAGATTCTTGTGGCGAGTCAGTGCTCTGTGTTTTTGTTTTTCATTAGCAAAACAGGCCTGTAAAACTGGTTTGTTGCAATGAAGAACACTTTGTGAAAAATGTTGCTCCCAAATGTTATGCAAAATGGACTGTGGGAGCAAGAAATAAAAGGCATAGTCTTATTAGGTTTCAGAGTTAGAAAAAAAGATTTAATGTTAGCAAACAAAATGGTTGAAAGTGTGTTGGAAAATAATAAAATAAAGTTGACATGAAAAGATAGGCTAGAGGAAGGAGAAAACATCAATGATAAGACAAGTAGAGTTGAAATATTTTTTAAATGTATTTTTATTTGGAGTGGTGATTTTGTATTATTTTATTGAGTTAGTTAATTTGAATATATTGTAATGTTGGAATAGTTTTACAGTAGTTTACTTGAGAAATGAAAAGTACAGAACTGATTGAGTAAGTAAGACACAACATAAGAGTTCACATAGACCTGGTGGTCTTCTATATAGATTATTCTTCACATTGCAGTAAGCTTCACATACTTTATCTGCACTCTCAGAATACTTTGACATGCACTTAACTTTAGAAAATCTTCTTGATTTGGGCTTATAATGGGATTTAGGATTATTCTTAGACATTGTCAAAGTGTGTTGAATGTATCACCACATAAAGCATTACCCTATGGGTTAAAATAGTGGTGGGAACAACAGTTAGCAAGAGTACATTTATTTCACAGTTATGGAGAGGTTCTAGCACGACCAGGTCAGTTAAGTTTATGGCACTCTGGTCTGTAGGACAGACACAACTCCAAAAAGATAGACCCTTAGAGGTTGAAAGCAGAGGTGCTGCATGAGGGTGGGGAAACGGGTGGGCTAGTGGCAGTGGTGTGGAATTTTATGGAGATGGAGAAAAGCGAACTTGGTCAAAGGTTGGATGATACATAGATTTGAAATCTATCTGACAATTCTGACAAGTCAGATGCAATTCTGAAGACCAGGTTTCTTGTATTCTGGCCAATACTCCGCCATCGTCCATTCAACATTTGCAGCAATTCTGAAACAACAAGTGTGCAAATTAAGCACTATTTTAGGGAAAGAAGTCACACCAGATCTGGGAGGAGGGGGTTGGGGAGGGAGGTGGGATGGAAGCTCCTTGTTTTTATTGTCATTTAATTGCAGTCACAGTTTTGCATGCACGTGTGAAGAGGGATGTAAGTAATGCTCTCCCAGATCAGGATAAAATGCTCTATCTCAGTACTGGAGGGAATTGATACCCACCTCACAGATATAATGGGATTAACGTGATACTTTACGCAATTAAAAAGCTGAAGTCAATGTTCTATCTAAAGTAAAATGAAAATGCCAGTTCCAGGCAGTGATTTTTCCTATTGTTTTAAATACAGGCACAAAATCTCGCAATAAGAGACTGTTTTAGCACCAGATGGAGAACTTCCTCTCTTCATTACAAATAGCCAAGAGGTCTGAATCAAAACAAAATGGAAAACCGCACAAATACTTATTTTTAAAATGGAATTATAGCTCTCGGTGCTTCCCTGATTTAAGGGCTAACTCAATTTGAAGTGTTAGATTGAGCTCCAGACGCACGCTGCAAATTTCAGGTCCATTTCACAATTCACTTGCAAAGCTCTACCGTACAGCAGGCGAGTGGATTCACATTGCGGTCGGTTGTAACCGTAGGATTGATAAATGCCCTTTCGCCCCTATCCAGATCGATACGTATAAACATGAGCAATTTGCTGGTGATACAACTGTGCTTTAGTGTTGCTGAGAGCCAGTCGGGGACGTAGGATCGGTGCCATAGGATAGTTATTTATCGTTAACTGCAGCACCGTTAGTTAATGACACAGTATCTACGCAGCTCAGAGATGGTAAATCAAAACCTCGAGTCAGATCTGTGTGTGTGTGTGTGTGTGAGAGCTGCGGACTATTACCGAGTTTAACCATCCGGTATTTAATTCAATGAGCAATTTACAGGAATAACCTCCTGCAGGAATACTTTTGGTTCCAACGAGAGGATACTATGCTCAAGTATGCGCGTGGCATACATCTGAGCATTTCTGATCCATATTCCAGCCCCAAAGGAACAAAACGGTACGGGCAGCTCTCCCTGGTTTAGATTTTCCTTTATAAAGCAACATCAGAGAATGTTATGCCATTCTATTCCGGGTCATAGAGATTCATTTGATAAAACCTTCTCGAGTTGTGTCTTTTCAGATTAATAATAAAACGTCGCTGAAATCTGCTGATTTAAAATGTTGATCTGGGAGAAATGGGGGGGAGGGGGGGGGGGGAGAAGAGATGAACTAAATTTTCCCCGTTTTGTCTAAAAAAATTTTTTTATTGAAAGGCTCTCATTAAAATCAGATTTTTAGATCAGATTATTTTCAATGGTTCAGAACGATTTCCCACCGGTCTCGATCAGAGGCAGCAATCGGGTTCACCTTGTACCGGGTCTGAGTGCAAACCCGGATTGGTTTCGTTTTCCACAACAGAACCATTTAACGCGAACGCAGCGCTGAGGAGCGGTGCAACAAAAAAAATATATACACGTTCGTGTTTTTTTTTCTCTCTCTGCTTCCTCTTTCGGAGAATGCGACTTCCAGTGAATCGCACGTTTGTTTTCCCGTAAGCATCGCAAGCTTTGGTCGCAATTCAAAGAATAACCCCCGAAGAGTTTCTTCTCTTTACTTCCTTTATTTCCCGCCGGTGACATTTGCAGAAATCCCCTGTTTGCGTTCTCGGGTGCGTGTCAGAGACGTGCCCGCAACCAACGAGCAAATTTCACGAACAGCGCCATTGCATCCCCCGAACGCACACTGCAGTCACACAAACTGACGCGGAGCTCGACTGGAAACTCGCTGGGCGAGAGCAGAAACATTTTGCATTTTGACAGACAAGTCTGGTCTCCCGAGTTATGCACTCAGCCACCAGTCTGCACAGCTCAATGCAACGCTGTCAAACTGCTGGGGGGATTAAAGGAAACGAATGCTGCTTTCGAGGGGGGTTGGAGGGAAAATACACCTGCTTTTTTGGGGGGGAGGGGGTGGGGGAGTGTGTTCAATGAAAAACTTTTATGTACTCACTCAATCACCCGAAAGCTAATGCTATCGTTATCGATTTAAATGTTGTCTTGCAAGTGTGGGTTGCTAACATCAATGCAACAATTTGCATTTTATACAGCCAGCACCTTTCACATCTCAAGGTGCTAATTGTTTCTTTATGTTTGAATTTCATCAGGAATATAACTATGGTTATCCAGTCTCTCTCTTACATACTCACACTCTTCTATTAGGTTCCAACGCAAATATATTATTAATGTACATTCATAAATCTTAACAATTATTTCACAGTATATATATTAAAAACTCTGTACAAAGGGTCCTGAAGTTATCAATCTATGTTACTTCAGAATCATTGCACTTATGGACAGTTATTTGAGCTATTTTTCACACAAAGTATTTGACAACTACCATAGGGTATACTGGGGATGAAAATATGACATTTCAGAACAGATTCCCCTGTGACTCAGAAGATTAGGAGGAGACCTGATAGGTTTTACGGAATTTAAATAAAACAATTATGCAGGGTTTTCAAAAACCTAAATAGAGAGGAATTATTTCCACTGGTTGGTGAGTTGGTAAACCAAATACGTGAAAATAATAGATTTAAAGCAATTACCAAAAGTGCAAAGGAGAAGCTAATTTTTCTTAAAACACAGAAAGAATTGTTACAAGATAGAATGCCTTAGCTAGAATGATGGTGGAGATACAATCTATCTTAGCTTTTAATAGGTAATTAGATAAAGGTATGAAAAGGAGAAATATAATAATCCTTGCATTTGATAAAGCAATTTATCACGTCTTCAAAATGTTCTCAAAGTGGATTTACTATAAAGTGCAGTGACAGTGTATTTGTGGGCTATGAATATGGGGGGAAAGAAGAATAGGAACAATCATATAGTTCTTTCAGGAAGCCAGCAGAAGCACAAAATAAACTGAAGAGGCCTCCTTCTGTGCTATAATTTTCTGTGGTTCTGTGTTAATTATTGTACTGAAATGCAACATTTTCCATCCATCATACTTTAAAGATTAGTGATCGAAAACAATAGTTACTGATTCAGGTAATTAATGTGGTTGGACTAGGAAGAGTGTGAAATGCAACCTGTACAGACATCACAATCTACAATAATACTGCCACTCTCGAAACTGTGATCAAGCCTTTCTCACACTATTACTCAGTTCTACACTAGCAAGCCTTTGTTGGTGGTGCAACAACAATAACAAATTGTATTTGTATAGTGCCTTTCATGTTGGGAGGATGTCCCAAGGTGCTGGACAGTGAGGGGTGTGCTCCCAAGCTGAGGGTTGGATCAAAGAGTGATGGAGGAGGGAAGATGACTAAAGGCACAATTGAAAAGGAAGATCTTAAGATGGGCCTTGAAGGAGGCATGAGAGGGAGCAAATTGGAGGGGCTCTGGGATGGAGTTCCAGAAGGTGAGGGCAGAAAGGCTAAAGGCCCGACTGCCGATAGTGGAACAATCATGACGGGGGATGTGGAGTAGGCCAGTGCCTGCAGAGTGGAGGGAACAGACAGGAAGTCCAGCGAGGAGGGAGTTAGCATAGTCAAGCCGGGACATATTGAATGTGTGGATGAGCGCCTGTACTGTTCATAAGAGGTGAGCAATGATTGTGAAACTAAACAAAATGCAAAATACTGCAGATGTTGGAAATCTGAAACAAAAATAGAAGTCGCTGGGCACACTCAATAGGTCAGGCAGCATCTATGGAGAAATGAAAGTGAGTCAATGTTGCCTTTTGTTTCAGATTTCCAGCATCTGCAGTATTTTGTGTTTTGTTTATATTTAATTCATTGCCATGCTCTTCTAGGAATGCCGATCTTGAAGAAAAAATAATATTATGATTATTATTATTATAAGTTCTATACTTCTCTTCGACGGGTTCTGTCGTGGACCCAAAACGTCCCTTCTGAAATGGCCAGTTTAATTGTGGCACTCGTGTAGGCAATAAAGCTAAATCCACGTTCTAGAACAATGGAAATAAGACAATGTTTCTAACCCTGGGTATTTTATTGGTGAAGATAGGATTGCGTAAAACTGAGAAATCTAGGTGTGTAGATAGGATTTAGTTTCACAATCAAAACCGAAGTTGCTCAAAAGCAGGCTATTTAATTTGAAAGAGTCTTCACTAAATGAAAAGACACAAGTGCAATATTGGTAAATCACAAGATTTCTTATGACCGCCCCTCCCAACCTATATATTTGAACCTGCATTTGGAATGATTTCAAGTGATAAAGACAACAATTTACATAGAAATGCTCTCCAGGCATGAAAGGTGCTATATAAATGTAAATGATATTGTATTTATATTGTATCTTTCACATTGGAAGACTTTCACACAGCTGAATGGAAGCCTGAGTTTGGGTGGGGGAATCAGAGATGGGATGGAGGGAGAGAGGAAAGATGGCTGAAAGCACATTGAAAAGATGGATCTCAATGAGCTTGCTTGAAGTTGGATGAATTTGGATAATTCCTGATATATTCTTGTTTAAAAATCAGTCTTCCTGCATATTAGATGTGTAATACTATACACTAGTCAAGTTAGATTTAACTGTAAACTCTTTCCTGGTTTATTGGTGTTCAGTGTTGAGTGTTTAGTGGTTCTGAAAAGCTTTTTACATTGAGATATTTCAATCATCAAATTGGTAGTGTTATCTGTTACACAATGCTAGTTTCTTGGAGGAAAAGACCCAACAAAATGAAGAAAGTGTAAAAAAACCCCAATGAATTCAGCCATTAATATAATGGGCAAAAGAACTCGACCAGAACAAATTGTAGAACATTGAATTGCACATAATAGCATTGTACAATGAAAGTCTTTGTGAGATACAAGCACTAAATCATCATCTGGTTATCATAACTTGGCTTTAAGATTTGCCTCTGTTCCGGAATGAGCAATGCCCACAGACAAGGAGCAAAGTAACGAATGGAGTCTTATTTTGGAACCACTTTATGTGTGTTCCTTTTATACTCACTAGTATCACAGATAACAAACTACAGTATAGACTGAAATTTTAGGCTAGAATGAAAAGGGTTTGGAAATTTGGAAGAGTCGTTCACTTTAGTATGGCATTGATGGTGGTAAGTTACAGATGTTCTGAATCTCCCATCAACATTCTGGCAAATTTGTTTTTTTACTGCAGAATTGTGCTCATACTATTTTGTAGAGTCAGCATTTTGAACTTGGACAAGCTGAACAGACTTGATTTGTTTAAAGGCAGACACAGTTGGTAACATGGTACAGGGTGCATAATCATCTCACGATCATACTTGTCATTCTGCTTTGCAGTCAGAGAAAGGAAATGGGACTGACTAGGTGGAAGATCTTGTAAATTAATCAAATTTTACAATCCCAATCACAGAGTCTTAATGTAAAGTAAAGTTAGTGCTCTCATCTGTGGCCCCAAGTTATCTGATCAACTTTTGAGCTTCTAAAAGTCACCTAAAGGCAAACAAAAAGCATTTGTTGCAAGCCATTTTTTAAAAATTTCATAATTCTTATAATTTTTTGGCACTTACAAATATCAAAGGAGGTGCTTCGGTGAAACACATGTTTGACGTGAAGTAGAACAATGATTTGTCTTGGCAGCAATTTTAATTACTCTCTGGAAGGATTGCTCTCATTAGTGGTGGGGTACAGGGCAGTTTGCCACAAGATTTGTGCAGAAAGCACTGGCACTGTGCTTTGCAAACACCTTCATGAGAAGCAAACACTCGTTTGGGGCCTACAGTGGCCCGTGAAAAGGAAGAGGTCCTGGTCACCTAGAATCTGGTTCTCCCCTCCCCCCAAAACAGAAAGGTACAATACTCCTTTATCGGTCACCCCTGCAATGAGAAGATTGAATTGCTCCATTGAAAATATTTTCCTAATTATGTTTCTTCTGACCATTTCCATTGTTTTTCAAGAACAAAAAGCACAAAAGGTTTTTTCCCTGCTTGGACTTAAGGAGCTGCAAGTTCCTTCAGGAACGATTGGGGATCTGGAATAATTTTATTCTCATAACATCATAAAGGTATATTATGTTGAGCTGTCAGTGTCAGCCAGGCTCAGTTGGTGACACTCTTGTCTTTGAGTCAGTAAATTATAAATTCAAACTTAATTAATGAACTCAACCTTAATGAACCTCATGCATCTCTATGGAGTCTCCTGTGTGACATCTCTTTTTTCCAAGGATGAAATAATAGGAAGCATTGAGCAGGGAGGAGAGGAAGCAAATTTTAAAAGTTTGAAGCGAAAGCATGGTCAAATAGGTAGGTTTTTAAGAAGCTTTGAAGGCAGGGCGAGAATGAGGATAATGAAGGGATTAGTTCCAGAGACCAAGGGCACAGGAGCTGAAGACTTGCTCGACGATAGTGAGATGGTGGCCGGGTCTTCAGCCATAGGCAGACAATGGATTTGTGTACATCTAATACATTGCACTAAAACACAAGTTCTTGATCAGCAACAGATATGTAATGAGATAACTCCATTAACACAAAAACCCAAGACCCGAAAGAGCATTAGAGCTTTACAGAGATTGAATAACTCGGGTGCTTTTACCTACCACTGCTGGCTTTAATCCTGCAAAACAATGAGAGTGGATCCCCTCCTCCCCCAGGTGGAATTTCTAAAAATTTGGTGGAAAAGTTCAATCAAGATATCAAATGCATTCAAACAGGATATGTTAAGTGATTCTTATTTTTCGGGGTGTGCACCGAGCAAGAGAGAGAGACAGAGTCCTTCATTCAAAGGTTTGGCTTTGGCCTGCATTCAGTGGTAATGGTTCATGTCAACAAAGAGTTTTGTCAGTAATGTGATCCGGAAGTAGATACATGCATTAAATGCTGTACAACAAGTGGGGACATGAGATATTTTCCACAAGATATTTTGGTATCTCACTCTTTGAAATGCTCCTTTGACACCCCCTCCCCCAAAGCGCTGGTTCTCTTCTTACTGTGTTGTGAACTTTTGAAAACATAGTTCTTCAAGTCACTTATTGTTGCAAGAACATGATATAAAGCCGGTTATAGATAATAAAACTTGTGTGATAAGCTCTAAGAGGATATTTGCATAAAATGAGTTTGGGTGAGCAGTGCCTCAATCATTCACAACATTGCCCAAGCACGTGTGCTAGCTGTAACTTTAATGCATTAGGATCCTTAGACAAATTGTAAAGTAGCTTTTATATAGCTGTTTGTAGCTTCATGTAACTTTCCAATGATATTGAGCTCAATTTAATATAATTATTAAAAATTATACAAACCAATTTTTTCGGTGTATAAAATACGAGTTCATGCATGAATATAGCAGAAATTGTAAGAGATAGTGAAATTTTATTCATTCTGATTCACGTGCTATTTGTTGTAAAACTCTCCAATACATTAACAAGAGGGTGCACTTTGAAGTCAGTGTCAAACCCGGTTTAATTGGTAGCACTCTTTCCTCTGAGTCAGAAGCCTACTCCTAGAACTGTGTTGGAATATCAGTCAAAAGTTCAAACTCCCGACACAAATCCACAACCTTCTGACTTAGTGGTAAGCGTGTTACCAATTGAGCAAAGTGTTAGGAAGCTCTAAGTGGAGCTGAGTTCTTTGCCACAGGTAGAAATGGAGGAGCAAACAAATAAATAGAAAAAGAATCAACTACACAGACCCTTGTGCCTTTGCTAATTATTTGAACAATTGAGGTCTGCAAGCAGGATAGCTGTTATTTCTGCTGTGCATGAAGTATGGCATGGGGGGCATTAATACCATAGTATGAAAATGGGAGAAAATGATAGAACATATCCTTTGAAAACATATATATTTTGAAACTGGAAAGTTATATATTTATAAAATTACATTTGTGTCGTGCCTTTCAGGAGTTCTCACCTCAGAGATTAAATCTCTCTTAGTCTCTCTAAAATGAAGAAAAAAATGAGGGGTGTGCAAAGAGATAAATATTTCAATTGAATCTATCCACAACTGTGGGTGATGGAGCAAACTGAAACAGCACTGCAGTCAGCAGGCATTTATTTGAAGAATATTCTGTAAATATTTTAAGTGATGGATCCTGTTCAGTGCAAGTAAAAATAAAATGTTAAAGCAAGGAACTCCACCATCATACAATGAACAACTAAACCACACACAATCTATTTCAAAGGACTGTAATGTATATACTTAAATGCACTCCATGTAAAGAAATACTATTTTAGGAATAGCCCATGCCCCTGTGCCTCTAATTGTGGCAAACTCCAACAACTTCACATTTGTTTTAAAAAAATAAAATATCTTCTTTACTATCTGAGCACTATGGGCAGCAATACAATTTTGTGGATCATATTATGGCCAAAATGCAAGTGGTGTTCTACGTGTGTTTTTACAGTAACTAGTAAAAGCCACAGGAGAGAGTGGGACAGAGAAGGGGAGGAAGACCCCATTCAATTGATCCTCATCTCTGTGATCTTTTCCTACCCCACTCTTTTCATTGTCCCCTCCGCTTGCTAACTCAGACATCTTGCCATCCCCTGCCCCATCTGCGCTGAGCATTCAGCTCCTACGGCCCTAACCTCTGGAACTGTCTCCCTCCACCTCTTCAGTCTTGCTCCCTCTCAATCTGTCCTTAAATCCGCTCAAAACTTACCTCGTCGATTGTGTATAGTAAACTCTTCCTTCGCCCCTTCCCTCGGCTCCTTTGCTTGGTCTCGAACCCCATCTTTGGGAAGAGCTCCAGGACATTATTACAAATGAAGGGAGCTATATAAACGCAAGTTGTTATTGCTGGGGTGGGATGTCATTGAAAGGCAGTTACAAATCTGAGAAGCTAAAGACGGTCTTACTCTTGATCCATCTGCATAGACTTAACATTAGAAAAGTCAAAACAATTGATATCACCTAAACTCATTCTTTACTACCCCATTTTGTTCAATACAACATCATCCTATTTTTGAATAATCCTACAAGCCAAAACCCTAAAGCGGATGGTAATCCTTGCTGGACATGCAGTATTAAGCTTGCCAGTCAGTATTCTCAAAAGCAAGTTGCATGGTTTTAGCTGGTTAAAATCCAGCATTACCCTCTACATAAATTATGGCATCCCCAAGCCCTGACTCTTGCTAATGTGTGCCTAATAATTTACAGAATTAAGCCAAATTAGCTACTGTGTTCGCCTACACAATACACAATCACTACACTTTACAATAAATCCTGCAAACTGCTTTGGGATGTCTTCCCAACTCAAAAGGCACTGGATCAAGCAATAATATAAATATTTATGTTTTTGAATATCCCACCTCCATAACCTCACCAGGCATTCTATAACATCAAGCACTTAGTGAGGCCCTTCTCAACCATCTTTTTTCTGGATGTCAGAGATCACACTTCTCCAGATTTTCCCTCACATTTTAACCCTTTATAACCAGAGGTTAGTCTGGATGCATTTTGGACCTTCTATAGAAAGGCTGTAGTATCCAGACAGAGGATATTTACGTCAGGCATTGGTGATTCACTTCACGGCTGTTTGTGGGACATTGCTGTATGCAAATTGGCTGCTGCATTTACCTACAAATATACAGTCACTACACTTTACAATAAAATTCTGTGAAGTGTTTTGAAACATTGACGATGTTATAAAGCGCTATATCTAGTGCAAGGATTATTATTATATAAATGGTATGTGTCTAGTCTTTCCAGTCCCTGTTTCTCCAGTGCTGTGCATGCATATAAACAGGGCAAGTTGCACAACATTACAGACTCAGGGTATTACTCAGGGTATTACTACCTGTACTAAAAGTGTTTATGTGACATAAATGCAGAAGTGCATAAATGTGGAGTCCTGTAGCTCAGTGGTTAGAGCACTCGCTTTGCAAGCAAGAGACCTGAGTTCAATTCCAGGCAGGGTGAAACCTTGGGCAAGTTTCCTTACTCCACACGCCTAATGATGATCCCTCCAAAACCAAAAACAATAATAAAAATTGGTTATTTTCAATCTACAACTGTTTGTGGGACATTGCTGTGTGCAATTGGCTGCTGCGTTCGCCCACAAATATATAGTCAATTCACTTTACAGTGTGTTCTGTGAAGCGCTTTGGGACGTCCTCCCGACGTGAAAAGCGCTATATCAAATGCAAGGATTATTATTATTATTATTATTAGAATCAATCCTTGTCTCCCAACATCCCAACAAATATTGTATTGGGAGATCAGAACAGGTGGAATTGAGATCTCAATACTTCTGGCACTCACGAGTGCAATGCACCCAGACACCATCCAGGTTGTATGATGATATTTTACACAATGCACGGCACATTCTATGAATTTGCAGTCAACAGGAATACATATCTTCTACCAAAACAGTCCAACAGATAGTCCTATAATAAGAAGCTGCAGAAGAACTGTTTGGAGGCAGACACTAGCAGGACATGTGCTCCTTTGGATTAGTCAGATCTTTCCTGAGTAAGAAAACAGTCTGTCTAGTCAGAAATGATTGCAGGGTTTCTGCTGAGCAAGCTTCCTTTTCAGTCAAAACACGACTTGTTGAAACAAGAAAGGTGATAATTCATAACAGGGGGCACTCTGATTCCTCGCAGGTAAATGATTGATCTCTCTGGTGAGGCGGTATTATTTATTTCAGTGAAAACATGGACACAGTATCAAGGAGGTCCTGGGTAACAATAGATGATATGCAGGTGGGGGCGGGCGGGCGGAAAGGGGTGTAGTGCTTATAGTGCTGTTGAAATAGAGCCAGGAGAAATTCAAGCATCTCACCCTGTGGAGCAGGACAAATTCATATGGTTTTCTGCCTGACCCTCACTGGCAAGTCTTATTTAATGGATTGATCTTCAGTCAGAAGGTTGTGGGTCTGATCCCTGAAATCATATAGTCTATGCTAACAATTCAATGCAGTGTTGGGGGTCTCTACAATGTTGGAGGTGCCGCCTTTTGTATGAAATGGCAAACAAAATACACAGTCAATCCACTTTACCGTATCTCACGTGAAGCTCTTTGACATGTTTCAATGACGCGATAAGACGCTGTATTAAATGTAAGGATTATTATTATTATTTGGCTATAAATAGCACCCTCTGCTACAAAAACGCTAAATAATGTAGTTTCAGGCCTCGGTCCCTGCGCAGTTTATCTGATGCAACTGTGGGCTCTGGACACACATGTGCGGGGCAGCACAAGCGGCAAGTGGGCTTCATTGCACTCGGACGCAGCGCTGTTGTGATGGTGTGTGTGTGTCTTGCTATGTGAGGGTGTCTCTCTCTCTCTGTGTTGTGAGTATCTGTGTGTGTCTCTCTATGTGTCTGTGAGTGTGTGTGTCTCTCCCTGTGTTTGTGAGTGTGTGTGTCTCTCTCTCTGTCTTTGAGTGTGTGTCTCTCTCTGTGTCTGAGTGTGTGTGTCTCTCTCTGTTTGAATGTGTGTCTCTCTGTGTCTGTATCTGAGTGTACGTGTGTTTCTCTCTGTGTCTCTCTATCTCTGAGTGTCTGTATCTCTCTGTGTGTCTGAATGTGTGTATCTCTCTGTGTCTGAGTGTGTGTGTCTCTCTGTGTCTGAGTGTGTGTGTCTCTGCGTGTGTGTGTCTCTGTGTCGGGTATGTGTGTCTCTACGTCTGAGTGCGTGTTTTTCTCTCTGTTTGTGAGTATGCGTGTCTCTCTGTGTCTGAGTGTGTGTGTCTCTCTGTGTCTGAGTGTGTGTGTATCTCTCTGTGTATGTGTGTGTCTCTCTCTGTGTCTGTGAGTGTGTGTCTCTCTCTGTGTTGGAGTGTGTGTGTGTGTGTCTCTCTCTGTGTCTGTGAGTGTGTGTCTCTCTCTGTGTCTGAGTGTGTGTGTATCTCTCTCTGTGTCTCTGAGTGTGTGTCTCTCTCTCCCTGTCTCTGTGAGTGTGAGTGTCTCTTTCTGTGTCGCATGTGTGTGCCTCTCTGTGTCTGAGTGTGTGTGTCTCTCTGTGTTGAAGTGTGTGTGTCTCTCTGTGTCTATGAGTGTGTGTGTCTCTCTGTGTTGAAGTGTGTGTGTCTCTCTGTGTCTATGAGTGTGTGTATCTCTCTGTCTCTGAGTGTGTGTCTCTCTGTGTGTCTCTGAGTGTGTGTATCTCTTTCTCCCTGTTTCTGTGAGTCTCTGTGTTTGTGAGTGTGTGTGTCTCTCTCTCTGTCTTTGAGTGTGTGTCTCTCTCTGTGTCTGAGTGTGTGTGTCTCTCTCTGTTTGAATGTGTGTCTCTCTGTGTCTGTATCTGAGTGTACGTGTGTTTCTCTCTGTGTCTCTCTATCTCTGAGTGTCTGTATCTCTCTGTGTGTCTGAATGTGTGTATCTCTCTGTGTCTGAGTGTGTGTGTCTCTCTGTGTCTGAGTGTGTGTGTCTCTGCGTGTGTGTGTCTCTGTGTCGGGTATGTGTGTCTCTACGTCTGAGTGCGTGTTTTTCTCTCTGTTTGTGAGTATGCGTGTCTCTCTGTGTCTGAGTGTGTGTGTCTCTCTGTGTCTGAGTGTGTGTGTATCTCTCTGTGTATGTGTGTGTCTCTCTCTGTGTCTGTGAGTGTGTGTCTCTCTCTGTGTTGGAGTGTGTGTGTGTGTGTCTCTCTCTGTGTCTGTGAGTGTGTGTCTCTCTCTGTGTCTGAGTGTGTGTGTATCTCTCTCTGTGTCTCTGAGTGTGTGTCTCTCTCTCCCTGTCTCTGTGAGTGTGAGTGTCTCTTTCTGTGTCGCATGTGTGTGCCTCTCTGTGTCTGAGTGTGTGTGTCTCTCTGTGTTGAAGTGTGTGTGTCTCTCTGTGTCTATGAGTGTGTGTGTCTCTCTGTGTTGAAGTGTGTGTGTCTCTCTGTGTCTATGAGTGTGTGTATCTCTCTGTCTCTGAGTGTGTGTATCTCTTTCTCCCTGTTTCTGTGAGTCTCTGTGTGTGTGTGTGTGTGTGTGCCTCTCTGTGTCTGTGTGTGTGTCTCTCTGTGTCTGAGTGTGTGTGTCTCTCTGTGTCTGAGTGTGTGTATCTCTCTGTGTTGGAGTGTGTGTGTCTCTGTATCTATGAGTGTGTGTGTCTCTCTCTGTCTCTGTAAATGTGAGTGTCTCTTTGTGTCTGAGTGTGTGTGTGTCTCTGTCTCTGTGAGTGTGTGTGCCTGAATTCAATGCCAGGCCTGAGAAGCAGGAGGTGATGAGCTCCTGTAGCCCCGCAGTCAGGTCACTAGTTTTTTGGCAGATATCCAGGCCATTTGGGCCTGTGCTGGTGTCCACCCCCCAACCTTCGCACCAGATGGGCCACCCAGTTTTTGTTGAAGAAGAAATTGATTATTTTTGTAACAATCTAATATGTGTTATTTCCTCATGATTAGTTTATATCAATAAAGTGAAAAAATAAAGGTTGGCAACAAAATGTACTTCAATAGCATCAATCACCCCCTCCCCCTCCACCCATCCTGCAACGTTCCGAAAAATTTGCCAAATTTCCCCACAATTTTTGGCAAATATTTCAGCACTTTTCTATTGGCCCAGATCGTAAGGCACTCTGTGAACAGGAATGAGTGATCATATGATTAAATTTGCTCAAGAGTGTTGCAGAGGTTGACGTTGAAGAACTGTCGTGCTGGGTTTGGGAAGGACCACCACAGTCAGCAGCTGAGAGGTAGGATAGCGGCCACAATGGCTCAGAGAATGTCATCCAGGAGAGAAGCAGCAGAATGGATGTGATCAGAAGATACTACGGTCTATTCCAATTAGTCCTCTTTACATTGCCACCGCTGGAAGTGCATGCAGAAGGCCATGTGAACTCAGTAACCTTCCAAACTGGCGTTGCTCTGTGGTTTAGCCAACCATCCTCCTTACAATGATGTGGGACAGATGGAATGTCATTTTTTATTCCCCTGAGGCAGGCGGCTCCACCCTACAGCCCAGCTTGGGACTGAAACAGTTTAACATACACATCACGTGTTAGTGGTTATTGGAACCCAAATTCATAACCACAGTGTTGTGATGTCAGTATACCACAAAAAAATCACTGCCCCCCTCAAAAAATGTTTTTCTTTTAAAGCAAAGGATTAATTGACTCAACTGCTCTCTACTGGTCTTTCGGTATCTATTTGCCTTTCTGTATCTGGTATGTAGTGGTTGCCAATAAGCATTGTAAAACTATCAGAAGGATCTATTCCCTATTAAATGTAATACCACTAGAAACAAAAGTTCAAGAAGAAATTGTTCAGAAGACCTTGCTGTGTTCAAAATGCCTACAAACACACAGCAATTACCAGTGAAGCGCATTGAGATGTTTTGATGTTACAGGCGCCAGATCAAAAGAATTGATTATTATTTAGTTACCAGTAAGATCACATTATGACTCAGAATGTTGGCCCTTTGATGATTTATGAGCACTCAGCAGCAGAGAAAGTTGGTAACCTCATCATCTCCCTGATTATGTTCCAAGTTCTTGATTACAGCCACCTCCAAACGACCAGCTCATGAAAGACACTGGTAGAAGGATGCAGCCTGCCCTCTTGGCAACACAGCAAGCAGAACACTGACTGTTCAAAGTAAATAGTACGTTCGCCGTCACCCGCTGCAGTCACAGTCAGCCCTCACCTCACCCCAAATTATTAAAAGATCCCATTTTATTCCTGCATTTGTTACAAATTTTATTTTGAAGAATGTATGGGGGTGGGGGGGAGACATTTGAAATTCACATTATTTGTGCTGCATTTTAGAGTTAAAATAAGTTGTTAAATTTTTAATCGCAGCCATAGTTTTGAAACCACTTCCTCGCAAGTTTCTTTTAGGAACTACAGAAAACTGGCTTCAAAGTTAAGGCTGAATTTAACAATTTGTAAATTTAGTAAATCTAAACACAGGTGAATTTTTTTCCCATGTACGTTTGAAAATTGTGTCAATTTGAGTCATTTTTCAGCCATGTGATTCTTGGAGTAAATGGATGTTAAGTAGGTTTTTATATAAAAGCATTTTACATCTTCTTCCCTCAAGCTTTTTTAAAAAAATAGTAAATGATCCAGTGCACCTCTAACCAACTGATCCAGACCATCTTGTCGAACTCATTTGACCACAAGGGCCTTTAAGTTAACACTGTTCACTTGGTGGGTTGCACCATAAAAAAAAGCTATACATAATACTGTACCTCAAAATGTCTATAGTGAGTTGGTCAAATATACCAATTTGCATGAAACATTACCCCCATGCACAATTCCTAGTCATCAAAAAATCTATTGCAGACTAATGCTAAGTCTCAATAGATAATGTTTAGACTCAGTACAGTACATCAATGTGATTTAGAAACTCATGGGCAAATATCATCCAACAAGCCACCAGCCGGTCGTGGGCTGCATGTTTGACACCCCTAAGCTACAGCAACTGACATATTAAGAAGTCTGCCATTATATCACACAATCTGTAAATTTGCATGTGACTATGAACACCAAGTTGTCGTTTACTCAGTTCAACCAGTCCTGACACGTAAACTGTAGTGCAACTGCACTTGCTAGGCCTAGGCCTGGCAAACATCCCAATAAGACTTGCAACTCAGTTTTGAATGACCACAGCCACCACATGTGTAAAGGGGGACTGTCTTATGAAAACGTTTCTTTACAAATAATAAAGTGACAATCACTTTGCAGTGTACCTATCACTGCATCACTTGTGTGCAATGCTCTCCAGTTGGCTCTCCTACCTTCTCAATCAAGAGAGGATTGACAAATACTTTAGGAAGAGACGACAATGACATATGAATTCTTGCCGAAAAGTCATTGAAGGATTATTCTAACGTTGATTAGCTTTGTACGATTATTCAGTTTGGCTTTAGAGCTTACATCACACTTTAGGCTAAATAGCAATTAACATGAATATGTGTGACTTATACTACCGTGCATGAGCAATCTACTCTTAAACCTTGTTAGAATACAATAGCTCGACCCAACCCTCTGTGGCGGTGTTGGTAGTCTGGCTCCTGAGACAGGCGGGTCCAGAGTATTCTAGGGCACTGCTGATGTGACAGCACGCCCAGTCTGGCTGATTGGCAAATTTGGAAGGGTAGACCAGTCATTGGGGGCAGGGAATCCTCCCACTCAGCTCCTGTTAACCATGAAAGCCAAAGCCCCAAGTGGTAGGGTGGTTCTAGCTGGGCAAGAAGCAGGAATATTTTCCAGACAGCGTTACCTGTAACATATTATATAATATAATATATTGTTACATAGCGCAAGCTATGCGGATTAGCTGGTTAGACTCCACCACACACTCTGGGGTCCCAATCCTTGGCTCTTGTCAACCTGCGCCTAATACTTTTCAAAGTTAGGTAAGTAGGATGGTCCCTCCAGGGAGAGAGTGCGCATTCCATTCCAACAATCTAGCTCTGGAATTTCCATGTGTAGGTTGGATGCGTGGAATTCTCAGTTTGGTTTGGATACTCTTAAGCATGGTGATGGGTTTCCACATTTGACTGACCAAAAAAAACAGGAGTAGGGAGTTAACAGTGTACTAGTCACAGGGACAGCAAGTTCCCCACAAGCTATTTGAAAGTGAACTTACAAGCAGGAGGAGAGAAAACTTTTATGGTGTGTATTAGTGATGCCTTTCAACCTAACGTTTCCAGTTGTTGAACTAAATACCAAGTATCTTTGATTCTGCGATGCATTGTGCTAACTACTTGTGATTATTTTCTAAAAAATCTGCTTTTTTTTTAAAAAAGCAACCCGATATTTGAAGAGGATTTGTTGTAATAGCCAGTGACCATGTCAATCCATTCATTTGGATTCTGCCATTTGATCCACTTCAGGGTATGTTTCATTGTACCAAAGCAAACCTTTTGACCATTCGGTCTAATACTAACTACTGCATAATGTATTCTTTGATACAAAGTGATGCAGAATTTAATCCAGATTTTGCTTGTCCTGGGTTGTCGAACTCATCCATGCATGGAGATTTCAACCCCATTTAGAGCCACCAAGTTTCCCCTAAACTTGCTTTTTTTCTCCTTCCCTTCTCCTCAAGGCATTAAAGCATGCTGGGGTGCAGTTTCACGTGTGCCAACCAATATCTTACCAAATGGTCATTTTCACGTATGTGCGAAGACTGCAATTCAAAGCATCTTTAATATGAAGCTTTTTTAGTGTATATGGTGTCTCATCCATTTCGGCATTCCTCAGGGCTCTGTCCTTGATCCCCTCCTCTTCAATATCTATATGCTCCCTCTTGGTGACTTCATCGACAGACATGTGGTCAACTTCCACATGTATGGAGATGACACCCAAAGCTCTCTCTCTGCCTCCACCCTCGACTCCAGGAACACTTTGTCCTGACAGAATGTCTGTCAGACATCAAGTCCTGGATGAGAGCTAACTTCCTACAGTTGGATGTCAACAAGACTGAGGCTCTTCTGATTGGCTCCCGTCAGCACCTCCACACCTCAGGCACTGACAGCATCATTATTCAAGGATGCACACTCCACCTCAATGACCCAGTCTGGAACCTTGGCATCTTGTTTGACCCTCAAATATCCTTTCTACCCCACATCCATGCTATGATCCGCTCTGCCTTCCCTCACCTCCGCAACATCCCCCGGCTCCGCCACTGTCTCACAAGACCCTCATACACGCATTCATAACATCCAGGCTTGACTATGCTTGTCGACCTCCCCAACGCCTCCCTCCATAGGATGCAGATCATCCAGAACTCTGCAGCCCGTGTCCTCTCCCGCACCAGGCTCCGTAACCCTATCACCCCCATTCTCGCCCGACTCCACTGGCTTCCCATCATACAGAGGATACAGTTCAAGATCCTGGTCTTCACCTTCCAAGCCCTACATGGCCTTGCTCCGCACTACTTCTGCGATCTCCTAAATCCTTACCAACCTGCCCACTCCGTCCGCTCAGCTGATTTCGGCCTACTTCATGACCCCTGCCTCGCCCGATGCACCATTGGCAGGTGACCCTTAATCCACTCTGGCCCCACCCTCTGGAATTCAATCCCACAGTCCCTGTGCCTCACCGCCTCCCTTGCCTCCTTCAAGACTCATCTCAAGACCCTCCTCTTCGACAGTGCCTTTGATCACCCTCCTTCTCCCTCTGCCCTCCACTCTCCCCGATCCCGACCTCCAGTTCGGATCTGAAACGGATTGTTGAGCACTTTGGAACATCCTCCCGACATGAAAGGCGCTATACAAATGTAACTGTTGTTGTTGTTGCTGTTGTAATTGATAGTGTTCCCTTTTTATATGCTGCAGGTTATTTGATCATGAAGGCATCACAACCAAATTAAAATCCAGTTCTCACTCAACGTACACACACACACACACACACACACAAACTCTTTCGAGTAGAAGCCTTTGGGTAGTGATCAGGAAGAGGGATATTGAAGTTGTTCCTTCCTCTCTAACCTGAGGAGCATCATTGTGCCCACAAAATATATAGTCAATTCACTTTACAGTATATTCTGTGAAATGCTTTCAGACGTCTCGAAGACACAATAAGGAGCTATATCAAATGCAAGGATTATCATTATTATTAAAGCCAATTGTACTTTCTCCTGCCGAGATGTGCTAACTCTCTGTCCCAGCCTAGTCTGCTAACTCAGCACAGATCAAGAATTAATCCTAGCATATTGTGGGTCTGTATGACTCAGTTTCACTCCAAGTTTTACCAAATGACCATCAGGGAGTTCAACTTATATATTTTTTAATGACAGAGCAAAATGTGTGCTGACTTAATTAAATCCAATGATATTCTATCTTATAATACTCCTCACCCGCACGCAACCCTCTAACTATGGGCGGATGCTAGGATTTTCTTCTTGAGTCACACTTTGCTGAACAGTTGAAGACTGGTTGCCTTCAGATGAGCCTCAACTCCCATTTGATTACAACTCATTGTACTGCCTTTGTAATGTCATCCCAGATGCTGTTGTGATGCATCATTAATCCAGTCAAAGGTAGTTGGGTGTGGTAGTATAACAGTCCAATATTTAGAAACAACTAGGAATCAAAACTTACCTTCATCTCTCTCTTTCTCTGAGTGACATACGCAGCACCAAAGAAAGGCAGGTGGGGCAATTATAAATGAAATCAGCAGACATTTTGTTCACACGGAAATTTGTAAATTTTTGGAAATCACAAGACGCAGAGACAAAAAATGGATTGAGAGAATTAAAAGGGAGATAAGTAAATAGTTTGGAAGAAAGGGTATTAAGAGATAATCAGCCATGATCTCATAAGATGGTGGAACAAGCTCAACATATCAAATGGTCTACTACTTTTCCTATGTTCCCAGCTGGATGAAACCTTGGGCAAGTTTCCTTACTCCACATGCCTGATAATAATCCCTTAAGAAAATAAATTTGGGGCCTGGAAGAGTTTGGGGGGGATTGGGACTTGTCTGTAGGGACAACACTAGTTAACAACAATAATTTGGTCATTCAATCCATGACTGTTTGTGGGACACTGCTGTGCACAATTGGCTGCTGCGTTTCGCCCACAAAATATACAGTCAATTCACCTTACAGTATATTCTGTGAAGCGCTTTGAGACGTCTCGAAGATGTGAAAAGACAAATGCAAGGATTATTATTATATTATCAAATAACTTGCAGTATATGAAAAAGGGAACAAATGCAAAGATTATTATTATATTATTATTATAGGAGCTCATTGTATGGGGCAATGGGTTGGGATAATTGTTGTGAATCACCACATTCTTTAAGCAATTTGGAGCATCTTAATCTAGGCTCAATCTTTTTTTTATTGGTAAGTGAGCTTAAAACTTCTCACCCCCAGTAACCAAATTAGACCGAACGTTCCACTTTGGGAATGAGGGTCGTCCCACAGACAAGTCCCAATCAGCCCCAAACTCTTCCAGGCCCCAAATTGTCAAAGGACAATGAGAACTTGAATCATGTCTTCACGACCACCCGAGCAAGTCAGGTGACGGGATCGCCTCTCTGACAGGGCAAGCCCGCTCTAAACCTCGTGGTCAAAATCAAGTGAACTTAGTTCCAGTATCTCCGCTTCCTCTAAATTTAGGCTCAATCATGATGTTGGAGCTTTCCTGTTTATTTTGCTATCTCTCAGTGGGTTGACTCTGTATTGTTTGCTGTGAAGGTTTTCAGCACTCCGGTCACATTGCCCATGTCTTGACAATGAACAAATTGCCCACAATGAGAAATGGAGAGTTTAACTCAGCAGCACTGAGTTACGGTCCAAGCATTTTGTTGCTTCCAATAGGAGATGAAAAAAATCTACCTGTGATGAGTAATTAATTATGTCTTAAACATAGGGACAGATTGACAGATCAGAAAGTTAGCTTCAACCACACTCATGGGAGGCTGAGTCTGCTCTAAATATGAATAGGATCAATCTGCAGTAGCAATCCAAGCCAAGATAAAGCCATCCTCAGGTCCCAAAGAGTGTATTTGCTATTAGGAATGCCATCTGCAAGGATTGCTTGCTTAAATTGAAAATGGTCCACTGAGTACTATTAAGTACACTAGTGTGAACCTCCTAGTCAGGAGATGCCTCATAGACTTTATCATTGTGAGTCAGATAGTGTGCTATCGCCTTGCAGAACAGCAATCACAATCACAGAAAAACAGCTGGAAAGCATGGACAGCCACATGTTTAGTGAGGGAGGACACACAGCAGCAACAACTGTGAAGCTATCTGCACACAATAATTTTGGAAAATAAAATTTCTAAGCAGCAAGAAGGAAAATTAACTTTCAGAGGCCGTGCTGAACTCGCTGACATGACTGTAGGCCCAGAAGAGCTGTGAGGAGTTGTGATGGAACCAACGATCTGCAGTGTTCCTGCAAAAGCGGAATGTATAAAAATACATGTTAAAATTCATTGGTTTTGGGCAAGGATAAATAATGTTTTTATATTTTCAACAATAGATGGGTCAAGCATGTTCAGTGTGCTCTGAGTAGGATATTCATATAGACTGAACTGTTAAGGAAGGGTCTACAGATTAACCGGCAGATTTTTTTTTGCAATGGCAAGAATGGGAATACTGCAATAGATTGTATCATTAGACAGAAAATCTCTCGTACGTAAATGCTTAATAAGACATCTGCCACGCAGACACAATGTAAGTGGCAGGGGAGGATCGTCATAAAATAGATACACATGGGGGCACCCCCATTTGTTCAGTGAGTTTATGCAAAGTAGCTGAGCCATTACAGACTGGGACTGCCCCCAACTTTCACGTAATCTGTTGATCTCAGCAGGTAATGTGGTAGGGACATTACAATCACCTCAATGTCATGAGATAGATAGGGGAAAATCAGCCCGGGGTTTAACTCTTGATTCCTCTTAAGCGACCCTGGGAGGAAGTTGGTTGAGGACGCGAATGGACTCAGCTCTAACCATCCCCCCTCTACCCTCCCCCCTCCATGATCACATAGCTTACTGCCATCATGGTCATGGAGCAAACTGAATTACTTCCCCTGCTTGGAGGGAGGTAAGCAGGATCTCCTTGGAGCTGAACTGGCTCCAAGGTGACATATCTGGCAAGCGAATATCGGAATCAAGCCGGCCCTCTGTGGCGGTTCCTGTAGTTCAGTTTCTGAATCAGGTGGGTCTGCAGTATTCCAGGGCACTGCTGATGCCAGCACAGCCAGCCTGGCTCATCATCAGGATCTGGAAGGGCAGATCAGTCAGTGGGGGCAGGGAATCATCCCACTCAGCACTATTAACCCTGCAAGCCAAAGCCCTAACGGGTAGGTCGGTCCTAGCTGGACAAGCAGTGGGAAAGCTTGCCAGACAGCAATCCTCCAGGAAGACAGTGTGCATTCCATTTGCCCACAAAATATAGTCAATTCACTTTTTATTATATTCTGTGAAATGCTTTGAGACGTCTCAAAGATGTGATAAAGTGCTATATCAAATACAAGGATTACTATTATTATTATTCCAACAATCTATCTCTGGAATTTCATGTTTAGGTGGAATGCATGGAAATCTCAGCTTGGTTTTGATCTTAAGCATGGTGATGGGTTTCCGTATGTGTCAGACATCCAGTTGACCAAAAAAAAAGCATACTGAATACTGGCCACTTTGAATAAAAACCACACCAGTGAGGAAAATGGAGTCAGGTGCCTTCAGGAGAGAAGAGAAGAGAGAAAAACATGATACAGTTAAGGTGGATGATAAACAAGTACACATTTAGATATGGGGACATGAATTAAGTCACAAAAAGGCACCTGCATGTGCTAGAGTTAACGTTGATTGAAACAATATTAAATAAAAATGCTCATACTTAAATCGCAAAGTTGAAATGTGACAGAAAATAACTTTGATTACAAATGACTTATTTTTCAACCTGGATTAAATGTTTGAGCGTTTCACTGCTGCTAACAATGCCCTCTCCCTGTTTTATAGTGCATTGCATGGTCGAATACAAAGACTGAAATCCAGAAGGGCTGACTCCTTGACTGCTTTCGAAATGCTGCTAGACACATTATCAAACAAATGCTAAGCATGTTGCTTATTTTGTTACCCCCTCAGACAACCAGAAGTGCCTGCCGTGAAACAAGAGGAACACAAGTCAGGACACAATGTCTGGTCAGCCTGCAAAGTATGTTTGGAATCAGAACAGCTGGTGCAAAGTGCTACTGTGGAGCCATGGCTCTGGTCAGAACTCAAGGTTAAAATGAACAGTCTTGCAACAGATGACCAAGTGGGATTACATTAACTGTACAGCATGCCTTGCATTTGAAATGTTAACACTGCGTCAAATAACAGCCAGTGTTGCCCTTCGTCAATAAGGTGCTTGAAGGGCACACCCATATCTAGCCGTCACTCCACACAACCAAAGGGAAGAATAGCTGCTGTGTGGGGTTGGAGGAGGATTGAGCCACACTCATAATTTCACTCCGTTGGCTCTGGCACAAAACAAATTCCATATCAATTTTAGGAAAAGCAGCAAAAGTATATAAGAATTTTTTTTGCAGCGAATGTGTGTTTGATTCAAAGACTTGTTCATGGATAAACCCACAACATTAAGAGATATATCTGCCAACCAATTGCATTAATGTTCTCACAAGTCAGATGATAATATTCATTTTTACTTGTGATTAATGTCGCACTTATTTCAGAATAATGCACAATTGGAATTTAAAAATTATAAAATTACCTGCGATAAAACGAGTTTCATAATAAATGAACTCACTTATGAATATCGAGCCCATTGAGTGATGAATACGAATGTTAGTCCAGTGCTGTGTTAAACTTAGGTAACTCAATATAACTCATCCCTTTTGCTTTCTGTTAATTGTCTTTACTCCTAAATGTGTTCTCAATTAGACAATGGGGCAAGAGTGCTGGAACCTGCCTCATGCTCTCTAAGCAAATAGCTGGGCCCTAATTTGTCAATTTGTGAATAATTAACATTCCTACCACACTCTAAACTGTGGATCTGAAAGAGAAGCAGACTGGTTTGGAAGACATTATGCTACATTAAAGTATTTTTCTGAGAAATCCCAAGATCGGTTCAGATGAAAAAGGCCCCCTTCAGTCCATCTGATCTGATTCCTCCAGAATACCCAACCTACTGTCCTCCCATCAGAGGATGAAGGTACTTTTTAAATGAAACAAAAAAAGTTGCTGGGAACACTTAGCAGGTCAGACAGCATGTATGGAGAAAGGAAAGTGAGTCAACGTTTCATCAGAGCTCAAATGAGTACTTTTTAAATGAGTTCAGTTTCCTGGCCTCAAACATCTTTCCTATCAACCTGTTCTATTAATTAATTACACCCTTATTAAAGAAAATAAGAGGGTATCCTGGTATCTGTCCTCAAGTTACCCGATGCAACTCTAAACCTTTGTCCTCTTGTTCTACTGCCTCGGTGCATTCTAAAGTATGGTTTTGGGTTTACATTTTCAATCTTATACACCTCTATAAGGTCTCCTCTGAGTCATCTTCTCTCAAAACTAAAGAGTCCACACTTGCTAGCCGCCTCGGGGGTAGGTAAGCAGAGTCTCCTTGGAGCTGAACTGGCTCCAAAGTGACATGCTTGGCAATGGAATCTAATTGGAAGTGAGCCAGCCCTCTGTGGTGGTCTTGGTAGTCTGGCTCTTGAGCTAGACTGATCCGCAGTATTCCAGGGCACTGCTGATGACACCACAGCCAGCCTTGCTCATCAGCAATACCTGAAAGGGCAGAAGTCATCCCACTCAGCTCCTGTTAACCTTGCAAACCAAAGCCCTATTGGGTAGGGTGGTCCTATTTGGGCAAGCAGCGAGAAAGCTTGCCAGACAGCGATATCAGTGGCAAGTTATGAGTTTTTAGCTGGTTAGACTCCAGCATACCCCATGTACAAACTGGGGTCCCTAAGCCTTGGGTCTTGACAACTTGGGCCTAATACTTTCCAGAAGTAGGTAATCAGGATGTGTCCCTTCAGGGAGGTAGTGTGCATTGCATTCTATTCCAACAATCTATCTCTGGTATTTCCATGTGTAGGTAGGATGCATGTAAATCTCAGCTTGATTTGGATATTCTTAAGCATGGTGAAGGGTTTCCGCATGTGTCAGACACCCAGCTGACCAAAAAAAAATGGTTTAATTGTTTCTCATAGCTCATTCCTCTAACACTGGGCAGCATCCTCATTGCTCAGCTCTGCAATACCTTTAGGGCCTGTGCTCTTATATCACAGTGACCATGATAGAAGCTTTAAAACACAATTGACAGATGACCAGTCAGTCAGATGATTTCGAGTCTTTGATATATCCTGCAGTCTGTGAAACTGGACAGAGTAATTTACACATCCTGTGGTTGTTCTTCCCCTTTGTGTTTGGCCTCAGCATTCAACTACTACTACTAATATTGGAAAGCTGCTGAGGTTAGAGCAGTGTTTCTAAGCCTGTTCACATTCTTTATGGCTTCTCGTTCCTTTCGGGAAGGATCTAAACTGTTTGATTGGAGGTTCCTCATCTGCAAACTTGCCTTTGCCTTCACCTGAGTTTCTCACCTGCATTCTGACCTCTACTTTCAGATGAAATTCTCGCCTTGGCACATCTGGCTCAGCATGCTAGCTTCAACACGCTCAATAAAAAAAAGATCAGGTCTCCTCAAGGGTTACCAATTTCAGATATGCTCCAATGTAATTGGGACAGATTCCACAGATAACAAAAGTCATTGTGGGTGACTGGATAATAACGATCCTCATTTGATATCGTGCCTTTTATGTCAAAGCATCTTAAAGCGCTTCATAGGCAATGGTGTGCAATTGCAGGAAGCTGCTTCTCTACATGCAGGTTGTCACTGGAAAATGGATGGATGGGCAGAGGATGCTATTTGATGCTATTTGAGCAAAATAGTTACTTCCACCGTTGATGGATAAGCATATTTTCGCACCCACCAAGCATATGCTTGGGAGGCAGGTACGTTAATTCTTGTGCTAACAGGCTGCCTGACAATTTTTTTGAAAGAAAACAGAATCGACACAGAATTCAGGGAATTCCTGAGCAAGGACCGGCTGCTCAGCTGTTTACAGAATGTGGATATTTAAGGAACGTGCAGCAACACTTTATACATTCAGCTGTTGTGTTTATCGGTTGGTTGGTTGGCCTACAACCACCTGTTCACAGGCGCAGCCATTTTACATTTCAAACATTTCACATTTATTTTCCCTAACAGTATCTGGGCAGCACACCTAATCCAAGTGGTGTCTGGGTGCAAAGAAATGGAGAATAACATTCAACAGATCGTAGTTGCTCCTTTGGTGTAACAGGGCATCCTCACTAACCTTTGACCCGAATGACTTCATTGACCACTGCAGCTGTGAGCTTGTCACCTGCTGGTTCAAACTCTTTGGGGCTTTGGAGGTCAAAAACAAGTGACCTTTTGCTGCAACTTTAGGACAAACAGTAACAGCCTTCTGGCTTCTGGACAACACATATGTACCTTGGGACCTTGAGTCTTTTTTTTAACCATAATGAACAGTGGGTCAACAGAACCTATTTTATTTAGCCTCCAATTTCCTTGTATCTGCATTGATTCCTTTTGCTTTTTCTGTGAATTGCGATTCCTATAGGTTTGAAATGCTGGAATAGATTTTCTTAAAGCAGATAGCTTGTGTTTATAGCACACAACTATATTTGTGTATTTTGTCTGTTTAGGTAATCTTTGCTGTCTTTGAAATAGATTGAGCCCAGCCAACTGTTTGTATGTACTTTGATATAGCACCTGTAGCCCTATTATTAGCCCATAACACTGTGCCAAAAGATCAAAAGGGGTTTTGAAGTTTACTTAATATGGGTACATGCACTCCACATTAAAGCCATTTCCGATGTTTCTCTGGTGTAAAGGTGCATGTGTAAACAGGACCATTGTGCTCAATGCAACTAAATATCATGCAGTAATCATGTTGAGAGGCTATTACCAGCCCAGCTTCCTCCACCCCAGCTCATTAAAGTCACATGTTGCATTAACTCATTCACTTCTAAAGATGTTTCAGCATCTTTGCTACTGGTCTTAAGAAGACATCTGAGGCCTGAATTCCCATCTGGTCTTAGCATTAAGACTGTTGTGTAAAAGTGCAAGGACATAAAGAATTTTGATGAGTTCTTAAAGTCAGTATCAAATTGGAAAGTGTTTTTTTCGCAGTTCTTTAAAAGACCTGTGGAAACTCATTTCCAAATAAAGACTGAATTTAAGAATTGTCCAAAATTCTGCATGTTCTTACATTTTAAGACAATAGTCTCAAGCCCAAAGCCAGGTTTTAAATGGTGTTACCATTTCTATCATGCAGGATGGATGGAGATTGCAGCAATTAATTTTGCACAACAGTGTGCTGTAAATGGATTAAAGGTGCAATAAATTCATGTTAGAAATTCACATCTTAGTAATTGGACAATGCAGTCTGCTGCACTTTAATGTGTTCTTAAATGTTAGCTGTGATTATGAAATATATCTTTGTTTACAATATGTAAACAATGAAAACATTGATAAGGTGATCTTGGATATGCGGTGATGTAAGAAAACCTGATTTAGAACAACCAGATTCTAATTTCTAGTTTATAGTGCTGCAAGCAAAGCATTGTTGCTTTTACCAGTAAAATCATTGCTGAGAAAGCCTATTGTGGGCAAATGCTTTTTAACAACAGCAAACCAACTTAAAACTTAAGGCAGAATTTAAAAATGGTCCACAATTTGTACATTCTAAAATGTTAAGCAAAATGTCAAAAGTCTGGACCCAAGTCAGATTGCTCCTCAGGAGACAGACCATTGTGAAAATGGATTCTTGTCCCCACTGAACCACAAAAATCTTCAGACGTATATACATATTATTTGGACAATTGCATGTGTAAAAAAAATTGGAAAAATTCAAACTCATAGGTCAGGACACACTCCTATCTATGCAGAAAGGAATGAAATAGTAATGGAAGCAGACTCAATTTGCTCATACATTTAGTGTTTACTCTGTCTGGTGCTGCGTCAATGGAGAAATATTCTTTTGTGTGGGCGGGATAAAATGACGTGGCCTTGCAACCCAGTGTTTGATTTCAGAGATAAAGGTTTCACCTTTTAATTCAACTTGCCCTGCGTTTGGGGTTCAAATAGAATAAAATTCCCTGACAACATCAATCAAGCTTCGAGAGACAGCGCGGCTGGTTTTTTAATTGCACATTAATGACTCATTTTTGACTAATCTACTAAATCTGAAAACACACAATATACAGTAGTTTGTGTAATATCGGTTTGTACAATACAACTGACACGTTTACACTGAATCCGTGCAGAGCCTCAGGTCCTCAGTGGCTTTGGTTGTGAATTTGCATTTCAGTACAGAGTGTCCTGTGCATTGCAACACAAAGCAGTATTTTGATGCTAAACCCATGTGTCAATGTAGATTGTTGAGAGAACCACTTTCTTTATGCAAAATACTTCACAGTAAACTTGTGCTTTGGAGACGCCACATTGACTAAGATGAGTTCCTCGCTTTTGATCATGTGGCTACTGAATTGTTGCTTGTGATTGTATCATCATGTGAATGTAACCCATTAAAAACATTGTTGCTACAGAATACATTTGATATATAATAATAACAAAAATAATTGCTGCATTTTGATATATCAACTTTCAAATCAGGAAGTCGTCTCAAAGCGCCTCACAGGATTTACTGTAAAGTGTAGTGACTGTATTTTGTAGGTTTGGATTAACAACTTCTAGATAAGGTGAAGAAAGACCCAGCTTCAATCCTACAGTCTGAGCTGAGGTGTGAGCTGGAGCACTCGCTTTGCACATGAGAGACCTGAGTTCAATTCCAGGCAGGGCGAAACCTTGGGCAAGTTTCCTTACTCCACACGCCTAATAATAATCCCTCCAAAACCAAAAAACAATAATAAATTGGTCATTTTCAATCTACGACTGTTTGTGGGACATTGCTGTGCGCAATTGGCTGCCACATTCGCCCACAAATATACAGTCAATTCACTTTACAGTGTGTTCTGTGAAGCGCTTTGGGACGTCCTCCCGACGTGAAAAGCACTATATCAAATGCAAGGATTATTATTATTATTATTATTATTATTATGATGGTGGGGTGCCTCATCCTGGACTAAGGAGTGAAACAGAATCAGCAGGATTCTTACTTCTGATCACAAATTCAATGAATTTTGCTGTGTTGTTTGTCTAAATGTTGGTTGAGGATAGGATGAAGATGTGTGTGTTAGACAATCTGTAATATCCTACAAAATGGTTGAAATGTTTACCAAATTCACTATCTCAGATCCTGCATGGAATGAGCTACTTGGATGTGGAACTGTAGTATTAGGCAGCTGACACCTACCTGTGTAACTTTATTTCATAATAGGGGCACTAACTTCCTAAAACTGTGGGATTTTGCAGTCAAAGCGATTGAGCAAGAAAATAAAGCAGTACCTGATCAGTTTCTGATTTTTGTAACTTGTCTCAAGACAAGAAACCCTGCTTAGGTTGAATTTTATGAGTTAAACAAATGCAAGGGTCATTATTATTATATTTTACTGCAATGCAAATTAATGTTAAGCAAATGTGAGGCTCTATGTTTGCCACAATGTGTTTAATTTGATTCTCAGGGCTCGGATTATGTGGATAGCATAAGGGCACTCTGTCATCGGGGTGGGGCGGTGGGATTGACTCAAGTATGTGAATTATTTTTATACTTATGCTGGGTTTTGTCCCACATATCTTATGCCCTGGGGTATAAATCCCAATTTTCCACTCACTCTATGATAAAATAAGTCTTGATGATAAAATTGGGGTTATCTTGCGGTGAAGCAAAGACTTATGAGAACTCTATTATTGGGAGGTAGCACATTACAATGTGTAACCTGGGGGAACACCAATGGGTTGAAGGAAATCCCCCAGCCAACAACTCACCCAGAGCAACTGGTCAAAACCAACTAACAAGTTCACAAGAGTTGTGGATGAGAGGAGGCAAGTGATGGATTGCTGAGTAACAAAACTAAAATGCAATAAGCCAGCTCATCCTTTATTAAAAATATCCACTAACAGCTAGTGTTTAATTTTCTATTCTTCACTGTGACCGTCCATAATTCAGAATATGCAAAGATAAACCTGACTCGTGCATGTTTCGAGTATGAACACCAAAGTCTGCAGCTTCTTCTGATAAATGCAATACTGGATTGCAATTGCTTATAGAGCATCTGATTAATGTACTGCAGTGGGATCTTACTATTAGAACAACAGACTTCAGCGGAAGCTGCATTACAGTGACTGAAGAAACTTAGACTTTGACTGGCTGAAATGTCTGATAGGAAGAACTATTCTGTTTGATTCACCATCATGAGATATGACTTTGATATAGGTTGGAGAATCCTGCAAACGTAAGGCATTTACTTCAAAATAACTACTTTGTTAATATGTTTCATTCATAAAAGCAAGCAAACCTAAAATGGTTTTATCAGAAAAACAAAATACCCAGATGTAACTGTAATAAAAGTGGCATATTTTATTTCTATCTACATTATGTTAAGTGCTTCAGGACCCTACCGTGTGAAGAGCGCTATACAAAAGCAAGTTGCTCTGCTTAGCTGACTTTATACCACTCCACCACCGCCTACCTCCTCTCAAGCTGTGAAACGTTAAACTTCAAAACAAGTGGCAGAAATATTTTAAATTTCTTAGCCTTTTATTTCTCTCCCTTTTGATCCTTCTGTTCCTTTTCTTTCTCTCTGTCTGTTCCTGCAAATTAAAAAAAGTGAAGAAAACCTAGAGAAGAACAAGCCAGCACACAGTTACCTGTGTAAAGCTTTGTTCCTTTCCACTGAAGAATGAAGTAGGTAACCGCTTGTTTATATAGTCAGATATTAAGGATCTGTATATCTCTATAGTACAGTGGAATCAGGGGTTTGAATACAGGTACAGTACCGGCTATACAGTAGATAGTTGCAAATAATTTACAAAAGGAAAGTGTATAGAAGATATCATACATTTTTCAGGAAAGAAAAGGTACATCACAAGTCTATTCTCTACAGACGAGTGCCTCCTATTGGCTTTTGGTACCCACCAGCTTGAGGCATTGGTCAGTTCAGGTGCTTACACTTAATAATCATCACATATGTGGCTTTATTCTTTTGGGCTTTCTTTTGGTGCCTCAGAGGTGGAGTTGAGGCGTTTGGTGGTTGGTGATGAAGACCCTGAAGGCTGTGGCAGCTGTTGTGTGGCAAGCTGATCTTTCAGGATGCTCAGGATGTCCTCTAGCTTTTGCTCCATCTGTGTGACCTGTCAACAAAACCAGAGAAGAGGTGGTCAGCCTCACACTTAGTCGTCCATCACCACGCTGACAGGCAGCAATGGCTTTCTTCTGATCACTTCACAAACCTTCAGCTGCTTGTCCCTTCTTATTCCTTCATTTCTTGAACTTTAGCACAATATAAACCGGGTTATTAATGAAAATAGCAATTTCTGAGGGATGAGTTTGAAGATGGTGGGTTTATTAAAATTATATAGCAATGCATTTCAAACAAACAAAGCACGCAAAAGCAAAGGCAAATGCAATACAGCCCTAGAAATAATATACATTTTGCTCCATTGATATTCCTGACTAACTCAACGACTCAATTGTGTCTGTTAACAATCAAAAACCGGATTGCATTTGAGTGTTATCTATCTCATAGCTTATGAGAGTTGACAATTTATTTAGCTGCCTCTAAGAGATGTAAACCCCAGCAAGCTGGTTAAAATTGGTCAATAATGCCCTGAGGCAGGAAGATTTTGTTCCCTGCTCACTTCCAAAAAGGATCTTTATCCCCGTCCAGGGAGGAAATGGACCTTTGACCTTCCAACACTGTATCAATCTATTACTGCTCTGGTGCTCGGTTGCAATTCTGACACACATGTGTGAAAGCAGAATGAAATAGGATTTAAAGTGGGTTAGCGCTTGTGAAGAAAATTTAGCCTGTTTGTCACAGGTCTTGCCTTCATCTCGAGTTGACATCAGCAACGAGGCAAATGCAATGTTGGGCAGTGCATGTAAAGCTCAGACATTGTATGCGCTCAAAGACTAATGGTCCACAGCTTATGGAAAAGCTTAGGAGTCTTTGAGTCACCTGCTGCACCAAATGCGCGTCAGATGATATTAGCACTGAACATGGCACCAAGCTACAAAATGAAAGATGAACTCTTTATTTTGAAAATAACAATAGAAAATAGTGGAGCTGCAAAGCAGACAGAAAATCAACAAAACGAACAGAAGCTTAATGTTTTGGGTATGACCCTTAATCACATTTTCCTCAGGAACTGAGGTTGTGCACCCAAATCTTTTACCTAACATTTTTCCAAAAGCATTTGCTGGTTTTTTTTCAGGTTTCTAACACTCCTTTTTCTTGGTTTTATGGTCTACTTATTTGGGGTTAGTTTTTGCTTCCCAAAATTCTTTGCTTTGATTCAGCAGAAAGCTGCCTTCAAATTGCTGTTTTCAAATCATTTTTGATCTTGTTTGAAAAGAATAAGTGATGATTAAATCCTGGTGCTGACTGAAACCAACTCTAAGTAGGGCATCAGTATGCCACAATGGGGCTACATCACAATGTTTCACACCCAGCAACCCTCTCGCCACAAGCTCACAGTTTGAAAAAATTGTCTATTTGAGTACTTGCCCAGCTAGGTCTTACCCATTTGGGTTTAGCCTCACAAGGTTAGCAACATGGCTTCACCTCCAAATCTCATTGATAAGTCAAGCATTCTGGTTAATTAATTGATTAATTAAGTGGTTGCTCTCAGACTTCCCAGATAAGCCTTTGAGTCAGTTCAATCTTTGAGACGCTCCATTTACCTCCCACCTCGACCAGATATTTACATATGGGACTCATTTGCCAGTCAGTTAAGAGGCACTCTCGCCTCTGAGTCACAAGGTTGTGGGTTCAAAGCTCCATGCCAAGAATTTGAGCTCATAGTCGAAGGTGACACTCCGATGCGGTGCTGGGGGAGTACTGCATTGTCAGCGATTCTGTCCTCAGCAGAAGTCCCATCTGCCTGTTCAGGTGGACATTAAAAATTCCATGGCTCTACTGGCCGACATTCCTCCAAATAAAAGTGATCGTTCACATAATGGCTGCTTATGGGATATTGTTATGTGCAAATAGGCTGCTGTATTTGCTTACAAATATACAGTCACTACACTTTACAGCAACTTTGTGAAGCACTTTGAGATAGCTCAAAACCTTATCATATTGCATTATTATTATATCAACCATGAAAGGGTGAAGGACCAAAATGGACACAGTGAAATTTGAACACAAAAACCTGATTCCAGTGCTCAATCAATAGAGCTACAAACTCTTGATCATGTTCTGTTGGTCCGAGGGTCTGATCAGAAACCAGACATTGAGGAGGGGAGAGGAAAAGTAGAGCAACAAACCATAGGGAAAGATGCTCTGAGTTGCTGTGCACCTGCTCTATCTAGTTCACGAATGACACAAGTTAGAGCCTGGCAGCAGGTTGCATCACATTTCCACCAGGCTCGTTCGCTGAGGAAGGGTCGAGAGAAACCTAAGAATACTGTTCCCTATGGACAGGATTCAAAGAGGCAGTCACAATGTTGAGGCACTGCAGAAATGGTGTGATGCAAATAAGCCCACAGCTGGAATAGTTGCAAATTTCTTTCATGCTCGTAAAAAAAAGCAGAACACACACTCGGTTTGCTAAAAAAAGCACAGAGGTCAGCCCTTCTGAATGGGTTGGTACACACAGCAAGCTGCAACATCTCTGATTGCACAGCAGGATGTGTTTCAACAATCCCTACTCTCAGTACAGTGCCATTGTTGTCTGGTGTGGGTATGAATGTACAAATTCTCTCTATTTCCTCCCTCTGGCTCTCCTGGTCTTGTTCAACCAGACGGCTCCTCTAAAGCCTCCACAGTATAGCTGCCGTATTGCCTGCTGGAACAGAATGCTATGTTTTAATGCTAACACAAGCCTTTCACTTTAAGTAAAAAACAGAAACTGCTGAAAATGAACATGCAGCATGTTGATCGGCATTCTGTGCTTGACCCTCTTAATCAGAATGCCTTGACAATGAAAAATTTGCTATGCATTTCTAGAAATTTCTCTTTTTATTTCAGATTTCCAGCATTCATAGCTTTTCTAACATAAAGTTACATACGGCAGGGAAACAGGCCATTCGGTCCAACTAGTCTGTGCCAGGGTTTGCACTCCTCTTAATGCCTTCTCCTATTCCCCTCATTCATGTTCCCTTCATGTATGCAATACATTTCCTTTTAAATAAAAAAATTTGTCACATAATCCCCGACTGTTTGTGAGACACTGCTGGGTTTCGCCCACAAAATACACAGTCAATCCACTTTAAAATATATTCTGTGAAGCGCTTTGAGACTTCTCAGGGATGTGATAAGGCGCTATATCAAATGTAAAGGTAATTATTATTAAGTACTTTTTTAGTATATTTTATTTCATCACAAAATTCATACTGTGCAGTGTTTTAAGCTTTTTTTTAAAGAACATTATACTGTTGGTTAAAACTGTGTGGGAAAAGTCTTGCAAAGCACCAGCCAGCACTGCCCCTTTAACAGAGTAGCAAGAGGTGAAATGGCAGACAAGCTGTGCTACAGGGCAGAGTAATTTGGCAGCTGTTCTAGCCTGGGTGATGAGGGCTGCAATTAAATATTTGAGTTTGGCATATTAATGATGCAGCACGTGCAAAATGTGACCTGACCTGACCCGCACTTTCCTTTCTGAGGCTTCATCGATAACCTCCCTTTCCCAAGAGTAAATGCATTGTTTAACTAGCATTTGGAGCAGATCTGTTCTGCTCTTCTTTACAATTAAAGCCTCTTCTTTCTTCACTCCCACACTTTGTGCTTTTCACTCGTTCCCTTGCACGACACCACGAGGCTGCGAGTCTCACCCTTCCACAGCATTTATTTCACCATAAAACAATCCCCTTGCTTTTCTCTTTCTCTGATTTTCATATATCTGCCAATGACAACTCATGGTCCTTGAGTACAAACAATCTGATCAGCATCACTCCTCCCTGGAACAGTCTGATCCCAATCCATGTCATACCCGTTGATAACGTGCAGCGACATCTGCAAAATCGAGAATGTTTTTTTTGAGAGAGAGACCCATCTGTCTTTCTTCAGGCTGTTGACAAGAGTTGACCAGCCAACAGCAAGTGTTTGACAGGAGGCTGCCTTTAAGTCCCTACAAGCACGCACTCAGAAACAGAGGTGTGGAGGGAGTAGGGGCAGTGAAATTCCATCTTTGGTAAAGTTGCCTATCTCGCCTGCTTGCACTTATGATAAATAATGTGACGAACCAGCGGAAATGGGCACCAAAGGAGTTTACAAGGAAAAGGCTTGAGGTTGGCTTTGAATTGATTTAAACACACAGATATTGAGTGAGAATTTCTCCCTGTGTCCTGACCAACAAGCCTCAAGATAAAATTCCACATTCACTTTGTGGCTCCTCATAGAACCTCGTCATAAGCAAGTTGACTGTGGCCTTCATATGCAGTCACCACACTTTACAGAAAATGTTGTGAAGTGTTTTTGAGAAGTTTTGATTTTATAGGCCCTATGATAAATGCAAAGATTATTATTTTTAAAAATACTTGTATTTGATATAGTGCCTAATTACGTCATTGAAATGCTCAAAGTGCTTCACAGGATTCATTATGAAGTATAGTGACTACATCTGTAGACTATTCTTCTAAGGGTAGCTTTAACCAGTGAAATATAAACAGAAATGGGTTTTGGTCCCACTTTTGCTGAGTCTCGCTATTCTGGGGCTCTTCTCGCTGAATGTATCACACGTCATGCATTGCTATGTTTGTCTGGACAGCTATATTATATTAACTGGAATAAATACAAAATGGGGTATAAAATTTAGCAATGCCATTTTCAAACTCAGTGCCCAAATCAGAAAAAGAGACATTTTATAATCTAATGGCTCCAAAAAAAATGACGGTGTGAAGATGAAGTCAGGTGGGTTCACCATTCCAAACTGAACACATTGAAATTTAATTTCAAGAATTTATCAACACTGAATTTCTGAGCAGAATGAGGAGGCCAGCAGGAGGTGAGAGTGAGTAGAAGTGTCACATGCCGGTGATGCCACGACCTAGGGTGATGTGAATGACACATGTGACATCTGCTAAGAGTAGGTTGTTGGTGAAGGCAGCCTGTGACACACAAAAAAATGAGACCCCGATACTCCACAGCTAGATCCTAGCAAGTTATTTACATTGTGTATCGATGTCATAGTAAAGATTTTTTTCCCTCTCTGGCTCCCCCAAAACATTCTTTGTTTGTTCAGGAACTCAAATTACACGTCTTGTGTCCCCCATTGAGATTGGGTTTGAAATTGGGGGCAGGGGTAGGTGGGGAGGAGGTTGGGGATTGTGAATTGAAAATTGCTGCACTGGTTATGTATATACAGCTGATGAACCAGCTGGTCTCCCATCTATCACAGCAAGGGTCAGGCCAGTCGGGGTTAATCCAATCCTGTCACAGTATATGATGTGAGACAGAGAACAAACAAAAGAAATGTAAACTGGACAGGGTAATGAATATCCATTTTTGCTTTAATAGCTGGCCATCGATTAGCTTCTGCTTGGAGGTACAACAATCTTTCCCCTGAAAAATGTTTCGGCTCATTCTGGGGAAATATTTGAACTGCTCTGCAGCCAAACTGAATGGTAGTGTACTGTGTGCTTTCTTTTCAGGCTTCATTGAGAGACTCTGTTTAGAATAACATGGTAAAGTGTGAACTGACCTTCTCAGCTTCAGCCACGTCATTGGGTTGGGGGAAATTGAGGAGAGAATAAAGGAGTTTCTCTGTGAAGAAAGAGGAAAATACAACGGGCTTTGGATGTTCAACCTGGTCCACTTTAGTGTACTTCCAAAGCAAGTGTAAATAAGCACTGCTGAGCAACTTGGGAATCAAGCCACTTCTCACCATTTTTACTCTTATCCTCTGAGATTTAGAAGAGTGAAATACGAGAGGCAAAAAAAGTACTTCAGGAAAAGACCATTACAAATTTGATACTGTGACATCCATTTCCATTATGTAATGGACTGTTATATCAGAGGTTACGTGACTTGTGTTACCTTGCAAAGGACACCAAACCTTGCTCTGGAGTCACCTCCCCTGTGCTGTCAGGATCTTCATGCTTGAAGTAACAAGCACATTGTTGACAAACTATTAGAGACCCACATTTTGTGAGTCATAATAACAATAATAATGATGATCCTTACATTTGATACAGCACTTTATTTCCAATTATATTTGTACGCGAACACAGCAACCAATTTGAGCACTGCAATCTCTCAAAAACAGCCACAAACTGAATAGCAAACTTTTAAAATTGTTTGCCAGGATACTAGGAGAAATTCCATTCCCTTTTGGAATATTGCCATGGGATCTTTAACGTCCACCTGAACAGGCAGACAGGACTTCAGTTTAACATTTCAATCCGAAGGACTGCTCCTCCAATGATGCAGCACAGCCCCCAGCCATGCACTAGATTGTCAACTTAAACTATGATCTCAAAGTCCCAATGTGGAGCATAACCCACAATCCACTTAGCCAAACTCATAGCACTGTATTGAAGTTGTTTGACTGACTCCAGAGGTTTTTCACTGAAAAAATAGGAGCATGGTTATATGGCAGGATGTGAGCAAATAACCATAAAAACTAGTGGGAACGTTCCTAATTTAGGCTTGTCCTCAGGGAGCCAGTGAGCGGAAGCTGTCCCCTTCCTTTCAGGAATCATGGAAAATTAAATAAGAGGCCAACCCCTACAGATCCATTGTCGTCCCCCTCACTGCAATGGAGCAGGGAATGGCATTGGGAGGGGAGAAGGAACAGGTTGGCTGGGATTTATACATGGCACAAAAAATAAACATAGACCACAATACAATATGATTCAACACACACACACACAATTGGCTTCACAGAATTGTGCCGTCTGTATGCTGAAAAAAAATGGAATTCAACAGAGATCAGGAGTGATCTAAGCTGAATCTCATTCGGGCTGTAAATGGAACATGTAAAGTTTGAGGTGTTACTTCTCAGGATCTGATACTCACACCAATTAGTTTCCTCCTCTTCAAGACCAATGTCAGTTCCCTAATGGGATTCGAGCATCCGGAATTTGGGTAGGAAATGTTGAGAGTCAAATCTCTGTTGCTCACATATGTAAATTACAAAGGACAAAAAGTTCCCTTTGTTTAAACTTCTCAAAAACATAGTACTTTTCACATGATTGTGATGCCTGGTCATGGATTAAAATGCTATCTGCTATCACACAAGGTCATTTGAATATTTCAACCTTTGCGTGGGACTACAAGGGATCCGGGGAATCGTGCTACAACATAGAATCCAACTGCTAACTTGCTAGATGACTAGATGACTATTGGGTCAAAAAGTTTTGTTCTAACCTTAAACATATAAACATTATGACATTGCTTTGATGGACCACATTATGCATATTACGTCTGAGGGGAGTGCAGAATGATGGCAAAGATGAGTTGACTGTCCTTTCCAACCAATTCAACATCACTTTGGTCTCTAAATTCACATCAACACCTACTCCTAAAAAGTATTCTGTGCACCACAACACAACAGACATTGCTATATTTGTGGCTGGAGCCCTGAAAGTTGCTGGACATGAGAAGGGGTCACAAGCATAAACAGATTTTTTATACACCCACATAACACACATAGAGTAGATTATTAGCACAGAGAAAACTCTCAAACAAACGTGCTATTATTGTTTGTCTCTCAGGAAATAACTAATTACCGAAGCGCAAAATGCCCCTGCTTCTCCCCTCCTCGCCCACCTCCTCTACTCAAACAACTTTGCCCAAAAAATGAATTCAGGGAAGGTACTGGAGGTAAATTACACTTGGGTCAAGGGTATTACAACAAAACATGTTGAGATGCTGCCAGTTGTTATGAATATGGTTTTGTAAAGTTTAAGATTCCATTGCTCTAGGGTAACTTTAGGCTAACTAACGGTATGCTAGCTTTAGACAAGAGTGCAGATTTAAACACCTAGACACCGGGAACATATCAGTTAAGAGGCATCAAATTAATTAAAGGTCAATGCTGAGTGTCATATCAGCAGAATCCACTCCTTATGTACAGCAGCTCCAGCCATTCACCAGCTCCTGTACAGGGTCTTCTCTTTTATGATATGCTTTTTATTCACTTACTAAAACAACAGCTTGTGCTGTAATGCCTTTAACACAGGATGATTGTTGCGAAGCACTTCATGACGATGATGAGCAGAGGTAGAATTTGTGGATGTTAACCAAAGGCACAGCCAAAGAAACACGTTTTTAAGACAGTTTTGAAGATAGGGAGAAGAGGATCTCGAACCTCTCCACAACAACAACAATTTACATAGTAGTTTTCATGTTGGGAAGTCTCAAAACTGACTGGGTACCTGAGCTGATGTGGTGGGCAGGGAGCTGTGTAAGGTCACAGGGGGAAACTTAACTGAAAACACAGTTGAAAAGATAGGTCTTCGTGTGGGCTTCAAAGATGAGGAGAAAATGGGCAAGGCAGACTGACTCTGGGATGGAGCTAGTTGGTGCGGTGGATTGGGCAGGGAACATGAAGCAGATCAGCATGAGCTAGCTGAGTGGATGAATTGGGAGCCAGTGGAATCTGGTTATGGTTGACTTTTCAGTGAGCTACTTTTCATTCCTCTTTTTCTTTACTAATGTGGTAAATTCCCTTACTGTGTCAGGAGAAAATACTCTTTTTGAAAGCAGCATGATGTTCAAAGCAAACATACTCAGCCATCTCTGTCTTGATTCGTTTTATGAGCACCCAATGCAGCAATGCAAATCGAGTCAAAATGATTGACCGTCTCTGTCTCTTGCATGATGTCAAAGAGACCACAAACACGCATGGTTTACCAAACACTCTATGTTATGACAGCATATTTGTCCCAGTGGTACTCAGTTATAATAACAATAATCCTTACATTTGATATAACACCTTTCACATCGTGAGAACGTTTCAAGGTGCTTCACGGGATATAAGGTAAAGTTAAGTGACTGTTTTGAAAATGAGCAAAGACAAAAGTAATTAAGCTATGAATCATTCTGAGATCCACTAGTTGTGAATGGACTCAAGGAACTGCTGTGAACAACAACGAAGAACCTTGTGTCACTTATGCAGCTTTGGTCTGTGAGTTTTATTCTCAATTTTAAAAACACTTTATTTATTGTGTATTTTTGCAAATGTTACTGTTCAGAAACACATTTGACCTCCTAAAACAATAAAACAATCATAACACATGGCAGTAAGCCATGTGCTGGAATTACATAGTCTGCTATTTCAGAGGTGTGCCCCTTTAAATCAAGTGCTAGGTCAGGGTAGGGGATCCATCAACACCAATTTGCATTTATATAGCCCCTTCACACTGGGTATTGTCTCGGAGAGCTTAACAGTGGCACAGCCTGCCACCAAGCCGAGGGAGGTGACAGGAAGCATGGGCGAAAAGGAAAATCTTCAGGCATGATCTGAAAATGGGGAAGGAGGGGACAAGGCAGAGAGGTTGAGGGGGACTAGGTGGGGGGACTGAAGGAGACAGGCGGAAGATTAAGGGAGACAGGCGGGGGATTGAGGGAGACAGCCGGGGATTGAGAGAGATAGGCGGAAGGATTGAGGGAGACAGGCAGAAGGATTAAGGGAGACAGGCAGAAGGATTAAGGGAGACAGGCGGGGAGATTGAGGGGGACAGGCAGAAAGATTAAGGGAGACAGGCAGAAAGATTAAGGGAGACAGGCGGGGAGATTGAGTGGGACAGGCAGAAGGATTACAGGAGACAGGCGGGGAGATTGAGTGGGACAGGCAGAAGGATTATGGGAGACAGGCGGGGAGATTGAGGGGGATAGGCAGAAGAATTGAGGGAGGCAGGTGGGAGGATTGCAGGAGGCAGGGGTATTGAGGGAGAGAGCCTGTACTGCTTTGGTGACTCTCAATGAACTCTTGACACAGTCATGGCCTTGAATGTCACAAAAAGATGGATATTTTGTCTTGCTCAGTGACATCAAGAATGCTGAAAATGTAACAGATAAGTAATAATCCTTGCATTTGATATAGAGCCTTTCACAGGAGGATGTCTCAAAACGCTTTGGAGGATTTACTGTAAAGTGTAGTGACTGTTTTTTGTAGGCGAATAGGGCAGCCAAATTGTGGACCACAATGTCCCACAAAAAGCTGTGAAGTGAATGACCAATTTTACTGGGGGAGGGGTTGTGGGGCAGGACCCTGGGAAAAACTCCCTTTTCTTATTCTTTGAACAGTGTCACGGGACCATCTGAACAGGTAGACAGGACCTTGGTTAACGTCTCATCTGAAGAAGAACAACAACAAAATTACATTTATAGAGCGCCTTTCATGTCGGGAGGATGTCCCAAAGCGCTGAACAGTCAGGTGTCAGGGCCCGAGCATGGGGGAGGGGTGGTGTAGGGGTGAGGGAAGGCAGAGAGGTGGGAGGGCAACCGAAAGCACGATCAAAAAGAAGGGTCTTGAGACCGGACTTGAAGGAGGCAAGGGAGGAAGCGAGGCGAAGGGACCGTGGGGTGGAGTTCCAGAATGTGGGGGCAGAGAGGCTGAAAGCCCGGCCACCGATGATAGGGCGGACCGGAGCCCGCTGAATGGAGGGAGCGGGTAGGTTGGTAAGGAGTCAACAAGTTGGAGAGGTAGGAGGGGGCAAGGCCGTGGATGGCCTTGAAAGTAAGGACGAGCATCTTGAATCCGATCCTCTGGGGGATGGGGAGCCAGTGAAGTCTCCAAAAATACAGCGAACCCTCAGTGTCAGTTCTGGACTATGTGTCAGTTTTGCGGGTTACAGTGTCCATGAACTCCACATCCAAGCAGTCCCATGGGTCAGCAGATAGAGGCTCCAATACTCAGTGATGCTCTCATCATCATCCTTTCCATTCAGACAGTCCTGATTTCCCTATACATGGGGGTCTGGCAACTGCAGAGATAGTTTACATTCACAGAACAGCTGCGGCCTCAGGGGCAGTGTGATACCCACCGGTTCAATATCACTTTGCACAACCGTACATTCGGGGCAGGTGAACACCTGGGGAGAAGAATATATTGAAAAATCTTTGCAATTCATTCTGCACATTCAAATTGGCAGAACTACTTTTTCATCTTGTGTCAAGGTTTCTGAAAATAGTACCAAACCCTCGAGCTTTAAAAAAGGGCCAAAGAACCAGTAGTGCGAGAAAAAAAACCTTCGGCAGTTAAATGTAACCATTGGTGTTGGCAGCCAACCCTTACCATGCAAATGCAGATCAGGGTCATTAACCCAGAGTGTTTTCTCCAGCGATCATTACAGTGCAGATCCAGCTCTGCACTGGGAGCTCAATAACTCCTCTCTGAGCCAATGTGCCGATGGTGCAACCATCACCAATTTAAACAAAGAAGAAATGAGAGAGAGTAAGAGAGAGAGAGCTCTGAATCAGGAACCCTGTATAGCAATGAGCCAAAGTGATACTGATAGTGGAACACTTTGTATACAGTATATAATCTATCTATCTATCTATATATATATAGATAAAACACATTGTTTTTGAAAACAATTCCCCCAATTCAATAGTCAGTGCCTTAACTGACAGGGAAAAGTATACAGGAGTTTGTGTCTGGCTTCCTCCCTCAACTCACTCACTCACTCACTGGGAATGGCAGCAAAAACGCCTTTGCACCAGGTTTTTGCGTCGCAGCATCAGCGATAATCCACTGTCAGAATCGCTGATGATCTTCCCCCAACTCGACCCCAAAGCTGCAAATCAGCTGTTGCGATTTTTATCTAAAATTGTGATTTAGTAACTCGCTGCAGCCCTTCAACAGCCTCCAAAAGCAGCAGAATGAAGAGTCGTGTTACACACGATCAGGGGCTTTCTAAAACACCAGACCCTTCCCCTACCGACCCCCTTTTTTTCCCCTTTAACGTTGCACAATTTGTTGAAACCTCCAATATGAAACATGAACTCAGACCTTGTACTTAGCGCAGTTTTGGCTGTTTCAATGCAATGTTTTTTTTCTTAGAGTGCGGTGTCAGTTTCCCTTACACACACATTGATAGGTCTCCCCCCCCCAAATAAAGAAACAGACCCTTTTTTTATACTCACTCTCTCTCTCTTTCTCTCCACCCTCCTTAAGCAATGGAAGTAGAAGTCATAACTCAGCTTTTCCTGAGGGAGGGAAAGTTCAAAAGTTCTTGCCTTTTTTTTGGGGAGGGGGGGAATTAAGGTGGTTTTTTTTTGGCAAAGGAGGGTTGGGTTGGGTGGAGGAGGTTTGGAACTTTATATACCTGGCACCATCTCACTGCTGTCCACCAGGTGAAGGTTACACAAGGTTTCAAGCCAAGAGATTTGGCAAAAAGTCAGAATTTCTTCAAAAATGAGTCAGCGCTTTTTTGGGGTGGAAACCCCCCCCCCCCAAAAAAAAAAAACCTACACACAATATGAACTTTCTTCTTTCCCTGCCAGCTCTTTGATTTAATCATAAACCCTCCTCCCCAACCCCACCAAAAAAAAAATCCCAACTTTTGCCAGTTTAAGTACAGTGAAATCCTTATCTTTACCGTTTTTTTTCTTTTTTTCATTATATATATTTTTTTAAAAAAAAAAGTGCAGATTTGTCTGCACATTGTTAAGCCACACAATGCTCTGCCAATGGTGTTTCCTTTGCTGAGAGAGTTGATCGGATGCAGGTGTCAGGGGCTCGAGTTGCGGATCTCACTCTGGCAACTGCGACCATCGCTGCTGCCTGAGCAAAAGCAAACCTATATGTGATTTACACTGCTAATGAAACTATCAGTGCATGAAACTAAAATATGCTGAATAAATCCAATGGCTGTTAACAAAATAAACTTGTGCTTTTTTTTTTCTTTTTGCCTCAGCGCCACCTGGGGAAGGAAACATTTAGCTGGAGTTTCCACTTTTATGCTATGCTGCTGGTACTGGCTTCTCGTTAGTGGTGTGTGTGTGTGTGTGTATGTGTGTGTGTGTGTGTGTGAGAGGGTGGGGAGAGATTCTAATAATAATAAATGTCACATCGTCTGCAAATTTGATCCCAATATTCCAAAATGCGCCTTCATTATTTCACCCTCAAAGTATATTCTGTGGAGCGCTTTGTGACGTCTCGAAGATAAGGTGTTAAATCGAGTACAATGATTATTATTATTATTAATCAAAACAGGTTAGAGTAATTTCTTCTAACTTTGCATCAGAGCTTAACATGTCTCAGTGGTGATCTGGCCAATGGAAGAACTGCCTGCTCTCTGCTTACTTTTGAATTCTGTTTTTTGCTGTATAGACAAAATAATAAAACTGAATCACTGCTGGGACATAAGACACTTGAAGGATTATTCTGTATATTAAATAGAAGAGGACAAGGGCAATATACAATGTCAGCATTACTTGCTGTAGTAGCCTAGTTGATATGCTACAGTCTAGATAATGTACTACAGTCTAGTCAATACAAAGTTAGTATCATCTTACGCTGCATGATCTTTATTGTACTCTTCTGCTCTGTATCTTACGCCTGGGCACCCCCTTTCTCCATCTTTAATCAGTGCTCTGGACATGCCCCCAAGTGAAGAGCACTATATAAATGCAAGTTATTGTTATAATAATAATAATAATCCTTGCATTTGATATAGCACTTTTCACGTCTTCTAGACGTCTCAAAGCGCATCACAGAATATACTGTAAAGTGAATTGACTGTATATTTGTGGGCGAAACTTGGCAGCCAATTGAGCAAACAGTCGTGGATTGAAAATGACCAATTTATTATTGTTTTGGAGGGATTATTATTAGGCGTGTGGAGTAAGGAAACTTACCCAAGGTTTCACCCTGTATTATTTGCGGAGTCCTGTAGCTTAGTGGTTAGAACACATGCCTTGCAAGTGAGAGGACCTGGGTTTGATTCCTGGACAGGGCGAAACGTTAGGCAAGTTTCCTTACTACACATGCTTTTGTTTACCTAGCAGTAAGTAGAAACCTGGTTGTTAGTCGATTGGCGGATCACTTTTGGCAGATTCTTGTTGCTTACATTTTTAAAAAAAATAATAATTTGGTCACTGAATCCATGACTGTTTGTGGGACACTGCTGTGCGTAATCGGCTGCCACATTTCACCCACAAAATATCCAGTAAATTCACTTTACAGTATATTCTGTGAAGTGCTTTGAGATGTCTCGAAGACATAATAAGGCGCTATATCAAATGCAAGAATTATTATTATTATGCAGTCCTTCATGTGCAGCCTGACCAGAACCCAGAACCAGAACATTAGGTAGAGTCACATGGGATCTAGCATCTCATCCAAATTCAATGAAAATGGAAAATGAGCAGGGGGATGGGATTCAAGCTGATACATCCAATAACAGAGAGCTAGCATCAGGGCAGACATGAAGGGGCAAATGGCTTCCTTGTAAAGATTTTATGTGCTACTTTAATGCATCACTATGCTTAAGAGTTCCACGTGTGTATTCCACCATCGCATGGAAATTTCTTTGTGTTTGGAAATAGAATGCACACTCTCTCCCTTGAGCAATGCACCCTCCATCTCACATTCCCTTTACCTCGCTCCCTCCCTTGCCTCCTTCAAGGCAGGCCTCAAGACCCTCCTCTTTGACCGTGCATTTGGCCACCCTCTTACCCCCACCCTCCCCGGCCTTCACCTTCCCTGATCGCAACCCTCTCCCCCCACCCACTCCCCCCCTGGCTCGGGTCCTAATCCCTGACTGTTTAGCACCTTGGGATGTCCTCCCGATGTGAAAGCCGCTTTACAAATGTAATTTTGTATTGTACATACCTAATTCCAGAGAGTATTAAGGTTGGAGAAAACAATGGCTTGGAAACCCCTGTTTGTGCACTGGGGTACGACTGAAATTTAACCAATTAAAACCAAAGTCCCATCTGCCTGCTCAGGTGGTCATTAAAGATATCAAGGCACTATCAAAAAGGGAACACAGTTGATTCCGTATCCTTACTGACAATCCACTAAATAAACTATTCAATCATTTCATGCCTGTTTGTGGAGTATTGCTGTGCACAATTTGACTGCCACATTCAATTACAAAATACACAGTCACTACACCATACAGTTAATCCAGTGAAGCACAGTGAGACATCCCTCTGACGTGAAAGGTGCTGTATCAAGTGAAAGGATTATTTATTATTTGTCCACTTAGGACCATGCTACCCATTACAACTTTGGCTTGCAGGAATATCAGGAGCAGTGTGGAAATAATTCCTGCCCTTCTATGTCCTATTGATGAGTCAGGCTGGCTGGTCTGACATCAGCTATGCATAATATAAACCAGTTACACAGCAAGCTGGTCAACTCCCTATCCCCTCCCCCACCCCTTGAAGCTACAGCAAGTCTGCAACATTTATTGAAATTGGTAACTAGACAGTCTGGCTCATCTCAGCATGGTTTCTGGATAAAACAGGCACAATGGCACCATGTTCAGCCTCCAGATATGTCAGCGTGGTGGCTAGTTGACCAAAGAGGTCATTTGTCACCATGGTATGCAGAACCAGTGTCTGAAATATATAGCAATTCATACTTGCTCGTATCGAATGTTGCTTAATCTTCATGTTTACCAAAGCCACAATTACTGCCCTCATCTTCTCTCAGCTTAAATATTGTGATTACGTTTGGAAAAGATCAGGCTTTCCTGTTTTGAGACCAGTTATAACACGTTATAGCAAAGTTTCCAGACTTCGCTTAATTAGGACAATCCCACCCATCACGTGAACTTTATTCCAGGCAATAATTGATGGTCTCCTGATGTGAGATCAGAGTGCAACTTTTATTTTAACAAGTGTAGGAATAACCAAGGGAATTTTTTTCTTTTTGGGAAAACCACCCCACAGAGGGAAATCAGAGTTTTTAAGAATACTTGCATGTAATCTGTTAGAAAACAGAAATAAGTGGCGAGGGGCTGCTCGCTACACACAACACTGAAAACAATAATAAAATCAATTAATTTCTGATGGAAGCCAATTAACTACTTGAAGTTACAATTTTCCTACTGTCGCTGAGGTTTTCCGGACATGGGAGTATTTAGTCCCAGCCTGAGTAGGCACAAAGCCTTAGATCTGTTCTCAGAATGCTGCAGCTTTGGGAGACCATCCTGAAAATTCAATGATAGCATTGCCCAGAGTGACTCGCTCTCATTCATAACTCACAAGGAAATAATTTATCATTTAATTTCTACTGATACAGGACCTCGTAATGAGGGTATTAGGTCAGTAAATTCAAAAGGATATTAAATAGCTATTTGGCAAATAAATTGGCTGGAAGTTTGAGAGGTATAGTAATGTAGGGTTATTCTATTAAAATAATTACTTGAGACAAGGCAGATAGACTCCAATGGGCTTTTTAACTTGTTGGCCTGGATGTCGGCCATTTTTCAGTTGACTGGTCTGAACCAGAGGCCAGAAGTGTAGTGGAAGAAGCAAGACACCTAACAACGAGGTTGCCCTGTATATTATGTGGCAGCTGATCCTCAGTTCCACTCCAGAAAGATCACAAGTGGGAAAATTGCATGTGGGTGATGCTCATCTGTCCCATTCTTTTTGACATGCAAATGTGCTGGAAAACATATGTTCCTAGTTGGCCTCAACCTTGTAGTTTTCAAGCATAAAACAAGGTCTTTGCAAGCAGGAAGAGCAATAGTCAGCTCATACAACACATGCATCAGTTTGACACAGCAGGGGTTGCATCTCTTATGGAGGCTGATCCCACGGGTTAAGAGAAGGGAATATAAAAATAAAGTAGAACACATGCTTCTAACGTTCTGCTCAATCGGTGCTCTGCAGCTCCACTTAAATAAAGCTTGGGCGTGTGACTCAAGATGTTAGTGCTGTGACAAGCGTTGAAGTGAAACAGTCAAGTGCTTTTATCCATGCAATTTAATGTACAATTAGGCCTTGCTAAACATACAACTAGTTTGCCGAGATGTCTTATGCTTGAATCATGATTTTCTACAAGTTGTAGACAAATGTGTCTATCTGCAAATACTTTTATCACAGTCTGTTTAATATTTATTCGGCATTTCAATATAAGCTAGGCGAACCAAAAAACTGCAAGCCATGAATGAGTACATATGTTGCACAAAACTGAATGGACTTCCGAAATGTGCTCCTGTCTCTGAACAAAAACGCAGCGGGGGATTGGTTAAACCACGTGGGTAAACATTTTTCTGTTTGAATCTGGAATTCTATCGGAGTGGAAGGTAAGCAGTTTGGTAAAGAAGAGAGAACTTGAACTAAAATATCTCAGAGTGCTTCATAGGTAATTCCTGTCAATTTATAGTGATCGTCTCTCTTTTCTAGGCAAACCGGAAAGCTGTTTGTGCTAGAACAATTAAATAACATAAGCTGGAAATTTTAAAATGCACCAAAGACCATAAATATCATGGAGGTTTATAAACAAATCTTGAAATAAATCTTAAAAAGAGAAGTGAGATGGAGAATAACATTCGTATACGAATGTTACTGATATTATGATGAAATACTATTTGCAAAGAAATCCAGGAGTTGCAACATCTATTGAACTGGAGAAGGAAGAAATTTACCACTGGAGAAGAAGGAAATTTGCTTAAATATGATATATCTATACTATGTACAAACTATATCTCTATCCCCATAAATTAGTCATTCACCTCATAATTATATGTTGCAACTTACTGAGTGTAAAATGGCTGACAAATTTGCCTACAAATACATAGTCGCAACACTTGATAGAAATTACCTGTGAAACACTTTGGAAGGTTTCCAAGATGTTGTATCGAATGCAAGTACTATTATTATAAGATTGTTGCATTTATAATTTCCATTGACACTGGAATACGTTCATCCCAGTGACTGTGTTTATGCTAATGAGGCACCATCCACACGCAGCTCAAAAAGACATGAAGACAGATGAACCACTTGTGTTCAGATACCCTGGGCATCTCTGTGTGTGTTTAGTCCATTGGGACTGCACTCAGATGACTTGAGCTCTGACCCTAATTTGCCAGAGGTCTTTGCCTGAAAGTTAATTCTTTGAGCTGAGATGGCTTCTGTGCTAATTCATGAATGTTTTCACAGCGAAACAGCTGTAAAAAAGTAAAGCAGCCAAACACTCAGAAAACTAGGTGGAATAGCTATGGTAGCCAGTGGAGAGCGTCATCACTAAGCTTCAGGAACTCATATTTTAATAAACATTTTTGCATTTGATATAGCGCTTTATCACATTAACGTCAACTCAGCAGCCAATTTGCACAAACCAATGTCCCACAAATAGCCATGAAGTGAATACGTAATCAATTTTGCCTGGGGGATTGTTGACAAGGACACAGAGAAAAATTCCTTCTCAGTTTGAATAATGCCATGGGATTTTTAATGTCCACTGGAACAGGCAGACGGGACCTCGGTTTACCATCTCATTTTAAGAACTGCACTCCCCAAGCACTGCAGTGTATTATCAGCCTAGATGATGAGCTCAAAGTTCCAACGTACGGTTTGAAGACACAACCTTCTGATTCAGAGTTGAGAGTCCTCTCATCTGAGCCAGGCTGAAATCTGATATCAATCCACTTACTTGAAATGTAATAGGAACCACTGAAACATTAGTGGAACTTTCCTTCTTTGCATTAGCCTGATGCACAGCTATTTGTTCTATTGCATTGGCATATAAAACCTGTTGAACCAGGAAATGGAAGCGAGTTAAAATGCACAAATAAGGTTGAAGACTTAGTCCTGTATAACTGAAAGCAAAAGATAAAAAGAAGAAATACAAGCCTGGAAGCGCATTGTACAACCTCCACAGCCAAGTTGGTTGACAAGTAAAATTATTGTATAATAATATAATAATAATCCTTGCATTTGATATAGCACCTTAGAAGTCTCAAAGTGCTTCATACAATATACTGTAAAGTGAATTGACTGTATATATTGTGGGCAAAACGCAGCAGCCAATTGTGCACAGCAGTGTCCCACAAACAGTTGTGGATTAAGTGACCAAATAATTTTTGAAATTTATTTTGAAGGAATTATTATCCCCGGAAAAGTGATCTGCCAATAGACTGACATCCGGGTTCTATTTACTGCTAGGTAAATAAATAGGTAAATAGAGGCATGTGAAGTAAGGAAATTTGCCCAAAGTTTCGCCCTGCCAGAAATCGAACCTAGGTCCTCTCGCTTGCAAGGCGAGTGCTCTAACCACTAAACTACAGGATCATTGTATTGTTTGCAATGGATAGGAACACTGAATTGCTATTTCATTGTTGGCATTACTGTATTTAGTTTTCACCTCTGGTGACTAAAGAATGGCTTAAAATGGAGGATGCTTAAAAAGCAGACAGCCATTCTCGTTTCTGCTCTTACTCATACCATCCGTGTCAGCCTGGCTCAGTTCGTAACACTGTCACCTCTTAGTCAGAAGTTTGTGGTTTCAAACTGTACATCGCGATTGGTCTATGCTGACACTCAAATGCAGTGCTGGGGTGTGCTGCATTGTTAGAGGTTCCCTCCACAGAGTATTCCAAAGATATAACAATATGCTGAACGGAGCAGCTTTCTTTATGGTAACATAGCCCTTTTGAACCTCAGCCTTCCTTCATGAGTTTACAATAGACTATATGAGTGACAATATGAGGTGAATGTTATTCAGGTGGATGTTAAATATGACACTATTTGAAATGAGAGGGAGTTTCTCCTGGTGTCCGGGCCACCAATCCCTCAAATAAAAAATTGGTCACTCATTCCTTGGCTGTTTGAGGGATACTGCTGTACGCAAACTGGGTGCCATGTCACCAACCCAAGATCTCCTCAGAGCTAAGGTCTCATAAGTCAGAATTATGTACAAGAGTTGCTCTGGAGAAAATACAGTGTTCCTGTGCTTTTTGTTCTCCTCTGTTTATCCTGTTTGGAACGGCACAGGAATAAAAGTGTAGCGCAACCAACAAGGTGAAGATTGCCAGCAGCAACAAGTCTGAGTTTTTCAAGTAAATACATTTAGTCTGTCAAGCATAATTTACAGTGGCACATGTCCAGGCATGTGCCCAATTAATCTTTAACTGAAACGGCAACTGAGCACGCATTTGCAGGACTGACAGCTACATCGTCTAATCATTTTTACCATGTGCAGTTAATCCACACATGTAATTATAATATAAGCCAATCCACGTTCCATTCAAACATTTAACTTTGTGAAAGGTGTTTATAGGTGCAAGTTACTGCTGATAATAATAATAATAATAATAATAATAATATTAATAATAATAATAATAATAATCCTTGCATTTGATATAGCGCTTTTCATGTCAGGAGGACATCCCAAAGCACTTCACAGAACACACTGTAAAGTGAATTGACTGTATATTTGTGGGCGAACGTGGCAGCCAATTGCACACAGCAATGTGCCACAAACAGTCGTAGATTGAAAATGACCAATTTATTATTGTTTTTGGTTCTGGAGGGATTATTATTAGGCGTGTGGAGTAAGGAAACTTTCCCAAGGTTTCGCCCTTTGCCTGAAATTGAACTCAGGTCTCTCACTTGCAAAGCGAGTGCTCTAACCACTGAGCCACAGGACTCCATGAGCTATTTGATTGATATATATTGAGGATGAAAATAAAGGCTTCACAAACTGAAAGATGCTGTGCTAGTTGCAATTATTGGTTTACAATCATGGCCAGCGGTTTACTTTTAGGGCCTAAATAGCCCGTCAAAATAGTGGAAAGCAAAACACCAGCCATGCAATGCAGCCTTTATTGACCTCTGGGTCACAATATGTTTGTGATACTTTCAGCGAATTTAGTAACAAATTGCATGACCTCAGGCTCTTAAGGAAGTCATAATCAGCACAGCAACATCTCAAAGAACTTGAGAGGATTGTACTGTAAAGTGTAGTGACTGTATATTTTGTAAGAAAACCACCAAAGAGAAAATACAGTGCAAAATGATCAGTGCTTGCTGACCCACCCTTAATTCTGACCAGCTGCCAATTTCTGCTGAGTAACATATCTTAGTCCTGGAAAGTGGAGTGGAGCTATAGAGAAGCATGGAGAGACCTACGCCCAAATGTATGCAATATTAATTTACAAATAAGATATATAATAATAATAAAAGCTATGTTGATCATGGATTTTTCCATTCACTGCAGAAATATCAGGCTTCCTTTATGCTTTGTAGTCAGAACATGAAATTGTATAATCTGCAAGAAACTTTCAGACTGCATGATAGTACAAGATTTCCATGATTTTTTTCTTAAAGAAAGAACTGGGAGGTGGGCAGCACGGCATTAAGATTTGTAATGAATAACCTGGAACGTCCTCCTGACATGAAAAGCGTTATACAAATGTAATTTGTTGTTGTTGCTGTAGCAATTTCCATCAGGCACTGAGAGCTGCTGAGACATATGCCAATATTACAGATGATCAGCATCTCTCTAAAATAATGCTGGCACCTATAACTGTAGACAGCAAAGTCCTTTTCACATCTGGATCCAGAACAATCGTGGTGTGATTTACATTCTAGATAATCAATGAGATCTTCTCAAAGTCTCTTAACCACAGAGTTTAATTTTTGTTATAAACCAGAATGTTATTGTTATTAAAGCAACAGATGACTTCTGGCAGATATAAATGGGAACGAAGGGATCAGCACTTTGTTTCCCACATATACTATAAATTGTGGTATTGCCATTTACAGCAAGCTTGGAGCGGGATACCATGCCTCTGAGCCTAGAGAAAGCAATGGCTTTATACAGCTACATCTGGTGAATGACAGATCAGGTGAAAGGTGTGTGACCACTGGTTGGCACAGTAGTACTGGTTAGCTCTTCAGTGAGTAAACATCTATCCTGTTGGGTAAGAGAGAGCAGTCTGTCTACAGACTTGAGACCATTCTGCTCTGACAGCTGAGAGAAGCAAGAGTAGTGAGAAGGCAGAGGGCATTTAAACATACATGACAGTGGGGTATGTCCATGTGATCTGCTGGGATGAAAACTCATTTGTAAAAGATTGAGGCTTGCGTACTATTACACTGTAAACTCTGCTCAATGTTTTTTTTTGAATATTCTCCTCTCTTGGAGGCACTGGCTAATGTGGGGAGCATTACCATCCCTTGGTACCACACTCAGATGGATATTCTTCAAAAGTAAACGTTAAATAATAAGTGCTAGCAGATCACTTTCTGTTTAATAAATAATCCTTGCATTTGATATAGCGCTTTTCACGTCGGGAGGACGTCCCAAAGCGCTTCACAGAATATACTGTAAAGTGAGTTGACTGTATATTTGTGGGCGAACGCGGCAGCCAATTGCGCACAGCAATGTCCCACAAACAGTCATAGATTGAAATGACCAATTTATTATTGTTTTTGTTTTTTGGAGGATTATTATTAGGCGTGTGGAGTAAGGAAACTTGCCCAAGGTTTCGCCCTGCCTGGAATTGAACTCAGGTCTCTCGCTTGCAAAGCGAGTGCTCTAACCACTGAGCTACAGGACTGTTTGGTGAACTGAGTGCTGATACAGGCGGAAACCCATCATTGTACATCACAGTATCCAAACCAAGACTGAGTGTTTCACATATGCATGCCACATACATGTGGAAACTTGAATGTGGGGGAGGAGGGGATAATGATCACATCTTGATGACCACATCTACACATGGTCACTCGCAGCTAGGACTCAATAACAAGATTGGTTCACTGACTAATTGTAATTTACCCCAATTTACCCAAACCAAGATCAAATGACTCATAGTCATTACATTTCAGGTAAATAAATCTTCTTCAAACATGACATCCACCTCTCCCCCGCCCACACATCAACAAAGACATGATTCAGCAGCTGGGGACTAGTCATATGAAAAATGGAAAGCAAACAATTTATTTAAGAAAAATTCTCTTTAACAACTACAGTATCAAGTTGGATAAACGATTTATGTGTCTTTTGCTTGCATGCCATTCAGGTCAATGCTCGCGTACGAACTCAACTATTCCTGTATCACTGAGTCATTCAGTTCACATGGAAGTGGCAAAACAAACTTTTCTTTAAAATTCACCATTAAGATAGTGATTTGAGTCTGGCTGAAATGAAAGATGACGCCTTAAACTACAGGGTGAGGTTACTTCAGCTTGTCAATCCATCCTCGTGATTTTTCCACTTGGGTTCAGCACTCCCTTGATGACATAGAACAAAGTTTAGAGATTTGCTGCTGATCTGAACTGCCACCTATAAAGAAGTTTAGTTTAAACTCTAATTCCAAGCAGCTACTTCCATGTATTACTAATCAGAAGAAATGTTCAAATGATCTATATTTTTAGGGTTTACTATTAAAGCACATAATTGCCTGACCCTGTTATAAAGTGACGTTTGGGATGCATAAAATTAGATTCTGTCTTATAACAAATCCTCAAAATAAAATGGTCAATGGTCTCGCTTTTGAGTTGTTAGGTTATGCCTGATGTCATTTCTGGCGCTGACGCATGCTGGCATAATGGGAGCTCACAATCTATAAACAGACTCACGTTGCAATGACTTGCCTTGTAATGGGGTCAGGCTACACCATCTAAAATATATTCTAGTGACATTACCACTGCACAGCCCCTGGTCAAAGTGCCTGTGCCGTAAACAACATTTTCTCCAGGGAATCGCCTTCATGCTTGAGATCTCTGGGGAGAGTCAAAGTCTTGCCACTCTGCATAGCGCACAGGAGATAAAGTCACTTGTGTTGCAGACACTCTTGCTGGCCACAACATTTTTTACATGTAAATTTGTGACGTTTAAATAAACAGCGATTTACTCAGAATGGTGTTGAGGAGCTGCAAAAAAAAATATTTGTGGAGTTTGTTCTAAAGCAGACATATGCTGTTCAGAAACAACAGTTGTGCCGAAGCAATCTCCAGATGTGGAAACATTAGGCTTTTACCACATTAAGCATACATCTGGAAGTTGCCGTGACAATTTAGTATTCATGAGTTATCCACAAGGCATTGGTGACCAATAAAATGTCCTTAACATGAAATGAAATTACAAAACATTCCTATCCATTGTACATTGCTGGCAAGAAATTCGAACTGGCTATATTTATGAAGTATTTCAGAGTTCCCAGAATTTGGAGAATTTTTAAATACAGCCTTAATTTTGAAAATGGTTTTCTGTAACTTTCTTTTAAAAATCAAAGAAAACTGAATTCAAAGTTAAGACTGAATCGAACAATTTACCAAATTCTGCACAGTCTGAATTCTACACAGAATAAATCTTGACCCAGAAGAAACGTCTCCCTGATCTCTGATGACTGCTCCTAACATCAGGTGAATAAGTCCTGATATCTGTTCTCTAATGCTGGGCAGCAGCAACAAGCACTCGGGAATATCTGCCCAAATGTTTCCAAGTGTTTCAGGACCAATTAATTCTGTGTGTAGCTCTCAGAGCTCTTGATCATTCTGAGAATATCAGAACAGCATTTTTTTTTGTCAGCTGGGTGTTTGACACATGCAGAAACACATCACCATGTTTTAGGTATCCAAACCAGAGTTCCACATGTTTGCCACCTACATATGGAAATTTCCCCATGTCTGGAATGGAATGCTCACTCTCTTCCTGGAGGATTGCACCCTGCTTACTTAATTGTGGAGAGTACTAAGGAGCAGTTTAGCAAGAACGAAGGTTTGGGGACCCCAGAGTGTGCATGGGAGTATTGCTGTAGTTTAACTACCTAAACCTCTATAGCTTGCTGTTGAAAACATTGTCTGTCAAGCAAGCAATGGGCTCCATGTCTCAAAAACTGATGGGCTGTAAAAAATCATTCACTTCTCTATTTGTCCGAGCCACTGTTGTCTGTTCCTTTTGCTTCTCTCAAGGGTGTTCCTGCTCTTCTTCCCCAGTCTTCTCGGCTGCTAAGGCAGTATTTACCTTCAGCTTTTCCTTTGGTTCAGGCAATCTCACCTTTGGCTGACGTTGACTTTTAATAAATCTCTGCGAAAATCCGTTGCAGTTTCCCTGGCCAATAGCCGTTCCTGGTGGCTGGGGATTTGTCTGCCTTTCCGTCTTCTGCACTTGGCTAGTGTTGTGAAAAACATCCTCTTTGAAAGGAGCATTGTGGTTGAAAACGTGATGGTTCGCGACAGGATTCACTAACAGTGGCTATTAGTGAATCCCCTTGTGAACCACTGCTTTTCTTTTTGACCCCCATTGTCACCGTACAATGGAGTTTTTGAGGCCAGAAATGACTAGTAAGCACTCAAATTCTGTCGTGTTGACCACTGTGGTAGCTATAGACCTTCTATCCATGGTAGCAGTGACTGCTGCACTACAGTGCGATCATGGTGCACTTGGTTCTGGTTTAGTTGAAGAATTTGTAGGTCTACATGTAACAGGCAATACGATAACACCTCCACCTTCCTGTGCACCAAGCCTCTTTACAAACCTAGAAGTGTTTCTAAAAGGATGCCATACCCTACCACAATTACCCCTGAGGCAGCTCATGTTGAACGCATGTTGAATCTGCTCTTTGAAGGGCAAAGACTCATCTGCTTCTCACAGTCAGCCCTCTTTGCTACGAACCTGTACGAGCCCATAGAGTATCTCTTCCTACCAGTGACTCATTGAATTGAGATCTGAGCTCTTCTGTCGACTACAATGGAGCCTTTGTCAGTACATGGAAAAACATCTGATGTAAAAATAGGTTTGCAATAACCACATTTACAATATTGAGATCATACAGTGCAGTTCTGAAGAATCAACGTGAAAGCTTCATTGGATCTGCAGGGCTTTAAAATATGGGGAAAACCAAGATATATTGTGTTCAATTCATAGTTCAATATTTCTTTATATTTTTTAGAAAAAGTAATGTAACTTCAGATTGGGAGTGGATGGTAGAGTGAGCTGTCAGCCCATCTGAACAATGTAACATAATTAATTATGAAAGTGAAGGTTTTGCAGAACATTGAATATTTTCACTGATTTCTATCTGAACAGTTGTCATGCTAATAAATGCAGTTATGTTTCACTCCACAGTGCACTTCCTGAACTTCCCCCGCATTGTCCTGCTCCTTTTGAACTCTGTTGCCCTATCTGTGTGTCTATGTGTGTGTGTATGTCTATATGTACGTGAAGGTCATTCCAAAATGCTCATTTATCATCTTAGTCACCATAGGCAATAATGAACTGTCTGTCACAAACACTGACTGAAGGGATGGTATCAGCAGCAGAGAGGTAGAGCGAGAAAGAAAAAGATCTAAGAAAGCTCCAAATGGCCAGGCCTGGTGTGTGTAGCTTGCATCTCAAGAGCCAAAATGAGTGTCGTGCAGTGAAACAACAACAACAAATTATATTTGTAGAGCGCCTTTCACGGATGTCCCAAGGTGCTGGAAGCTCTGATAGTGGGGAGCTCGATCCCTCCCACTGCAACTTTTGCCTTTCACTTGAGCAGGTTCTCTCTTGGCCTTTCCTTCCTGCCATCACAACTTCCACATTGTCAGTCATCTTTGCTGTTGCTGCGCTCTCTCTGGCTTCCAGGGATTTGCTTTTCTTGTTGTCTTGCTTCGTTGTGGGCTCCAGAATGGAAGTGTATTGGTGACAGGATTGGGCAGCATCTGCGCTACTGCCTTCATGCATGTGATGCCACAGCAAAGGTTATGCAATGGAGGTCACCCTCTCCTGGCGCTGGCAACACCGATTCACATCGGGAAGACATCTCAAAGCACTTCACACAACTGTCTCGGAGCCCACGGAGCAGAGTGGGTGGGAAGACAAAGCAGGCCAGTGTTAACTGGGCAGAGAGAGTTGAATCCATTGCAGGATGCTTTGGTAAAATGCCTTGCTATATGAACTTAGTTGACAAGAATGCCACTGCCAGCACTGCCACCATTTCTACTGTAAAGTCATCCCAGTATAGACTTTTCACATGGATGTAAACTTGAGCATGTGTTCCCGCTCTCAAATAAACCTTTCACTATGTTTCTTGCAGGTACTTTTGCCTTCCCATTCCAAGTCTCCAGTCAGTGTTTATTGCCATGCCAATGCACGCTGCTGTGCTTTCGTACAGCTCTGCTGCAATTTAATTAGTGCTTGGATGTGGAAAATCTGCAGGCTAATACAGATATTGGATTCGAGATTAACTGAGGAATGTCATAGCTAGTTATCTGAATGACGTCTTTCGGTATGTAAAAAACAAAGCAGTGAAAAGCATTGCAGTCATCAGCAATACCATTTTCTCTGGAAGGCTTTTGGGAATCAGTAGACACTGTGTGTAATGAAAATGAAGTGACAGTTCAGTGCTATTGGTAATCAGACAACTGCCCCCATTCCAGTTTATCAGCTCCTCCAGTCATGCCTGTGCTCTCCAAAAAAAAGGGGTTGATCTAATTCATAGCTGTATGGTGACCAGACCCTGAATAAAGCTAAGGCTTTACTCTAGAATCATATCTCTGAACTCTGCAAATGTATGTATTGAAAATAACACACCCTAAATTCTTTACTCAGTTGCTAAATATGAAAGCTATGAAGCATCTCAAAGCCCATTACTGAGAAAGGAAGAATCAGTCATTTTGCGTGCTTCTTGCAACTTCTGTTTGTTACTTCGAAACTGGTCAAATTTTGTCAAGTTCTCACTCCTTATAATCATGCTTGTTGTCACTTCGAACCTAGATATAATGGCATTAAATGCCTGAAGATCTGTTTTCTATGCGCATATTAAGTGAGAGATTTGGAATAACAGAGCTGAGAGGAAGACAGACACAGCAGACAATACTGTATATGGTGAAACTGAAAGAGTAGCAGCTGAAGAAAAAAAACAAAAAAAAATAGAAATAGAAAGAGGGAAAAAGTAAATTGAAAGAGACAGAAGGACAAAAGGGAAACAGAAATGAGAAAAGGAAGAAAACTGAGAAACCAGAAGAAAATAGAAAATATATAAATAGAAAGAATTATAGAGATAGTTAGAAAGAAATGTACAAGTAAAATATAAATATGTTGAAAGAGACAGATAAAGCAGTGCAGAGAGCAAGATGAAGAGGAAAGATTAGATAAAGACAGAGAGAACCACACTACTGGTCTCGCTATTTAACTGGCACAAATCCAGCTTGTTATTCAACACTGTAGTCCTGTCATGGAGATAACAATTATTATTATTCTATCGTAGATAGCGCTATTGTTGCTGTCAAATATATTATTTTAATAGAGTGAAAATACAAAAAAAGTGACAATTGATTGGAGTAAAATAACATTGGCACCATAACGGTGTCATATTGAAAGCAGCCAGCTGCAACAAAAAAAAGGAAATTGTCAGGAACAAAGGCAACTGAGAGCTTCAACTTCTCGAGAGAAGTTAATGTATCATTCGATACAATTTTATTTTACGTGCTCCTCTGCTGCCCTAGTTAGTAAGTTCATGATCTGGTTTGAAACTGAGCCATACAGATCCAGATGTTTCAGGTATGACCACTGCTCATTAGCCGATGCCACCTAGGGCAGTAAGACGGATATTAAAACTGGTTTGTTTGCCACAGATTATGGTTAACCGCCTGGTTAACTTCCTTCAGCTGAACATAAATGAGGCAGAAGCCATACTCCTTAGCAACCACCAATATCTCGTTGCTTCCAGCTCTGACTTCCTCAAGCTTCTCAGCCTTATTCTAAAAGTCATTGAACCAGTGTACAACCTTGACATCCATTTTTGATCATAAACTCTCTTTTCTCCTGCACATCTGGTATGTGACTAAGTCCTCTTTTCAGCATCTATGCTACATGGTCTACCTCCTTCCCTATCTCATACCCAATGTCACCAAAATTCTCATTCATGACTTTGTCATCTTGAGATTGAACTTTTCAAGTGCTTTCCTCTTTGGCCTAACGAGCACCACCATTCACAAGCTCCAGCTCATCCAAAACGTTACCCACACCAAATGACGCATGCCCACTACCTCCATCCTTGCCAGACTCCACTATCTCCCCAACTCCCGACCTCACTGTACAATTCCTTCTTGCCCTCACACTTCCAATCTCACTTCAGTTTGCCCTCACTGTTCAACAAATGCGGGCTTTCTGTACATCCTCTGCCCCTCTCTGCCCTATCATCTGCGGCTAAGCTTTCAGTGACTGTGACTCTAAAACTCCCTTCCTCAAACCCTTTGATCTCATCCCCTGACCATCTCTCTTCAAAAGCCACCTGAAAATCTATCGCTTTCTATTTGTCTATGGTCACCTCCCCGCCTTCCCACTCCGACACCAGCTCAGCTACTGGCACAATATTCTACATGAAGGGCATTATATAAATGTAAGTCGTTCTTGAGTGTATATGTACATATGCTGTTCTATTACAAATACATGAACACAGGAGCAGGTCACCCATTGATTCATGAAGGGAATCAAATTCTCATCTTAATGATCTGAAGCAAAATATAGTAAATTAGAATTCCTAGGATTTGAATCACAGAATGGAGGGATGAAAAGAAAAAAAAATTCTCCCTCATGAGCCTGTTGCTGGTGATGTTTATGGTTTCTCCTGTTACAGATACTCACATGACCTAAGCGCCAGTTTAACACACACTATATCTTCCTGAAGCCTCGCTCTGATCCAGCCTCAGTGTAAAACTGATAAAATGCTGAAATGCTCATAAACATTCCCTGGGTTAGAAGGTCTCATTCAGAAAATGCTGCAAATACGTTTGTTAATGATTACGTTTTACAGAATGTAAACATAGATAGTTCTAGTGTATAGACAGATGGCACGCAGTCTGACTGCCCAAGCTGTGATGTGAAATAATGCTGACACATGTAGACAGCTTGAGATACAGGAAAGGATATGTTAATGCAGCACATTTCACTCAACAGCTACTGGAAGAGGTGTGATTGTAGAGGAAATCTGCAAGCAGACAGAGCCAGGAAATCAGTGCAGGGATATATGTAAGTGTGGCACCAAATCAAAGAATAGCAATATCTGGTGCCATTGGCCTCTGGATCCAGAAATAAAGAAAAATCCCACATGCCCACTTTGGTTCTTTTAACACGCAGGGTGTTCCACCTGGTGGCCTGAGGGACGGTTTCATTCTGACCCCCCCCCACCCCACCCCTCCATTTAATCTAGCCCACCCGCTTCCTCAATAACCCGTAAATATGTTTCTGGAAGGGAAATAGGAAAATATTGCTTACACGGCCCGCGAACGTTTCTCAAATAGGGTATCAAGGCTTCAGCGGCGAAAAGGTTGGACCATTACCTGATGACCACTTTACATTTCTGTCCTTCAAGATCACCTACATTCTTTGTCTCACAAAACACTACAGAATTCACCTGACTGTTTTTTTTACCAACAGGTAAAATGTACGTTTGCAGAAATATAGGTGGTTCTGGTCATTGGTACATTTTCCAGCCATGGAAGCACTGTAAGTGAGTGTGGATTTCCTCTGATCAGCAAATTTCAAGACTTGCCGATGAGAGCTTGCATCCTATTTTTAAACACACAGGTCGCCATGGTAGGTAGGTTTACTGGCTAGCGGCGAATCACTTCTGTTGATTATAGGAGAAGAAGATTTGTTTAAAGCATTTTCTCAATAACCTGAAGGAAAATTGAAGTGGCTCTGTTTATTTTGGTTCAGACATGCTAAAGGCAACCTTTAGAATGGTTAAAAGAAAACAGGGTTTCTGTAATTATAGTTTCATGGGATGATTCACTTCTGCCATTTCCGTATTCCTTGGTTATAAAAACTAAATGCAGGGTCTTTGCACACAATGTTGTCTGCCGAGACATAAAGTGATCAATTAGGTCTACTTTAATAAGTATGTTGAAGCCGACTTTTATCCATGACTCTGCATAACAGCACTATGTTTTTAATACTCTGTGCACTTGGACAGTGGGTAAGGAAATGGATCCAACCTCACTTCAACACAGTAAAAATACACTTTATTATATGTCATATATATACACATATAAACACACTTGCACGCCCGCACGGACAGATACAGCACAAGCATATAAACTAGTCAAGAGGATATTTAGCAAATCTGCTCCCAGATCTCTGTCAACACAACTCGCAAATCAGGTGTGCAAGAGCAGACTGACAGCAACTCACTGACCGATCGGCCCTCCCTCTGACAGCGGTACGGGTTGCCTTCTGCTACCCCGTGATTCTTTGACCAAGGATACAAACTTGCAATTGGAATTGCAACGGCCAGAATAAGGCAGAAAACTATTGCGTGAAACAGGACATGAATAATCCTATTTTTGAAATGTAAAATATAAATATATCTTATACAGACTATTCAGCACCAAATGCATTAACAGGCTCTAGGGCTAGTATGAAGAAGGCTTCATGCAAAACACTCAACCATTTGAAGCACAGCTTTAAATAAACAAAAGCTCCACCTGCTCCAAACAATTTATGAGGAAGTTTAAACTTTCTCTGTTCATGTCTATAGATTTTGTTTTTCAATATTCATTACCAGTTTATTCAAAACCAGTATTTTGAATATGTTACCAATGAGTGCTGGTGACACAATGGGTGAATTGCCTTTGCGTAGTTACTGTACACAACAATTAACCTTCAGAGTGCTTCAGAATGATCTTCTCTTTTGACTGCAGGAATGAGTTCATCCCCTTCACCCTGTCTGGGCTCATTAACTTTTCAGAGCCAGTTCTCCTGGTGATGTCATTGGTACTCGTGGATTAAGCCNAAAAAATAGAAAACTAAAGAAAACCAAGTTATGGTAAAATTAATCTCTATTCATTGTGAAAAAATTTTTTTTAAAGGAAGACTAACATTTTCAATGCTTCATGTGGTCTTGGATTGAATACACAAAACTGGATTCCTCAAGTTCAGACTTTCCTAAATCCGGTCTGACCAGACACATTCACAGCAGCAACAGTTCAATCTGATCAATAATTAACCTCTGAAGGAGGCTTGCCGTAGATTATCTGAAGGCACACTTGTTCCTATTCCATTGTGTACACTAAAGATCCAGACACATTCATCAGGTTCAATTTGCCCTCAGGTTTAATCATTTCACAAAAAAAGCAAAGAAAAACACCTTAAGCATTAAACACTGACCTGCTCACCAATGCATACGCACACAAAGAAAATCCCTCTTCCAATTTTATCCTTTTCTATCCTGAAGGCAGCGAATGACTCATGCTAGGGTCTGGTTCCACAGATACTGGCAGCAATCCAGTGCTTTGCCCAAGTTGCTGTTCTTCATGTCAGAATCCAGGCAGTTAGTGGAGCCAGATTACTTGACCATTTGGGTGCACCAAAATCAAACCTGATCCTGCCCTAACAACAACAAACAACAACAACAAATTGCATTTATATAGTGCCTTTCAAATCAGGAGCATGTCCCAAGGTACTAGACCAATCTTTTTGGTTGGCCAACAAAATACACTTTCTTGATCGAATATTTCTTTGATTTATGACATGAATCAAGAAATATTCAATCAAGAAAAACCTGGAGTCACACTACCATTCGAACATGGATTTATCTAGACTAATGGGAATGTTCAGGGGCTGGTACAGTATTTCACACCTGGAATACTGTGTGCAGCTTTGGTCTCCTTATTTAAGGAAGGATGTACTTGCCTTGGACGGGGTGCAGCATAGATTTACTAGGTTAGTACCAGGGATGAATGGGATAAGTTACGAGGATAGGCTGACCAATTTGGGCCTATATTCTCTAGAATATAGACGAATTAGAGGGGATCTTATAGAAACCTATAAGATCATCAAAGGGCATGATAGAGTAGATAGTGGGAGATTGTTTCCCCTGGTTGGAGAAACTAAAACCAGGGGTCACAACCTTAAAATCAGAGGACAGTCCTTTCGCACTGAGTTGAGGAAGAACTCTTCACTCAAAGGGTGCTGAATGTATGGAACTCACTATCCCAAAGGGCTGTTGATGCTCAGTCCTTGAACATATTCAAGACTGAGATAGATAGATTTCTTATTGCAAAAGGGATATGGGGATAAGGCAGGGTCAGGTTATTAGCTGGAGTTAGATTAGAAGATCAGCCATGATTGAATGGCGGGGCAGGCTCGAAGGGTCGAATGGCCTACTCCTGCTCCTACATGTTATGTTATGTTATCTTCAAACCATATCAGAAGACTTTCATCTTCAACCATACCTTTGGTCACCTCCCCTCCCTTGTCAGATTGGTGTCAAACCATATCATTATTTTGCACTCTGAGACACTACCCACCTGAAGAGTGCAAGTTGTTGTTGTTATTTTATTATTTTTTCAATCAAAGCCTTTTTTTGCCTACATGTCTCAAGCTGTAGTTCTCTTCACCCACCACAGGTATACTTATTAATACCACAATGGATACACTCTCATGCCTCTCCTTTGTGCATATATCAGTCGTGGACTTGGATCCCTGCTGATTCCCCCTTCCCCAATGCCCCGATTCATTCGTGCTCTCAATGTCTTGACTAGGCTTTAAGGGATACAAAGAAAATGAATTCAGCTGGGAACAATAACTTCAGTTACAGTCCAGTTAATTCTGGATTCAATCCTATGTCTCTTCAACTCCTGAGAGAATCTTGTGCAATCACATTTCACTCTGCAGTTTCACTGGTGTCAAAATGTGCCTCGTACAAGTGAACCGTATACAAACTGAACAACAGATTCTCGGTCGAATTGAATGAACTACAGAGCAGCCTGTTGTGTTGCCAAGTGAAACTGAAGGCAGCAAGATGGTATCAGACATATGTGGCAACAATTTGTTGAGAATGGCGCAATTTAAAGTCAAATGAAAGTGCATTCAACAGCTTGAAATGTAACATCAGATTGTGAATCTGTAATGCAAACATGGCAATCTCGGATACATGTCACTCCCAGCATCCAGAACCAGCTGCATTCTGGACACTAATGTAAACTGGAATAAAGAGCGACAGTTGAATGTTGACTTGAGGTGAACCTGATTTGCAGGGAGCTGCATTTATTGGCTGGTTTTATTTAGTTTCTCTTGCCAAATAAAAGCAATAATTCCACAGACCTTTACAAGTTTTGAAACCATGATGAGTGTTCACATTTATAGAAACAAAATTATGCTTTACAAAAACTCCTCTCCTCTCTCCACCCTCACCCCTCCACTTCCACCCTCCCTCGAGATTCTTTGTAAGATTAAGATTATGAGAATTTTTGAGCTATTTGTTTCAATATGCAAAACCTTGCACTTGTTTACATTAAAAGTCATCTTACACTCCTTGGCCCATCTGCTGATTGATCCAGAGATTCCTCTTATGCTATACATCTTCTTAAAATCGTTCAACAATCCACATAGCTTGGGTTCATCATTGCACTTTACACTGCGAGACGTGTTCAAATCCAAGTCATTCAAAAATAGCATGAACAATGGGAAGGACCTAGAACAGAATGTGCAGAGTTCCACTAGACACTGCTCAAAAAGAAATGTTTTCATTTCCTGCTCTCTATTGCTTCTTCAATAATCAGTCCAACTAGCTATCTGTCATTAATTTCACAAGCTTCAACGTTCATGCAATGCAATGAGAAAATTTAAGTAACTTCTATTCAGGTGATAACTGGGTTTGTTCAATTTTCAGAAACCCTGTTTCTTACAATACTGCTGACAGCAAGTTAACCCATCCAGTGAGAGCATCTAGTTAGTAGGAATAATTCAAATGTGCCACTATGATAACTATAAATGAGCCACTTGACCTGTGTTAATGAATATGGTTTCCAACACTCTGAGAGAAAAGGGAGGACACTGGCAGCTGAGGATAAGCTGAAACGGAGATCATATTTTATTGAGAATGAACTGAATGTTCTGATCAAGTAATGGAAAGACACATTTCTTGGGAGTACAATATCACAAAAATATCTCCAACAAAGGGAAGTTAGAACGCTTGGGAATTACAATAAATAAAAAATAGCACATTTTTCAGAGGCTACATGTATCACACTTCAATCACAGGAAAAAAAACGTGTCTGTTTGTGGGACATTGCTATGTGCAAAACTGCCTGTCGCAATCGCCAACAAAATGCACAGTCACTACACTTTATAAGAGATCCTGTGAAGCATTTTGTGATATCCTCCCGATGTGAAATGTATCAAATGCAAGAATTATTGTTCAAAGGATTTAACAATGTGAAATAGGATCAAAATGTTATGCAAGAAAAAAAGTAATCAGAAACGGGTAAACACAACAATTGCTCCAAAATAGGTGCCAGGTGTCCAGAACTTTGCACTTCCAGGATCCCTCAGATCCCCTGACAGAGTTCGGATTATTGGAGAAAATATCTAGGTCCACAGAGCACAACTCTGGAGTATCCATTGAAATGAAGAATCTGACCAGTGTTGCCAAGAAAACAATAAGTAAATGCTGGATTTGGGTTAGAAATGATAGTTATTAAAAATACTTAGATTAATACTGGAAAAAATATTCTTTGTTCATTCTAGAATTTTATTTATCATCAATTAAAATATTCAATTTAAATAGTGATTGAGGTCATTGTCCTAAAACACGAGTCCTTAATATTCCCGAACTTTGCCAATTATACCAGGCCAGTTAGATCTTGATCCTGTCCAAACTAACTGCAGTACAATGCACAAGATCCCTGAAAACAAAACTTGGATTTGATTTAGGCTGAGATCAATGGAAAACACGCCACACACAAACATGCATGTACATTACTCTATATGTATGTTTTTGCACTGAATGCTTCAATTAGCAGTATGTGTGACAATAGCTCAGGGAAGGACACCCCTCCACTATGCTGTTGACAATTTGACTGTCTGCAGAAAATATCTATAAAGTGTAGTAAGTCAGCAAATGGAGTGAATTGTTGGTCTCAGGCTTCCTTTAACAAATCTATTGCGTAACTCTGGCTGGTTTTATCTTCCCTGCCATTTACGACCACCTGCCCAGCTGCTTGTCCCATTCTCAGCAGCCCTGCCACACTGCCAGGAACTTTTTTTTAAAAATCAGTGTGCTATAGCTTGATCTGATCACTTGCTCACAAATATCTTCAAAATAAAAATGTAAAGTTGGCTGCGCTGACTCTCCCCCAGCTTCTGAAGGAACGACTTCAATTTTATTAACAGTTAGATTATGCTGAGCTGTTGCTGGCGAACAAAGTGTCTGTTTTACATCAGAAATATCTTTGCAGCACTTAATAATCCACAGTGTGCAGCCAGCCTGCCTCCTCCAGAGAGTAATTTAGGAGTTTTGTATAGTAACTGACAGAGATATGTCTGGAGAGGCAGAGGACTAATTGTCTAGATGGAGACAGTCAGTCCCTGCTCTCAACTGGATAATTTAAAGACGCACCTATTCTCCCTCAACCCTGGCCCACCCCCACCACAGCACAAAGCCTTCCGCAATTTAATACCCAATGAAATGATTTCCAAACTGGCCTTGTAACTCTTGTTTGCGATCCCTAGAGTGTGAGATTGGAATAGCCCCTCTGCTCTTTATCCTTCGCCGTGACCAGGGTTACTTTGCTAATGCTGCTTTTTTTCAAGTAATATTGAGATCCATTTGTTTGCTTTTTGCCTTTGAAAGCAATAGCAACACTCCCCTTTTCAGCAGGTCATTTAAACTGAACTCAGATCTTGTGTTAAGAAATCTAATCTGAGAACGTGAACTGGATGTCTTCAGGCTTCTCACTATTTGATTTGCTTATGTTTTTTTAAAAAAATCTTTGTCAGGTTTCATCCCCTGTGAAATACATCCAGCTTCATTCTGTTGTCTGTTTGGCTTACACACATACACACACACACATACAAGCAGAGTAACCAACTTGAGGGATATTCTGTTTGCTGGTAAGTATAGTGACTCAGGCAATGTCTATTCACAACAGGAAAATCCCATTACAAGCGCCTGCAGTCAAGGTCACTACATCACCAAGGTCGCTACTCATCGTGGGAAGTGGAATATCAGTTTGTTTTTAAAGGGCCACTATCTTTGTGGAAAAAAAGTGTTTGTCAAACATTTTACTTGACTGGCGACAATTCAGTAGAGCCAAGAAAATTCTGGTCTAATTTTCATCATGTTGACATTGGGCACAGTGAAAATGCTCCAGCCATAGTTGTACACAAAGTTTTTGGCAATTCTTGGTTTTTTTTAAATGAAGATGGCGTCCCTTTTTGCCTCAAATAATAAAAAAAACACTTGTCAAACATGCTGATGAAGTAAAGATAAGCTGCAGACATTGAATCCTGATTCCCAACTGTTCAGCGCCTTGGGATGTGGAGTCCTGTAGCTCAGTGGTTAGAGCACTCGCTTTGCAAGTGAGAGACCTGAGTTCAATTCCAGGCAGGGCGAAACATTGGGCAAGTTTCCTTACTCCACACACCTAATAATAATCCCTCCAAAAACCAAAAACAATAATAAATTGGTCATTTTCAATCTACGACTGTTTGTGGGACAATGCTGTGCGCAATTGGCTGCCGCGTTCGCCCACAAATATACAGTCAATTCACTTTACAGTGTGTTCTGTGAAGCGCTTTGGGACGTCCTCCCGACGTGAAAAGCGCTATATCAAATGCAAGGATTATTATTATTATTATTATTATTATTATTATTATTATTATTATTATTATTATTATTATGTCCTCCGACGTAAAAGGCGCTTTACAAATGTCATTTTGTTGTGGTTGTTGTAAACACATTTTTACCACAACCGTATGCCTAAGTACAAACAAGCCTTTGTGTCTATCACGGCACTCTATTCTCTTTCTTGCTTGTTGCACACAAACAACTAAAATAAAATAATAATAGATAGAGAGCCAAGAGCAGAGGATATGTATGACAAACTGCTAGTGTTGCGTAACAAACATAAGTGACTGGTGATGATGGACAAGACACTCTAGATTCTTTATCAGCAACATGGGATAGAGGTGTCAGACATGTCTTTTGCTGGTCAAAGCCTTGTCTTCCACCTTGTGCCGGGAATGCCCACAGGACCATCCATTAACAAAGATTGACACATCTTAGAGACCAAATTAAAAATACAATTGGATCATTGAACTCTGCTTCACATCAGTTCAAATCTTAATGAAAGCTTTTGGCCTCGGCTTTATCATGATTGTAAAATAGATGGCATGAGTGATAGACAGTTGTGATTTCAGGAATGATATTGAAATACAACAACTGGCATTTATATAGTGCCCTTCAGACGGTATATAGTCTTGGAGCACTGATAAGTAGGGCCTAGATCAAATCCTAGCTTAATTCAAAGTGACATACAATATTCAAGGTGATTCTCAGAGTTCAGTGTCGCGATGGTTTGCTTCATGGTATTACAATGCAAATTTATATTTACATAGTGCCTTTCCCATTAGGAGGATAAACCAAAATGCTGGACAGTCCAGCTTAATTTATTAATTAATCTTTCTTGCATTAAGTGATCCTGCTGTCTGCTTGCTTACCACTCACCTACTTGACAGAGTGACCCCACTGAACTAATGAAGTCTGTCACTGCAGCAGATTTGTGTTGCTATATGATAGGGTGACCATATTTTGTAAACCAAATCTGGGGACTCACATAAAAATAATTGAACTCACCACAATTTCTGATGCTGGTAGTTTGGAGAAGCTTGCTAGGTTAATAGCTGTATTTCTCATGAGTGTGTCTGTTTTAGAAATGTATTGTTCTTGCTCAGTTTGTTGCTAAACTCAAGACACAGCAAATTTGGCCAGGGACACAATACCTCAACCTGGGACTGTCCCTGGAAATTGGGGTGTATGGTCACCCTATTATATAATCAACAGAAAGGCTTACTTTTCAAAAAATTCCCTCCTGGCCTTCACAGGATACTATCACAGATGTCTGTTAACTTAACAACGGCTGCTCCTCTAAGACTAGAAACTGCTAGGACGGCCACCACCTTAGAGTATGGGTGCTCTGTGCTGTGGAGCATGGGACACAAGTTAACAATTGTGATTCTCCACAGAGAATTTCTGATCTCAGTCATACCAATGGAAATTGCGGCAAGAGGGGTTAGATAATAATAATCCTTGCATTTTACATAACGCCACATCACGTCGTTAAAAAATGTCTCAAAGAGTTTCACATGCATTACTGTAAAGTAATGACTGGGTATCTGTAGATGAACGCAGCAGCCAATTTGTGTAATGCAGTGTCCCACAAATAGCCATGACATAAATGAGCAATTTTACCTTGTTCAGCAGAACACTGGAAGAAATTCCCTTCTCTTGTTGCATTATGCCATGGAATCGTTATTGTCGACCTGAACAGGCCTTATATTTAGATTACTATTATTATTTGAGGTCCCACCTGCCTGTTCAGGTCAACATTAAAGATTCTATTAAATGACGGCGCCTCCAACAATGCAGCTGTTCTCCAGGACTGCACTGGAGCATCACCCTAGACTATGAGCTCAAAGTCTCAGTGTTGGACTTGAACCCACAACCTTCTGACTCAGAGGTGAGAGTGCTACCAATTGAGCTAGGCTGACATAATGAAATTAGGCTGACACTAGGTCCTTTCCCATGGGGAAGGGGGAGGGGGTGAATGTAGTTTTAAAAAAAAGTAATGCAGTAAAATTTGTAGTGCCGAGTCAGCCACTCAGCCATTTCTTAGGAATGATGCCTGGCCCAGAGAAACACTTTCAAAAAAAAGTATTGGGAAGGAAAATCAAAACAATAAAAAGCTATCAGGAAGCACAACAAATTGGCAACAAACGAAAGCATTATGAAGACAGACAGGACTTAGATGCTAGCAATTAGTTTGATGACACAATCCGGATTATTGCAGAGCTTACTGTGGTTGTACACAATGTCTTTTATGACGACCTTCATAAACAGCTTGTCTGTAGTAAAACTTTCAGCAGCAGATCATATCTTTGAAATGCAATACAAAAATCTGCAGTGCAGGAATCTTGGCAAACCTGTATTTCTGACCACAGAGACAGCAACATTGCTATGGTAACACTTTTGGCTGCTCTGAACTCCTATCAATACCAGAATTTTATACCCCCCCCACACACACACACAGAATGACATAGATTGCACCTTTAAATAATTCTTTACCTGGTTGTTAACACATTCCTGTAACTGTTAGTTTTCTTTATTTAGTTCTGTCCCACTGACAGCTGATATGAGAACAATATTTGACTGTACAATTTTCAAGTTTTGTATTTGCTATATTTTTCTTGACTAAACTATTTTCGTTGTTTACAGACTTTTGCTTCAGGGCGTCAGTCAGGCTTATTGGTAGCACTCTCATCTTTGAGTCAGAATGTTGTGCGTTCAAGCCCGGACTTTGAGCTCACAGTCTGGGCTGATATTCCAGTGTTGTGTTGGAGATGCCCTACATTGCTGGAAATGTCATCCTTCGAATGAGACATTAAACCAAGTTCTCACACCTGTAGGCAATGCATGCTGCATTTATATTGCAGAACTGCTCGAAATCACATACTTATATCAGTGAGCAGATTCCATTCCATTTAAATCACTGCACGCATGCACTTGTTTTAAAGTCAACAGTAACTGCTGTATCACCCACTGGAAATCGGTGCATGGCACAAATTCAGTTTCATTAGAAATATCTACAGTATATCAGGAAACTATCTTTCAACAATACACACACATACACACAGACATATGCACTGACCAAGCGAGGTAACACAATTTACTTCAGTGAAAGGGGAGGGAGATATGCACACACACACATGCTCGAGACTCACTTAGCTTGAGTATCTTTCTCTTAGTCACAGCTAAGGTAAAGATACTCAAGCTAAGTGAGTCTCAACAGTCAATTATTAGGTAGCATTAACAGAATCTGGGAAGCAAGGTAACCTAGCAAATCCCCATGGTCAAGGAAGTCATATATGGTGCTGTTTGTCAGAAGATGTGTGAGATAAAATTTCATTTGGGTCTAGATTTATTCTATTAACATAGCATTTCAGAGTGTGCGGAATTTGGCAAATTGTTGAATTGATTTTTAATTTTGAAGCTTGTTTACTGTAGTTCTTAAAAGTACTTTGAGAAAATCTGCTTTAATATTAAAGGCTGCATTTAAGAATTTGATAAATTCTCAACACACTAAAATGCTACATTAAAGGAGTAAATCAGGATCCAGGTGGAATATCTACTCACTAAAGTGAATACTTTTATGTTTTGGGTTACTAATAATAATATTCCTTACATTTGATATAGCGCTTTTCACGTCTTTTAGACGTCTTAAATCGCGTCATACAATAGACTGTAAAGTGAATTCACTGTATATTTGTGGGCGAAACTCGGCAGCCAATTGCGCACAGCAGTATCCCACAAACAGTCGTGGATTGAAATGACTAATTTATTATTTTTTTTGAGGGATTATTATCAGGCGTGTGGAGTGAGGAAACTTCCCCTAGGTTTCACCCTGCCAGGAATCGAACCCAAGTCTCACGCTTTCAAAAGCAAGTGCCCTAACCACTGAGCTACAGGACTACTAGGAGTAGATTACCATGTGAAGCCATAATACTGAGCACGTCAGCAGGCAGAGTTGCTCAAAAAGTCAAAAATGACCCTGTTGAAAAATACACAAGCTACACAATTTGAGAAACAAATATGCAAATGTTAAACCACTTTGGAAATCCAGTGATAATAATAATAATCCTTGCAGTTGATATAGCGCCTTATCATGTTGAGAATTCTCAAAGTGCTTCAAAGGATATCCTGTAAAGTGGTTTTCACTGTGTATTTCTCCTGCAAAAGGTGTGGGGGGGGGGGGGGGGGGGGGGGGGAGATACGCTCGGTCTCCTTGGCACTGATCTAAAAAGGTTTTGTGCTTGGCAAAGGAATGTTAGAATCGTGTCAATCCTCTGTGGCACCTTTGTCAGTTCGATTCCTAAACTAGCAGGTCCAAGCCACTGCTGACAATAGACCAGTTTGGATCATTGGCAGGACTTGGAAGGGAAGATGAGTCACTGGTAGTAGGAATTCTTCCTTGAATGGGTGGGATTGTCCCAGCTGGATAAACAGAAAGAAGTTTTTCGGACAGCGGGCTCAACGGCAAGTACCCCAATTGCTGACCTGTGCCTAAGATTCTCTGGAATTAGGTCCCGCTGGGGAGAAAGTGCATATTCCATTCTAGACACAGGGAAATGTCCACATTTAGGTGGCATAAATATGTGGTACTCTGTTTGGTTTCTTGTAGATCAAGAGTTTATGTGGCAACTTGGCACAGCATTCATGGTGGAGCATTACAAGAGCTGGGGATCACAGCGAGGTGACCTCTCAGCATCCCTTGGATGGCACAAGAGAACAAAATAAAAAGTACTGACTGTGATGTGCACAAATTTAAAAGTGAAAAGGAAATTGCTGGCCGTGGTTAGCTGCCCAGGTTTGAAACTGAAACATTGTTTCTTGGCTCACATTCATTCTGACACGATTTATTTTCAGTCTGAACCATGCGGACGGTGCTGTGTTAATATTCCCAATTGGATCTGCGCACATGTTTAAATTGAAAATAAAACCCACAGACTTGCTCTCCAACAAGGGTCATCCTTGTAATCATCTGAATATTTTTGTATTTTTGGCAAACTATTTTGTACTTAATGAGATAAGTGGTGGCACTGCTACAGAGAATGGAACATACTTTCAACTTTTGGCATCCCACTATTATATATATATATATACACACATATATTCCTGCCATTTGATATAGCACCTTTTTTCGTTGTCGAAACATCTCAAAGTACTTTACTATAAAGTTCAGGACTGTATTTTTGGGCAAACTCAGCAGCCAATTTGCACACAGCAATGTCCCACAAACAGACATGAAATTAAACATTATTAAACACTCTCTTTGCTCAGGTCACACATTGCATGGGACAGTGCAGAGAGAGGTTTTTTCTTCTATCTGGCTGTAGATTTACTCAATGTAATTTTTAGAACATCCAGAATTCAGCAAATCGTTGAGTTCAGACTGAAGCTGTTTTTCTGTAATGCTTAAAAGAACTTGCAGAAAACCTGCTTCACAATTAAGATTGTATTTAAGAATTTGACAAATTCTGGATACTCGGAAGTGTTACATAAATGCAGTAAATCTCATGTTTCTTTTCAAATACATCTTCAAGCCTCAGATTGGCAGTCTACTGTACACCACTGTAAAGATTTCCACTTTCCATACCAACCATCATTGTGGCTTCTGTGTGTAAGATTGAAACAGCTATAGAATGCTTTTCAGTGGAGGTTGGGTTGGGTGATAAAGTAGGTTAGCACACAATTATCTTTTCCCCTTCAGGATCTGAGTTTGAATCCGGTCCAAACTGATGGAAATGAAAACCTCTTCTCTCTGGAACTAAATGAGTTTGGTCAATTTCAGCCCTGTTCCCAGTGGGTGTGGATCCACAGTGCAGAACAGCCCAAACAAAGTGGTGCCAAATATGCAATCTTAGACCATCGGGAGCCAGGCAGTCATCAGAGGTTAGTCCAAGATTGTTCTTTCATTCTTCCTAGTATCTAGTTACAACCTGGCATTGACTGAGGCCAAGAAGCAGGTTGCCTGACCACTCTCATCTCCCAGGAATGACACATAGTACAACAATAAACAAAAGTGGGAAAGGTACAAATTTAAAAGGGGGATAAAATAAATTTGAAAAGGCAATGAAGAGTGAAGAACCAAACACATAATCAAATTCATAATCCTTTTTTTGATGTGCAGCTATGAATGTGACACTTTTAAATGTTCAGTTTTGGATCAGATCCAAAAATCTGTTGTTAATGTAAAACCATGTTTGATTTGGGTGTTTTTTTTTGCCAAATGTTGCTGTTAGCCCAACCCCACAATGTAATACACACACGAAGGAGGAATATGGAGCTTACCTTATTATTCTGATATTTTGCATGACTAAATTAATTATGCAATAACAATTCCAAACAAGTATTTTAGAAACGTAACCCCAATCATAGACCAGAAATTCTGAATTGCAGAGTGTGTCCTGAGCGAGCAAATGCTGCACATTCACATTCAACTAAAGACAACCAAGTGCAAGATGTTTCAGCATGTGATTGGATGTCATCCAATCACCTCCTTCAGCATGTCAATGGCCATGGAGTTCTTCTTACTATTATTTCAATCATGGCATCAATGAAGAACAGTGGCTGAGATCTTTAGCAGCCAATGCTTAGATGAACTGCATTTGTGGACTCATCCTTCAGACCAAGGATTTGAATTCCCAATCTCCTGCTGCAGGATCAATGGTTGTGAGTTATTTTGATTCTCGTGAAGAGATTGTTTTCTTTTTGCCTCTGTAGGGATACCTGTTGTAAAGGACTGAGTGTTCATCTTCCAGTCATGATCATCCAATATCACTGCCAACAATAGGATTTGTTCTGCTCCCTTGACTACACTTAGGGCATTAACTGGTTTATGTTCTGGTGTATCATGTTTGGTTCACTAGGTTTGGCAAATTTCCCAACCATGTATTTATAATTGTCACAAAAAGTTACATTTGTTATTTAATTTTATAATTATAATTGAAAATGTATTTATAATTTAAAAATTGCAGTAGAAATACTGCATACATTTCTTACGCTTAGCAAATGGGTGCTTTTCACCTCTGGAATCCAGAGTTGAACATAGCCCACTCAACCATGGCCAATAGTCTACCAGTTACATGAGCATCGTGGAACTCCAATCCAGAATCCCTTTGCTTTGTCGTAGACCCCTCACCGCCTCCTTCAAGGCCGGTCTCAAGACGTTCCTCTTGGACCGTGTCTTCGATCATCCTCCCAACCCCACTCCTCTTCAGTTCAACTCCCAGCTTGGGTGCAAATCCTTCATTGTCCAGCACCTTGGAATGTCATCTTTATGTAAAAGTCCGTATCATAAATGCAATTTGTTGTTGTTGTGTGTGAAATGGAATTAGGGCCTTTTCAATCCAATTCCTAGTCAGTACAATTGGCTGTAATTAAAAGCACATATTGATATTAAAGTGAATATCCCACTTAAAGAGATTTAGACAATAACTGGTGAAGCCAATGGAAAAAGACACATTGGCGCAATAAGAGGGTGTTCTCATAATAAGTTGAATAAGTTGGGTCAAAGGAAACTTTTTGCACCTTGGAATGTCTATAATGGTCATCAGGTGGAAGCCCTCAACTGATGTCCCTCGCTGTAATGAGCGAAAGAATTCATAAAAAAATAGAAACTTTTAAGAGGATCCTTCGATTTGTTCTAGTTTAGCAATACTAAGCATTCTGGCTTTGTGTCTGAGATGACAGTTTAATTGCAATAGAATTTAAACCTGCAACTTTTTCAATTTCTTCAAGTTGACAATGAGGAATGTTCTGTCGGCTGACTCCGAACACAGGAACATTTTGTTGTGCAAGACTAGGGGTGTGAAATTCCTCAGGGCTTCTCAGTGAGGCTACTTTGACAATGTATATTTAGAATGGAATTTTTATTTTCTCCAAGAACATTTCATCAATGTCGTAGAAGTTAATGAGTTGGAAAATGTTACGCCCCTCCCAAGATTTTATAATAATAGACATGTGAGATGCTCAATTGTCAGTACTGAATTATGTAGAGTATATTTTCAGAGTTGGAGCTACTCACGAGAACACAACTCCAAAACAATTGAGAGACTGCCACATGTTGGTGATTCAGCCTGTGACCATTCCATTATTTTATCTGATGTACATGATGCATTTCTACTCCTGAGAGATGACTTGTATCAAATCAGGTTCAATCGACTTCTCAGATAAGGAGACTATAGCCAACTAGTCTTAAACCCTGCTTGCCAGATTCCACAGCTCCTCCCTACACAAGCCACAGACCATCCAAAATTCTGCAGGCCATGTCCTCTCCTACAGAATACTCCATGAGCCCATCATCCCCATTCTTCCTCACTCCACTGGCTCCCCATCTCCCAGTGGATTGAATTCAAGATTTTCATCCTAACCTTTAAATGCCTAATCGACCTTACCCCAGACTTGATTGACTGAATGCTTCCTTCTTCACTATACATTTCTATGATTCTGAAAAACTAAATAAGTGACACAGACAGGATGGAGCTAATGGCCTCTTTTGGTGCAGAAAATGTCTACATCCCTGCATTATAAATAATAATAATCCGTGCATTTGATATACCGCTTTATCATGTCTTCAAGACGTCTCAAGGCGCTTCACAGAACATACTGTCAAGTGAATTGACTGTATATTTTGTGAGCGAAACGTGGCAGCCAATTGCCCACAGACTTTTCTTAAATGCATTAAGAAAACTAAGGCAAACAAAATGTTGCTTTCAAGTCAACCCATATCAGAATAGGTAAGGCTGAGCTGCATTTCAAATCAAATTGGATGCACAGGTTACAAAGGGATTAAGGGGATTACCTGGAAGTTTAAAGTTAATGTATTCATGCAGCCTGTTGCACCAGTGGCCACTATTCATAGATATAATTGTTGTAACTGGAGGAGGCTTCTCTTATTTCTTTCAATACAATAATATCATTTATTCATTGGCTTAAACTAGGTGTGAAAATATAGAGATACGTTTCTAGATGAGATCTGACAAGTTAATAGAGGGGCTTTAAATCTGCAAAAAAAATCATGATAATCAGGTTTTATTATGTTTTTCAAAAAATGTCCTAAATGAATTCAGATAATATAAAAAAAGGAGGGTTTTGAACGTCGTAAATGTGTCATGGTATAAAACAGTGTGATAATAAGTAGGCTCCAAAGTATCATATATCTTAGTAAAAGGTGCTTGACTTTTATGTGAAGAAGAAAAAAATCTTGTTAAAATTCTACAAAGAGGCAGCGTGCGGGGAGGTTGTTGGCCCAACCCTGCATACTTGCACACTCTGCCACACAGCGGAATGAAGCACTGACACAAACAGCTGTGTCTCGTAAGAGAGGACTTATAGTCCCGTGAAAATACTTATTAAGTTATACTTCTACATGGACATTAAACCTCCCCCAACAAAAAAGGGACACATCGCTTTTTATGTTTTTATAAAATGTCTTCTTTGTTTCTTTTGGATTCATAAACTGATTTTCCAATAAAATCCTCAGTTCATCCTTGTGAAAATAATTCTCTTTAAAAACATACGAAAGAATAAGGGTCAGCAACGTCTGACGTGGGAAAGAAAATGGAGTAATTCAGTGAAATATTTACACTGTGTATTTTTTCTCTTCATGTGGCCATCAGATTTCCATTGAATGGCTTTTGTTGACAATGTGTGCTAATCTTTGATAAATATTAAACCATCTGTATTGGAGCCCCGAGGATAACTTACACCTTAAGGTTCTAGTAGCAGACAAACCTTCATCAAAATTCCCTTACTTTAGCCCGTGTTTGTGAAAATATATTTTAGCCTAGATATTGGGTGAGATTTGTTATCTCTGACGCCTTGCACAGTTTAAAGTGCCATTGTGCTTGACTTGGCAGTATGAAGCAGAAGTCACCACTACCAAATCAGTGTTTAAAACATAATTTTAGCCTGTGTGCACCCAACGTTTAAGCTGCTGCCGCCAACTGATTTCAAAGTTCCAAAATTACAAGTTTGCAAAGCTTTTCATTGAATTTTGGCTGGAGTGTCAGAATGAACGGTTTCAAATAGCTCTTGTTCTCCCCTTACAACATAACAAAATTTAAGGTTAACCTCCCTAAGGTAATTCTGCAATCTTGCCCTATCAAAGGCCTAAGAATTGGGTGAGTATGTGTTATCAGCTATCATGGTGCAACTGAGAGATATATAACAAGTGGGTTTAATCTGTTGATTCAGCACTCAGTGAGAGCTCCTGATCTTAGCTTTGCCATGGGGGACGTGCACAGTATAGGTTGGATTATTCTTCTGATGAAGGAATGGAAAAATCACGAGGTGAGTCACTGCTCTCACGCCCCTCCTAGTGATTGGTTACACAGCAGCCTCAGCTGAGGTCTGGGAGCAGGACCCTTGTGGTCACACACTTGTATCTGGAATGCAAAGCAAGTGAATGGAAACAGGAACAGTGGGTGGAAAACAAAATAAATTTTAAAGCGAGGACAAAAAAATAGTTATTCTATTCTTGTGTGAAGCATTCTTATAATGAAACAGTCCTAAATAAAAATGTGAACTAGCTTTTTTCTGGCACATTATTTGCTTTGCTGACCTGACATGCACAATATTTGTTTTGTAAGTGATTACACTTTGCAGGTGAATTTAATATTGACCCTGTCCAGTAGAGAGCAATTCTATACATGAGTTACCAATGGTTTGAGATCAGCTCCAAATTGGAACAGATAGTCAACCATAAACTACATACACCATCTTCTCTTGTTGAACTTAAAAGACCTTAATGTTGCAGAAATATGTGAAGAATAGCATTTTATTTTCTAACTATATGAATCCCTAACCCAATATAAATAAATCCATGAAATGTCAGAAGCATCTGACATTTCTAAACGTTATAAATAAAGGCACATCTCTAGGATGTGGCAAAAGAATAACTGGCTACTATTAATATGGGTTTGTCTTTTCATTATAAAGTAATGAATGATCAAAGTAACATGGATTATAGATATCAGTAGAAGTGTAATACTAATTGTTTAATACATTCATACAATCTAACAGGCTCCAGATGATCCCGACAAAAAACACATAGTTATGTAAAGCATATATATTGCACAATCATTCAATAGGTTATTAATGCAATAGGTGGCATTAGAGATTATCACATGAGAGAATATCACATAACCCTGAGTTAATTAACCAGGTACAACCCATTCAGTAAACATTAGATCAAATGGAGACTTGATACTTTTTCTACTTGGTTATAAATGGAAAATGTTTGATAAGATTTTTTTTAAAAAAATCAATAAATATCGAACAATGTGTGGTTATTGGGGGATTAGCTGGGTGAGTGCATCAATCGTATTCATTAGCGGCTGCGAGAAAGTCAAGGGAACGTTTGATCTGGAGTGTGCGATGCTGTCAGGGCAGCTGCTATGGGTTCACATCGACAACATGATCTTAAACACCGTATAAGGAGTGGAAAAAGTTTGCTTAAAAATCGGATCTTGTGACCATTATCTCATGGGCTCTGAACAATGAAGCCTGCGGTATAAATCTTTAAATGTGACTGAATTGGGAATACATGAATTATTGTGCTGGATAGCAATAAGCAGAGTAATTGTGCCTCATTTGCAATGGTGTGGTGGGGCAGTAGAGAGCCCAGTGTTGTTAATACTTACATATTTAGGGGAGAATCTGGATGATATATTGTACATCTGGACAACAACTGTAGCTCTGGGTGTGATTGAACTATACGACCGGTATGTGCATCAGTGCTGCTAATGCTGTTGGAATACATTACTTTCTTCATTCATGCATTCACGCACACATATACAAGGAAACATGCACACACACAGGCATGAACACACACACACATACACAACTGCACACACACATGCCTGTGTACACATACGCAAACATACATGCCCACACAACAAAAATATAACACTTTTTTTTGTAACTTGGTGAGCACAGACAATCAAAAGCATTAAGCGACATTAGATAAACCAGAACATTTTAAAAATTGTATTCCATGGTAAACAGTAACAAATGACATGAAAGAAAAGAGTAAAGAAAAATGAGCAAAAGAGAGGATTTGGATTTTTTTCTTCATGTATTACCATTCCACTTTCACGGGTGGAAATGGTTTCTGATCCTACCTTTGTTTTAGTATTAAAGAGCTCTGCTTATTTTGGCATATGGTAACATACCAGCAAAGCAGCAGTCATGTAGCACTCACCCAATCACTACCTGATTACATTAAGTAGTTTCATGTGTTCAGAATTGTGTGCAGCAGCATTTAGCCCCTGACAGTAACTAATAAGGTATTAATTAATTAAAGTGAGACTTGACTGCTGGAATTTTACCATCTTACATGCCAAATATGTACAGATCCCCCGAGTGTTTGGATCAGTTGCAATGTTCCTGATGCTTAAAGGTGGGGGCTTTGTCATCACTGAAAAGTACTCAAATGTTACAAGAATTGCGTTGTGTTCAATGATTGAGATTCTGCAGAGGAACAATATACTTTTTTTAAAAAAGAAAATACATTTAAATGTCAACATTGCCTCCACCAAAAGACACATTTTATCTAGTACAGCCAAGGCTTGATGGAGCCCAATATGAGTTCTTCAAAACTGAGTTTAGGAAAACACAGCCTTACCTAAAAATGTTTGATTGCAACAGATAAACTTTAATACAACTTTTCAAGCTGAAAATATTCAGTGAGCTCTACACTGTGAAATTGCATAAGCCTTACGTCATCGTTCATAGATAATTAGTTCTTAAATCATTTCTAGAAGTTTATGACACTTCATAACAAATCCAGATTGGATGGTAGAATTTTTATGATCTTTTACATCAGTCTAATGTATTTTTTCAAATCAAATTGTTTCAGTTTTCTTCCTTTCCTCTTTCAGACACTCATATCTTCATATTCTTCTCCAATGTGAAGTTACAATTTCTCCTCAAGCTTCCAGCGCTAACTAAGTATACAGGCCAAAATTAATCAAATGTTAATGTTTCTTTGAAGGGAGGGAGGAATTTCACCTAGTGATTAGTTGACAACTGATGCTAACCACTAAACTTCACAGTAGATACATCTGAGTGTTTGGCTGCAAAAGCCCAGCCAGATGCCTTCTTCCTTGGCTTTGATTTCTTCACTTTTTCCTCAGAGAAGTTATTCGTCTCCATAGAGCGTCATTCAGCTATGATTAAAGAGGAGCAAGTGCAGGTTTCATTGCTACACTATATAATCTTGTCCCGTCTTGTTTCTCCTATTTCCTCTAAGTCTAAGGTGACATGCTCTGATATTGCAAACTATTAGTTGGTCTGATCAAATTGAACTGATTTGCTCATGAGGACAAGCCAAAAATAATCCAATCCAATCCACATTTACACAGCTCCATAGGGAGGTCATCTCAGAGCACTTTATCAATGTTGGCTTGGCACCTAAACAGAGGTTGGGGACAAATCATTGTGTCCGCTTTTGCAAAAAAAGAATGATCGTCATATATTTTCAATGCACATACGCAAACTGACAGAGGGGAATTGGTAAAGTGTGATTTACTATGTACTAGTGCAAAATGCCTTGCCCTGATTTGTGAACTTCTGAGCTGCAAATTTTCCCATCTTGTCTAATCTTTTGTTTGTTGGTCCCAACTCTAGAATCTGAAGGTGCGGAATTTTTTATAATCCTTACCACACATTCTCACCGGTGAGTTTGAACGCTAACTGACATTTTTTGTTTTTTTATGACTGAGCGTTTATTCTTCAGTTTCTCCGAGGTCACATCAATCAACAACAGAGAAAACAAGCAAGAGATTAATGCAACGGATTTCCAAATGAAGCAAGTTATTTGTCATTTATCCAGATGGGCATTAATAATAATAATAATAATCCTTGCATTTGATATAGCGCCTTATCACGTCTTCAAAACATCTCAAAGCGCTTCACAGAATATACTGTAAAATGAATTGACAGTATTTTTTGTGGACGAAACGCAGCCACCAATTGCCCACAGCAGTGTCCCACAAACAGTCATGGAATGAGTGATCAATTTTTTTTTGAAGGAGTTATTACCACCAGAAAAGCGATCCGCCAATCACTAACAACTGGGTTCCTACTAACTGCTAGGTAAGCAGTGTGGAGTAAGGAAACTTGCCTGACATTTTACCCTGCTGGGAATCTAACCCAGGTCTCTCTCTTGTGAGGGGAGTGCAAGTGCTTTAACCACTACATGATAGGACTCCATTAAGATCCAATGCTCCTATTCCAAAAAAGAAGGTACATTCTTCCAGTGACCTAGACAACAAAACCACAAACTAACCGATCTTTCTTCAACTCATGGTTGGTAATGTGACTTTGCTGGTACAAATGGATGACACATTTCCCTACAAAAAGTACACACTACACTTAACATTAATTATTTGAAATGTTGTTGCAACAAGGAGCTTTAAAAATGCAAGTTTTTTTCTTAATGCAATAATATACAAGTGTTTTTGTGAAGACTTTACATTATACCACAGTATGTTAGCAACAATCAAATGGATTGTTTAGACTGGAGCACTCTAGTAAATGTTAATGTTTTAGTCCAAATGAAAGCTGGAAAGAGAAGCCGATTAAGACAAGCCATATGTGGCAGAGAGTTTGGCAAAGGAACAAAAGTTGACAAATTAGTTGTGCAATCCACTCAGGACAGCATTGAACGATTTACAAAATAAATGTTTGAATCAATGAGAATATAAATTCAATAGAAGTAGAGATTTCAGAAATACAGCCGATAATAATAAACATTATTATATTGAGAATCTTTTAAAGTTTTAGTTTCATTAAATGAAATAACGCCCCCTTTATGGTGAAATTGTTTATCCCTAAAATGAGGTTCATTGTGCCTCAAAATCGAAACACTGTCACAATTGAAACTCTAATCATAGATCGCTGCAGATTGACTGAATATCACAGGGCCTAAATTGCAAGAAAAGGTCTCTGAGTTGTACAAATGGGGAATTCCTTACCTTATGAGAAATATCTCACTGACCCATGGGAAAGCACTTGGATGGAGTTCCAGTGGACCATTGGGAGTTCTGAAGGGATTCATTGATCAAGGATGGCATTAATAAATCGCAAATGGGATAACTTTCTTTGTGGAAGTATTCATTCAAGTTCCAGTGTAAGAACCAGCTGGTCTAGAAACTAGAAAGATTCAAGAATTTTCTTTAGATTAGGTGTTCTTGAAATAAATAACAGTAGAAACAGAGCAACAATGAGTTGATCTGCTTACTGTAGCTGATGTCGAAATTTCTGCTTTCTTGGTTTACTGAGCAGAATGATCAATCATTTGTCGTAAGGAAAATTTTCTGATTAAAAAAAACTTTTCTATGTTACAAAGATTTCACTGTTAAAAACACTGCACTGTATTAAAGTAAAAACACTTTCATATAATTCACACAGATCACAAGATTGGTTTGGATGAAGAAGGCCCTTTGGCTAACTTAATATCTTACATCCAGAACACCCATCATATCATCCTCCCATGACAGCATCAAGCTGGTTTTTAAATGAGTATCAATGTCCGGCCCTCAAATGAATGTTCCAGGCATTAATATACAATCCTTGGATTTGATAGAACGCCTTATCACATCTTCTAGACGTCTCAAAGCGCTTCACAGAATATACTGTAAAGTATATAATTATTATTATTTTTTAAATTTATTTTTACTACTCTCTGGGTAAAGAAATATTTTTCAGCGTCTGTTCTGAAATTGCCTTTTGCAACTCAAAACCTATGTCCTATTCGTCTACCTTCTTGATGCTTCCAAAAGTAAATATTCTCTGAAATTAACCAAGAATTTTTGATATTTGAAAATGAATTCTATTCCATTTTTAAAAGGTAGCCTTTAAACGTTATACATATCAGAGTTTGAATGAAAGTCAAAATAGATCAGAAATGTTTAATTGCTTTGGATTATGTTTCTCGAATGTGGTTAAACCTTATTCACTGGAATTTATATGGTTTGTAGAAGGAGAGGCAGGAAAGACCTTCAATTTAAATTTTCTCATAAAATTGCAAGATTGAAGGAGAAACTCAAATCCTTGGCCTGTCCTGAAATTTGTAGCAGTATTCAGAATTCCAGGGTTTGAGAATGATGAAAGTGACACTTTATTTACCAAGACCTGTTCATTGATGTAACTGAATGGGTATTTTCCTGACCACATTAAGAAACCATATGGTAGGTTTTCAGCAAACTTGTTTTGGAAAATTGCCAGTTTCTCCTCTTGGGTAGAAGAAATTAGATTTCTTTGGAAAAAAAAATTTCAGAGAAAACTACTCTAGATTCAAACTATTTCCTTCCCTTCCTCTCCCCTTGTTAGCATCAAAAATGCCATAAAATTTTCACATCACAAGCTCTGTTAATATAGCAAAGTATTTCATGTCTCAGATGAAGCTCCATTATAATCAACAGAAGAACGCAAACCAATGGTTCATTCCTCCCTGTTACCTCCCTCCACCCTGTTGAAAAGAACAAGTCTGTCAAATCACTGTGAGTTTCAATAACAAGCCCATGTAGAATGGCTATCTGTAATTGCTATTTTGTATTGAGTTTGATGGGTTGTAAAACATGCCTCCAAAACACTTTCTGTAAAAACTTGGCACTATGGATTTGAAACCACTGACTTATGACGTTTGATGGTTATATACACTGCACTGGTGCCATTTCAATCATCATCACGTACAACATGTGGTTTTGGTTTCAATTTATAGAAAGGCATAGGAGCTGTGTACCATTATATTTCGGCCAGAATGACAATGATGAGTGTTTCATTTGGTGGTGTTCAAATTCAATGCGGTTTACTGAAGCCAAAAGTAGCTTCTTTAAAACAAAAGGAAAAGCAAGAATTGTAGCATACAAGGCGATTAAAACCTATGGTAATAATACTCCTTGCATTTGATATAGCACCTTATCATGTCTTCAAGATGTCTCAAAGCACTTCACAGAATATACTGTAAAGTGAGTTGTTTTGTGGGTAAAACATGGCAGCCAATTGCGTACGCAGTGGCCCACAAACAGTCGTCGATTGAGTGACCAAATAATTTATTTTTTTAAATTTATTTTGAAGGAATCATTACCCCCGGAAAAGCAAATCATCAATCAACTAACATCCTAGTTCCTACTTACTGCTAGGTGAACAGAGATGTGTGGAGTAAGGAAACTTGCCCAACGTTTCTCTCTGCCGGGAATCGAACCCAGGTCCTCTGCTTGAGAGGCAAGTGCTCTAACCACTGAGCTACAGGACACCACAATATAGGAAATTCTATCTGCTTATTGTGTTCAATTGGGAGACAGGTCCATCTTGATTATACATGTATGTACAGGTTTGAAACGCCATCAATTTGGTTACTAATTCCACTAGTATTTGTGGGACACGACTGTGTGCAATTGGCTGCTGCCGGGAATCGAACCCAGGTCTCTCCCTTGTGAAGCGAGTGCTCTAACCACTAAGCTACAGGACTCCAGTAGAACCCCATTATAAGAAATTTGCACTGTAACAAAACTCACTCCTTGGTCCCAACAATTTTTAAAGGAGCTCAGATCTCTGCCAGATGGTACCCCTCCCCTGATATGAAAAACTTCTCTGTTAGTTTTCGTGACTTTGTAATAACAAAGTTTTACTCTATAAAGGTTAATGGGCCTTAGGATTTCATGAGACGTGTCACACTTGTTATTCAATAAATATGCGTGGCCAATTTTTTTCCTTATAGATGGTGACTTGCACCCAGCAAGTCCCATAGCTGCTGGAGAAATGTATTCAATTATTGAAAACATGCATATTTACGGTTTCACTTTTGTGCACTTTTGTTAGTTAGCAAAACTGCTGTTTTATTTCACTGAATTTAAATAAATATGTAGTAAATTATCATATTTATTTTTTTATTAAAAATTGCATTAGAGTAAATTTAAAGCCTGGCTCAGTTGGTAGCACTCTCACCTTTGAGTTAGAAGGCTGTGGGTTCCAGCCCTATGTCAGGACTTGGACTTCGAACTCAGTCTAGGTTGACACTCCACTACAGGACTTGGGGTGGTCTGCATTGTTGGAAGTGCCTTCCTTCAGATGAAACATCAAACCATGGTCTCATCTGTCTACTTATTGTGGACACGAAACAATCCATGATACTATTTAAAAAGAGAATGGAGTTTTTCCCCAGTATCCTGGTCAAACAATCCTCCGGATAAAATTGATCATTTAGTTCATGGCCGTTTGCGGGACATTGTTGTGAGGAAATTTGATTTACTTGCAGTAAATCCTGTGAAGTAAGTGCTTAGAAACATCTAACTGTTGTGAAGTGAGCTATATCGAATGTAAGGTTTAATAATAATGATTCTCCTTTATTTTTAAATAACGTGAAACATTAAAATTATTGATCTGAGAACTAACTTTCAGAGGTATGTTTGACTTATATTTCTCATATTACATTAATGATGTTTGAACAGTAATTTAAGGTTGCAAAATCTGTCACGAATTAAATGGAAAGCATTGGATCAAGTCTATTGGGAGTAATAAAATCTGATTGGAATGAGTTCTGGACTGTGAAGAGTTTTGACACATTTAGGGTTATTGTCTAGTTGAAATAGATCCTACTGAAAGTTCACCTGTGAATTAACAAGGAGACAGCTTTACTGCTGATCAACTATCCTTCCCTGAGTGGTGATCCACTGAGTCATGAGCTGAAGAGCTTATTCACAGTTGACTGCAGTCACTTGCAGTGATACCTTTCATAAGTGCAATAAACTCCTACGAAAATGTAACCTCCAAACATTTCAAATGCCACTTTTTCACACAAAGTGCCAAGTTCTTGCCCTAAATTAAGTTGCACGAGTAATTTGTTTCGCGTTTCTTGCTCATGTGGGTGTTTGAAAAGTAATCATTGAAATAATACTAATCATAGAGTTCCACAGACTGGTTAAACTAATAACCTCTTCAATGTCACTGATTTTGTGAACCACGATTTATTAACAGGATAACAGGAATTATTTGATAATCTGTTTCTACTGGTGTAACGTTTGAATACTCAATCAATTGAGTCCCTGAAACATAATCTCACAATATTACATGGACATAATTAAATCATGCCTTTCTTTGAATTGATGATCACAGTCATCTGCAAATTTTTCTCCAGCTGGTCTGTGCTGAGATATACCATTCAGAGTCATCTTATTTCGTGCAAACATATTCCATGAAGCCATTTATTGTCTTATACTGTACTGTACTGCAGGTTAACTTTGATGATGTGAGATGAAACTTGGCCCCTCTGGTTTCTCTGTGGACTATACATGGGAGGAAAGGAAGAGAAATAATAGACAGTCGGGCCTACACCAGAGAGGCTAAGATTGTTTCACAGCAATGGGAAGATATTGTCAGACCGCACAGCAATTGAAGAAACAATACTTACCAAATTATATATTTCCTTATTTTTTCCTCCAAAAATAAATAAATAAATAATAATAATCCTTACATTTGGTATAGCACCTTTCATGAAAGGTGCTACACCAAATGGATATCCCAAAGTGCTTCACAGGATATATTTAAAGTTCAGTGACTGTGTGTTTTGTGGGCGAACACACAGTCACACACAATATATATCTTTGAAGTAATTCACCATGGAGAAAACACTGAACATCATTTGTGTCCTACGGGCTAAATTTCAAATACATTGCCAAGTTAGATACTTGAAGCAATAGTCCATTCCATGTGTTGTCCATTAGTATTGGCACAAAATCCAGGAAAAAAAACTGCTTGCAGTGAAGGAAAAAGTAAGTTTACATTGACACGCAGTGCAAAATATAAGTATTAATGAAATAGCAGTCTGATTTTTTTTATCGTATGAAGGGTTAAGCAAAAAAAAACAGATTTGGACAAAAGAGAGGAATGAAAAGGGAAAAAAAGTCAGCACATAGCAGCATGATTCATGGTGTAGCACACCTTGTCGATGGACTGGTCCATGATAAAAATCGTATTTGGTGTTGTGTTTCATGAGCTTCTGCTACTTGGTTATGAGAAGGAGAGGCAGATAGGGTGAAATCGGAGAAGGGAGCAGGTTTGTCTGCTCAGCCCCAGCTGAATGAAAATAGATTGGGATCTGGTTGCAGCAGGCAGACAGCAGCAATCTATCAACAGCAAGTTCACTTACAAATGAGGTTTTGTTTTTTTTCCTCCCTGTTCTGATTTGCCTGACCAAGGTAGCTCATCGTGAATAGCCTTATTTGGACAAAAACAGTGTCATACCTTAACTTTCTGCCTTAGGTTTTCTGCAGCGCACAATGGAAATGATTGAACTGGCCTTGGTTTTGATGCTTGTCTTGGCTCGATCTGAACCAATCCAGGCTTTATTGAGCTTGGAGCCCCAAAAAAGTAAGAGAAACTACAAACAAAACCGACAAGAAATGCCCGCACAAGAATAGCAAGTGGTTGCTTTTTTTTTGGAAAAAGAATAGAAACTACTATATAATACACTTCAATTTGTTTTCATTTCATTTTGGGAAAAAATTACTTGTTTCTCTTAGCCTCATTTTGATAGAGTGCCTGCTCTCTGCACTGTTACTTTCAAAGCCAGCAGTTCATTCAGAGCCTGATCAGAAACCACGTCTGCAAGATCTGTCTACGTACAAGTGGAAGCTGATAACAGCATATTTGTGGAGTGGATGGATTAGAAGAGCATTCTCTTGGTCCATGTCACTTTAGTGCATCTGTTACTTATAAATGGTTGAATTTATCTCAATGGTTGAGAGCCCAGCCAGCACCTTGGATTATTTAAGCAACTAACTGGGATAGTGAAGCTCTCTTTGAATTTTATTTCTTTCCCGTCAGTTAGAGCAGTCATTGTAGCTATTCCAACGAAAGTCTCTGCATTTCAAACCATCTACAAAACAACTGATTCAATGGAGCTTCCTTTTAATTGCCACCTCTATCAATCTTGGCAGTTACTTTCCTAATAATTCAGAAACCTACCACCTTTTTGCGATTTGAATTGGAGACCTTATGAATGGCTTTTTATCTTAAGCCAAATGATACCAAACACTGCCATCTATGTCTTCAGCCATACCAGGTTCTGCACCCCTATTACCCCAGTTTTTGCCAGGCTCCACTGGCTCCCTGTTGCACATCGGATCAATTTCAAGATCTTTACTCTCACTTTTAAATCACGTCATGTCCTGGCACCTCCCTAACTCCGACCTGCTCACACTGAACTCCACTAGATCAACCTTGGCTCTGCTATCTCGAATCTTCTGCGTGTCTCTTGTCCCCTTTGCTCCATCATTGGTGGCTATGCTTTCAGCCACCATGTCCCGAATCTCTGGAACTCTCTGTCGGAATTCCTCCATCTTGCCCCCTCTTTGCCCGTCTTCAAATCATACCTAAAGACTTCAACCATACCTTTGGAAAATTCCCTTCACTTTCCAGCTCGGAGTCAAACCACACCGCTGTTAAGCGCTCTGAGATCCCTCAAGCGTGAAGAGTTCTGTATAAATGCAAGTTGTTGTTGTAACGTTAGGATAGATTGCAGTCATTGTTAACAAAATCCACAAACCTGGAGCCATTATCCGTCTGGTTATGCACTTGAACAAGTAGGGCAAGGGGAGAGTGGGGATTGATGGAGCTAAAGAGCGTGGGGAGAGAAAAGATAACAGAAAGTGCTGACTCGGTCTTTGAACATGGGAAGAGAGGGAAAGAGTAGGACGAACTAGATGGAGTTTGTCTGACAACATCAGTCACCAACATCCCAGAACACCAACCAAAATTACTGTATGTACAAGTCATTCAGCCACTGAGATCAAAACCTTGTTCATACAATAGGTATTAAGTAGTTTTGGATTCCTGACACCAAGCACCAATACAGATAAGCTTTTAACACAAAATATACATATATTTTTCAAATAGTCTACTCGCGCATTGCTAGATTCCTTTTAAAAACATAATACTGTGGAGCTCCCTTGCTTTTTATTCTTTTATAATTCTGTAGAATTAGCCTCAGCCAAACAGCCCTGGGAAAAAATCAGCCTAGGTTCCCACTTCCAATCATTTTCCAGAGAGTCCTGCTGGAGGGTTTGTTTGGTGACGTCGTGTAAGCACAAGATCAGGCTTACTGGCCACTTGGGTAAGGTATTGGAGGTTGCGCAGTGCATAGAAGGGAAAAGGAGTCACAAAGCTTTCGTGAAACAAGGGAAAGGAAAAGAAGTATACTATTATGAGGTATGGTACTATTTTTGTCCAGATAAGTCTAGACTTGATAACTTGGGCAAGTCAGACAAATCACAACAGGGAGGAAAAGAAACAAAGCTTCATTTGTAATTCAAGGAAAGGGAGAGTAATTGATGTGATGTAAACTAATCAGATGCTTAAAATGCAAGGTGTATGAGACAAATTAATTCAAAATAAATTAAGATGTATTATTCTGTAGTAAAATGTATTTGTGTGTAAAAAATAAATTAAGGTGGAGTATAATCGAAAAGAGGTCTTTTAAATTATTTCAGAAAACTCCACCTCTGGGCTACAGGGTTAAGACGTGATACTATTCCTTAAGCTCCTCAAGACTGGCGAATAATTGTTAAGAACAGGGTTACAGCTGAACAACAATTGTGCACATTCGGTGGCTCTTGACTTCCATTTGATTAGTATACAGAGCACAGTGCAGGCTCTATTCAGATCACTTCCTGACTACCTCTGGTGCGTCCACACCTGTTGAGGTCCCTGGACAAAACACTCCCACAGGTGCACAAAATTGTGTTTTGCTTCCTGCCTGAAACTTATTGTAGACTTTCCTCTGGGGATTAGCAAAGGGAAGGGAACTTGCTTGATAGAAATTTGTTCAAAGCTCATTTTCGGTTCTTGCAATTCACAATTAAGCTGGACGTATCAACATTCCTTGTATGAAGTAAACCATATGGTTGATGCTAATTCTTTAATGAATGAATGAATACATACATACATACATATATACATTCTTTAATAGAACCATTGCCACAAATGTTGACATGATACCATGTGAACATTTACACAATCAGATGCTCTAGATTGCTTTGAATGAAAAAAATGCTAAAATGTAACCATCTGTGTTAATTGAGAGGCTCGAAAGTATTTTATCAATCTTGTACTTAATAAGATCACTGCAATTGGGGAATAAATACAAATGAATACCATTTAGACTAGGGGTCTAAATGTGTGCAAACAGACGACAGACACACCTGTACACCTGGGCTATTCCTGGGCTATTCTCTTCAACCGTGCCTTCAGCTCCCCTCTCGACTCTCTACCCCCTCCTCGCTCCCTCCCCTCACCCTGACCAGTTCCCCCCTGCTCGGGTCCCGACCCAACTGTCCAGCGCCTTGGGACGTTCTCCCAACGTGAAAGGTGCTCTATAAATGCAATCTTGTTGTTGTTGTATTCCTGCAGTTCAATCAGACAACTGAGACTATACTAACTTATTCCATACAATCTGAAGAAAATCACAAAGAATATATTCTGCCACTCCCTCCCAACCCCACTCTCCGGAACTCCATCTGGTCTGTCTGACTCACTCCCTTCCTCTCCACATTCAAAGCCTGCCTCAAGACATACCTCCTTGGCTGCTTTCAGTCATCTTTCCCCTCTTCGAGCCCCTCTCCTGGTTTGGGTATCCAACCAGGAGTGTTGAGCACTTTGAGACATTCTCCCAGTGTGAAAGATGTTATATAAATGTAAATTGTGTGGTATTATTTTTCTATCAACAAAGTCTCCAGAGCAAAGTCACAGAGTGGTGTTGAAACCAGTGTGATATATTATGAACTTCAACCCTGATTGCACTCATGTTGTTAGAGGATGACACAGAACAACTTTTTATCTCCCTATCCCACCACCCCACCTGGAAAGGGAAAACTGAGGTTTTAACATCCTATCTCTTCATGGACATGTCAACAGCAGAGGCAAGGGGAAGTGATCTCTGCCTGGAATCTTGGCTCTGAAAATTGTGCAAAATATAGGAAGAAAGAGACTATTTTTTCAAAACATATGTATAATCAATACCTTATTCAGAGTGCCCAGATCAGCACCCTCTGTGTCATCCCTGATATTCTACAATCAATGCTTTCTCGCTTGTTGGTGTAATGTTTATCGAAAAGGCGACATTTGGACAGCTACATCTGCCTCATAAAGACATTTCTAACAAATGCTCCCCTTTTACTCAGTGGGACATTTAGAGGAGCCCTTTCAAGATCTTGCAATAAACCACTTCTCCATTCATCACAGTCCATTGGGCACCGCAGTGCTGAGCCAAGCACATTTCTAATAACCAATGATGGATTTGGATGGCAACAGGGCCATTAAAGACAACTGTGCCAAAACTATGTTTACATTCTTACAAACTGGGAACAAAGGAAGGCTAACGTAGACTTATATATTACCAGAAAGAAAACTGAGAAGTATGGAACAGGGAAGCAATGAAAAGCCAAGAGTTTTTACAAATCTAATGTTACACAGTCAAAGAAAAACATTGAACGACACTACACTGGGCAAGAATGAAAGCTTCTGCAAAAGCGAAAGAGAAGCACATAGCATATGAGCTACTGCAGAAATAGATATAATAAGTAAACAAACAGGATAAATGACAAACGGAATTAACTGTCGAAGGAAAAATAAGCAGATGGGAACTCAAAGTGTGCGTCTGATTATACATTACTTTTTCCCTGAGGTTTTCAAAATTTCCATTCGTTGATCGATGGCATTTACAATGAAGCAGTACTATCCCAGACATGCCACATTAAAAAGAATTCCTCCTGCCTTCAGAGGTCAAAGAAGACTAGGAATGAACAATAGTAACAGCTGAGAAGTGCAGCTAGTCTCCCCATTCTAGCCACAGATGCCACATTTACAGTGCAACAATTCCCACTCACGGCAACTTTGCTGTCACTGGCAGCATTATAACAGAACTGAGGTAATGTTGCTGCCTTGAGACAGCAAGCTGCAGGTTGCTTGTTGCCTTCTCTTACAGTGCCAGCACCATTATATTCTGGCTGCAGTTGGGTTAAAAGTTCAGCCCATTCACATAGACTAATAACACAGTTTATACTTCATTGGTCTTTGTGGACTTTACCTAATAGCAGGGAAACTACATTTGCCAGAAAAAGAAAGTTCAGATTCCTGACTTTGGAACCAAATAGATCTGATTTCTGATAAAAAAATACAACAATGTTACATTTATGTAGCTTTCCAAGTCGAGAGGATGTCTCAAACAGCTTCACGTAGCTGACCATCAGCCTGAAGGGAGACCGAATCATATGAGTCTCCCCGATTGGCCAGATTGATCTTGGGCGATTCCCAAAGCCATCAACCTTTGAAGACCTGAGAGTGAAATGGATGATTGCAGGGAGATCATAGAATCATACGGCGCAGAAGGAAGCCACCTGCTGCTCTTTCCCCTTTTCTGAGTTTCTTTTTCCAATATTTATCCAAATCTGTACAGTCCTTTAGCTCAGTGGTTAGAGCACTCGCCTCGCAAGCGAGAGACTTGGGTTCGAATCTCGGCAGAGCGAAACCTTGGCAGATTCCTTACTCCACACACCTGATACCAATCCCTCAAGGAAAAATGGATAAAATTGATCACTTCAATCCCGACTATTTTTGGGACACTGCTGTTCGCAATTGGCTGCCACGTTTCGCCCACAAATATACAATCAATTCACTTTACAGTATATTCTGTGAAGTGCTTTGACTCAGCTAGAAGATGTGAAAAGTGCTATATCAAATGCAAGGATTATTATTATTATTAAATATCTTTTGTAATTTTGTTGTTGTATTATGGATTCTGGTCCAACCATAATTTTAGTAGAGCATTCATATCCTGAAGAATCCTTTCTATAAAATAAATTATCCTAATCTTATCCTTTTTTTAAGGCAAAGGACTCATTTGAACAAAGGATCATCTCAGTGCCAGACTTCTTCTTTGACTACAGTCCAGCTTCCAGCAACAGAGGGTCAGCCTGAGACACCTGTGGGATTCATTGCTTCACAAGATCACAAGAGAGGTTCAGATGAAGAAGGTCCTTTTATCTTGTCCTTCTAGAATACCCTCCCTACCATCACAGCATTGCATTAAGCTGTTTCTGGAATGAGTCTACTATCCTCAACTTAATAACTCATTCCAGTCACTACTTACCCTCTGGGGAAATAAATATTTCCTGGTTTCTATTTTGAAATTGATCTTTGCAACCCTGAAACTGTGCTTTCTTGCTTTGCTGCCCTGAAAACACTGGTCTGTACAACTGCTTTTGCAAATATGGCAAATTAAACCCCATTATTGTTGTGAATTCTGCCTGGAAAGTAAACTAGATAAATCTACAGCACTAGAAACCCATGCTATTGCTGAGCCATTACCATTTACAGGGGCTCAGCAGCACACCATGGTATCAGTCCAGTATTTGCTTCAGGAACCTGAAGGCACAGACAGGGCGAAGAGGATAGGGTGGTGCTGCATTAGAAGCTACAGAGTTTAAAGCAATGGAAAATTCAGAACTGGGACAAAAGAAATGCAGACTATTCGCAACAGATACAATAGAAAGTGGTTTGCATCAAGTTGTATACTTAGTTCTTTACAGCAATAATATTTCCTTGTGTTTGCCTCCTCCATCACCTATTGTGATAAGTGGTTAAAAGTTAAAGAAACCCAATAATCCCTTTTAGAGGCAAAGCTTTGCACATTCTTTGGGTGATATGGAAGAAGACAGATGAGTTCTTTCTTAAAATCGCAGCTATTAAGAGAATTTAAGGGTGGGGGAGGGGGTAAACATGAGGCTAGTGGTAATCTGCAGAAAACCCTTAGTGTGTCTGTGCAAAGAAAACACAGGGGTCATCAGAAAAACAAGAGAGAAACACTAAATTAAAGCTTCCATTGTTTTCCAATGGGAGTGAGTTTGACCTTTGCCTTTGCATTGAGAGCTCATGGAAACTGGAGCTTATTTGAGAAAAGACAAACAAGTTGAGCCCTTACATTTTCAATGGTTCTTTAATACCTGCTGGGGATAGAAAGTTTAAAAAACATTTAGATTCCTGTCCCAGGTTTATATCTGTCAGTAAGGTTTGACCTTTCACGTCAATCTGGCGTAAAAAAAATCTTTTAAAAACATTTCAGATTTAGAGAGTACTGAAATATATACTGGTGATATTATTCCCCAGTCATTCATCTGCCAATGACTCTTGATAGACTTGTCATGATAACGTCACAATTGTTGGCATTTCCACATGAACAATCTGATGCAGCAACAAAGCAATGAACCCCAAACCAGAATAAAACAAGCAAACAAAGTTCAATCTATATATTTTAAAATAATAAACACACCACAGTGATTTCAAGATGGTTAGTTAAAAGCTGCTCTGGCATATGCATGAACTTTGAAATGAAAAGTCTCTCTTGTTGCAGAGCACCATCATTTTCTTTTAATTAAAATAGATCTGGTTCATTAGATATTTTCAATTAAATAGGGTACAAGTTTCTATTAAACCAAAGAAACAGTAAAAAAGACCAGTGTCAACTCCGATAAAGAATAGAAGACCAATGAATAAATCATCTTAGTGCAGGTGATAGCTATCAACAAAACATGGCAACTTCATTATAATGGTGGTATAGTTAATACAGGACAACATAATTATAAAGCCACTCTGTGTGCTACTGTTCCACTTCTGGCAAAGGTCTACTTGGTACACTGACTACACTAAAAATGACTGGCTACACATGTCCGGTCTCTCTGATGTCACTTCTTGAAGAGAATATGCTGCTAATGTCACTTCCTGCACACTGCACATGCGTGCTGAACGCAACAATGCAAAGTCATGTCAGCAGCAACCTAAAGATCTGAAATGTGGCCATTTTTTCTGCACTTATAGTGCAGTCACTGATATATTGGAACCAGGCGATCGGGGTTACTCTGTTAATTAAGTATATTCAGATTGTGGCTGTGGAGTGATCAGGTGAACATGGTTTTAGAAATGATTGGGCTATTCCAGAGATCACAGAATTCATAGATAAATGGTAGGGATACCATGGGGTTGTTTAAAGTCTTGTATGTATTGTGACAATCCACTGAAGAGAAGGATAAAGGTGCAGAAACTGTGCTTAATGTCAACCTGTCATTGATTGCTACGGCTCTGTTGGGTAACAAGTGGGAGGTCAGATCACCTCTGTAATACCTGCCATCTGACATCCAACAGACAACGTAATTGCAAATTACGGAAGCTGAGTTGGAGTTGCAATAAAGTTAACGAAGTGCAGGATTGGTTTTCCATCACATGCCAGTCTGGACCCTGTGGACTCAACACCTCACCCAACAACAACAATTCCCAATGCCGATAACTGTGGTGTGCACACGTGGAGAAAAATAACAAGAGTTCAGTGTGGCGTGAGCTGCATCACAGAGTGGTCTGGGAGGCAGTTCCACTAATCCGCCCTCAGGGATCTGATTTAAAGAGCTCAGATCACAGCAGTGAGTTTCTGTCTCTACCAAGAATTAAACAGGTTTATGTTAATCCGAATCCGTTTCACTAGAATCCATCACCTGTAGAAAACGGGTTGTTAGGGACTCTGTTGTATCCTGTGTTTACAACAGATGAGTGATTTTGAATTGGATCACGTGACTAGTCCAACTAGTCTGATATGTCCCTCAGGACCAGGAATCTGTATCTAGGCCAGTGAAGTTATAGCCACACATTAAATCCTTTCTAAACAGACCTGAGTAAAAGTAATCTAGGTGTATTCAGACCTTTTATAAAAATGATTGTTGGTAAGATGATCTTGTCTGCCCTAATGTAGCCTTGAGAGCAGTCATTCTCACTGATAAAGACAAGATGTTCTGCCTCTTACTGAATGTTCCTGATAAGGAGACTCAGTCTAAATATCTATTTGTTTTCTTTTTATTCCTCCCCTTTCTCCTCCTCAAACCAAGCAATAAATGCCACCACTAATGAGATAATATCTAAGCACTGAAACACAGACTGGCCTTGCTATTTTCAGACCTTTCGACTCCTCGACAGGCAGGAGCCTGCCTAATGTTCTGCGGCTGCTTATAGTCAATGACATGGTACAAACGGCCTTATCTCCTTGTGGGAGACATGTCATTGCCAAAACCACTGCGGTTGGATGGGGGAGAAGAATTTCTACAATGGCTGAAGTTAACAGTCTTTTTTAAATTTTGTGCACATTTCTTAACGAAACAAACAAACAAACAAACAAACAACCCCAGTACTGTTCTTCGGGAAATCAGAAAAAAAACAACTGTGGACTGGAAACTGTTGTAGAGGATAGCTATAAACAAATATTGTACCTGCATAAAGAACAAGGAATTTGGCAGTACGACAATAGTACGACAATTATCAATGACAATAAAAAAATTACATTTCTATAGCTCCTATCACATTAGGGAGGAGGAAGATCTTGATCAACAAACTATTGCAGGGATCAGTCTGTCGGCATTAAAAGACCAGACGTTTGGAATTTAAAATGAACTGAAAATACTGAATGTAAATAAATGGCATAGAAATGACAATAACAGAAGGAATAAAACCAAATGTCTTGTTATTCTCTGATCGAAATTTTGAATTACTGTCAAGCGATTACTGAATTCCCTTGATTGCTCTGTTGGTAAATGCACGATCCAATCTGGTACTGAACTAGTAATAAATAATAATAATAATAATAAAACTTACATTTGATATAAAGAGAAGGGAGCTTCTCCAATGTCCTGGCCAACAATGCTGTAAATAAAATAGCTTATTCACTTCATGGCCATTTGTGGGACATTGCCATGTGCAAATTGGCTGCCATGCTCATCCACAAAATACACAGTCACTCTGCCTTACAGTATATCATGTGAAGTACTTTGAGTTATTCTCCCCATGTGAAAGGAGCTATCTGAAATGTAAGAATCATTATTTGACAGATTTGTCTACAAATCCCTTCACTCCCTGGCAGTTTCCTTTCTGACCTCCTTTCCCACTCCACTACCCACTGTAAATTTGTAAATTTGTTATATACTGAAAACTAGCAGCTTCAGATAAAATTTGTCATTCACTTCATGGCTATTTGTGGGACATTGTTGTATACAAATTGGCTGCCACATTTGCCTATAAATACACAGTCACGACACTTTACAGTAAAATCCTGTAAAGTGCTTTGAGTTGTTTTGACAACATGACAAAGCACCATATCAAATGTGAGGATTATTTTTTTGCTGAATTCATCCCTTAAATTTTACTACAGCAATCAGAGTGCTTCTCATTTTCCACCTCAATGGATGCGTCACAGCTTGAACAGATAAACCGACAGACAGCAAGGCTGAGATTCAACCATTACCATCAGCAGATCCAACATAAATGAACTACGATACTGAAGGTCCAGAGTCAGCATTTTAAGACTTTATCCTTTATCACCGTAATAAGAAATCCTTTAACTTGTCAGAATGCAAAAGGCTTGCCATGAATAATTTAGGTCGGTGAAAAAAGAAATGAAAGAACCGCAGGAAAAAATGTACATTATCGCACCAACCAAAATCTATCATTTAAACATATCTGTAAAGTATTCCCATATGTTTGGGGGAAATTGTTTGGAACGACTCATTGATGAATGTGCATACTGATGCAGGATGTTGAAGCATGTATGAAGTTGGAAATGCTCCATGTCTGGAGCAAGCTCGATCGACAGAGTGTGTTGTACTCTATCTGCAGGAAGTTCATAAAAATGGCAAATGAATCTGTTACTGGCCTGATGGTTGCTGCTGACTGCTGTGTGTAGCAATGGAGATATTCCCAAACCCCCAAAACATTTTGGAATCTTTAAAAACCAAGCATTTCTTCAGATAATACTTCACAAAGAAGGCTTTATTTAGTGTTTAGCACTTTTAAGATTAAGGCAGTCCGAAATAGCAAAGCTGATGAACAGTAGCAAATGTCACTGGTTCAACCCCACGGCTAACCTGTAATGAATCAGTCATTAATCATTATGTAAAGAGACACCAGTGCAAGATTATCCTTGGGTATATATTTTGCATGTTTTACAATCAGTTATCTGGGGAATGTTGCTCTCTATCAGTTATCTAAGGAATGTTTCTTTTTTAAATCTGATATTCAAGCCACATGTGTTTTTATTTTCCACAAAATATTTCAGCAAATGTAGTATCAGAAACATTCAATACGCACACATATTTTTGCTTGCAGCAAACCGTTGCTAGGATAGTCATGTTTCTGTTCTAACAAGCTTATTTAGAACAGATCATCCAGAACCCTCCAGCCTGTGTCCTCTCCCGCACCAGGCTCCGTGACCCTATCATCCCCATCCTCGCCACTAGCTTCCCATCACATAGAGTATACAGTTCAAGATCCTGGTCCTCCACTGCCATGCCCTGTCTCTGCGACCACCTAACCCCCTACCACCCTGCCCACTGCCTCTGCTCAGTGGGCTCCGGCCTGCTTGATATCCCCCACCTCGACTACCCCACCATTGAGGGCGAGCCTTCTGCCACTCTGCCCCCAACCTCTGGAACTCCATCCTGCAGTCCCTCTGCCTCACCCACTCCTTGCCTCCTTCAAGGCCCTTCCCAAGACCCTCCTCTTCAACCGTGCCTGTGATCACCCTTCTTCTCCCTCTGCCCTCCACCCTCCCCGATCCTAACTCCAAGCTCGGTTGTGAAACACTGATTGCCCAGGGTCCTTGGGATGTCTTCCCGACAAATATAATTTTGTTGTTGTTGTTGTTCCCAACACAATACTTTATACAGATTCAGATGAAACAAGTAAAAGGCAAAGATGAACGAGTGAATGAGAAGTAAACTAAATGTCAGATAAATGTATGAATGACAAGTCAAATAAAGAAAGATAAATGAAGAAGAAAATATTTGCTCTTGAGTAAAATTAGTCAAAAAGGGGAAAAGACAATAAGACAATAAACAAGTTACCTTGAACTGAAAATAATAATCCTTGCATTTGATAGAGCACTTTATCAACTTGAAACGTCTCAAAATGCTTCACAGAGTTCACTGTAATTCGTCGTAACTGTGCTTTTGTGGGCAAACAAATTGTTGTGTCAGACTGGCTCAACTGGTCTTGCCTGAGTCAGAAGATTGTGGGTTCAAGCCCCATGTCAGGACTTTGAACTTACATAGTCTTCGCTGACACTCCAATGTAGTGTTGTGCAATAAAACTCATATAAGTTGTATCAATAGGGACCATAATATTTAATATGACTCACATTGCGCACGCGTAATTTAATGCAGCCGGTAAGTGCGCATGTGGTAGTTTGTCACTACAGGCAGTAATTGCACATGCGGTGATGCGTCAAGAATATATTTCCCACGATTCAATTCGTCTTGAGTTGTTGCCACATATGCACTTACTGGAATCGTACTGAATAGCGAAAAATGAAGGTCTACGCACTTGTCAACGGATCACCACTATGCTTCTCGCGATTCAACGCAGTTGGCTGGCAAGTGCGCATAGGTCGACAGGTCAGAATGGCATTTTCCGCAATTCAAGGCAGCCGGCAGGTGCAGGAGTAATGGAGGATATGGGAGTGGCGTTACAAAAACTGGTCATTCATGTCATGGCTGATCGTGTATGAAATGGGCTACTGCATTCACCTTCAAGAACACAGTCACTATCTTGGTCACTACCTCAACAACAACAACAACAAGATATTTGTATAGCGCCTTTCACATCGGGAGGACGTCCCAAGGTGCTGACCTCAGTTTGAAGTCTCATCCAAAATCTGACAATACAGCAATTCTCCAGCATGTCGGCCATGAAGGGCAAAGTGATTGAATAAATATTACAGAGATAAGAAAATAGAAACACAAAATTGGAACAAACAATGAACAGCATGAACAAAAAGCTACAAAAGTAGTAAAAATTCAAAGCACAAAAGTGAAAAAAGAGAGAAGATTAAAAAAGAGAAGAAAATTGATGGCTGCTTCCTCGAACTCCCTGTACCTTTGGCTCAATTAATTCCCCCTCCTCCATGCATATATAATTTGTATAAATTTGGTTCCAGAAGATCTGAGATCTCTACCTCATAACAAAGGATCAATGTATATGATCAGCTACTTTCATGAAATACTGTATAGTCCAAATATGTTCAAATTGCCATCAACAATGCACGTGTGCTGACAAATTCAGTATAGCACTGTTGGGAACACCTTACAAATTCTACTAAGATGCAATTGGTGGCAGTTCAAAGGGAAGATAATGTAAAGAAGAGAATTAAAACATCAAAGCATATATTGTATTAAAATGTTATAAAACTAGAGATCAAAGCTGCCAACATCTTTTGCATATGAGTTATACACTTTTTAATTTTTTTTACAAGAAAACTATTGAAATTGATACCATGATTGTGCAAGAGCAGACTTATCTGATTCTTTTAATTTTTATTTCAAAATATAAATTTGGTTTCAGTTGTAAAAGACAAGATGAAAGAGGTAATAGTTTTCAATACACCATTCATGTCATGTGGTTTTTATTATTGGGGGGAAAAAAATCAGCGGCAACACAGGAGGTAACATATGGCAAGCTGATAAAATAAATGTATTTGCAATTCTAATTTCAAAGGCAATGGGTGTGGTTAGCTGTTGTAAGTGTTGAGATCAAAGAGGAAGCTTTTCCACCGCTACTCTTTCTTCAGTGCTGTCAAAAAGAGACCCTTTCAGAAATTGCGTTTTATTGTCCAAACCCTGAGAGTTCATATTTGTTCTGCAAACAAGCAGGCTTTTTAGATAGGGCATCGAACAGGAAAGAATCAACATCAACAACTCTGACTGAGACCAGCTGGAACTTCAAGGATAGCTGCAGCACACAGATAAATGAGACCCAATGTTAGCTTTCTAATTGTGAAATTCTTCTTAATCTTACTTTCATACGTGTCAATCAGCATGCTACTCCACTACTTAGTACAGTATTTGGAAAGTTAACTATAACTTGCCTTGACTGTCACCGTACTTAGTCAAACAAAATTCCTTTGAGACTATAGTAGCATTGCTTATTGAAATCCAGTGCTTAGGGTTGAGTGAATCTTTCCAATAACTTCCACCTCACTAAACATGTAGCAGGTAATGGATACCTCTCACCAAATTATAAGATATTAATCTAATTGAATCATTTATATGACAGTATACACTTGAGAGTCGAGCTTGAATGCTTCATAGTGTTTGTTTGAAATATATGTGTGGCAGAGTACATTGTGGTGTGTGAATACTGCAATTCTGTATGTGTGTGTGTGTGTTTGTAGTGTTCTTGTGGAGTACACATACAAGGTAAAAGGCATAACTGACTTTACAACTGGGATGCAAGAATATACTGGATCATCTGGTTGTAACTTATACAACAACAAGGATTCATATAGCTCCGTTTACGCGAGATAGTGTCCGGGATCGCTTGCCAATCGTGGAGTTTGATGCCAAACCAGGGGGAGAGGGAATGGGGAGGTGACCATAAGCACACTCAAAAAGGAAGGTCTTTAGGCTGGATTTGAGCATGGGAAGGGAAGGGGCAAAGTGTAGGGATTGTGGGAGAGGGTTCCTGAGTTTCGGCGCATAGTGGCTTATACAATTCTGGTTAACTTTATTGATAACTTTGGAATGTTAATCCTGTTGCATATATTATTGTGTAGTTAATGGAAGGCTGCAGTTCATAAGAACTACAGTGAAAATAAGCTACTTGTATTCTGTTATTGCTATCTCAATTTAAGTAGTGAAATAGAATGAAATAGTTTAGATATGCTGAACATATGCAGACTGTATTCAGTGGAATTTTATACAGTATTAACTCAAGATCAGGACTCAGATCAAGATCAAGTGCTTTAGCAGGTATTATTACATCGCCTTCTGGGTTAACAAAGTGTCTTCATAACAAGCTTCTAGTAGATTTGCGAATATAAGTGATATGACTACTAACAATGTGTTTAATAGAGACAGAGGATTTTAAGAACATAAGAGAGCGTGGAATGGGAAAATGCCTCCAGTACACAAGTTACATGATCATGGACTTCAACCAATTCATTCTATCTCATGAGACAAAGTTCGGCATAGTTACTCCTAGAAATATAAAGGTGTTGGTCTAGCTCAGTTGGTAGTACTCTAACCGCTGAGTCAGAAGGTTATGGATTCAAGCTCATTATTCTTATCATTATTATGAATAAAGGTGATCAAATAAAACCTGCAAAATGTTTCCATCAATCCCCACAGCTCCACTGCTCAAACCTGGTTTCATTTGTTTTATATACAACCTAACTAACCTCAGCAGTACAGAAATCATTGTATCCTGTGGTGTATTTGTTCATCTCAGTCTGCACCTATCCCCATCTCCTCCAATACCGTTCCAGAGCAGATACTTATCCAGTTTTAAAAAAAGAGTTAATTAAATTGCTTTTGTTCAGAGTCTGTTCCACATATCCATTGCTCAGTGGGGTAAAAGACATTCTTCTCATGTCTAGTCATTTAATTCACACCACATCTGCCAGGGCTAATCATTTTCAATATGGGCAGGCAGAGGGAAGTAGATCACGTGGTTCAATCTTCATTTTAATCTGAGCCTGGTTGACAGGTATTGTGAAGAGCAGGAATTAACACTATAAATTAATCAGCATGTCAATCATTTGCTCTGATCCAGAGAGACAACAAGGGAGGAAGCAGGGCCCCAGATAAGGTTCAAAGTCTGCTTGTTCTCAATCATTGATTATTCCGTACATTTCCCCACCCCCAACTTTCTCTCTCAAGGTGCTGACTCACTTCAACCTTAACTCAGAACCCTTCCCCACCCCCAGGTGATGGTGCTTTTTGTGTGAGTCTAGACAGTGAGTTTCAACAGACTATTAACTATTAACTGGCAGGAGGCATCACAGCAGATGTCACTGGATAACAATCAGACGGGGAACTCTGGCTACTTGAAATTGCTGCCAGTGGCCTCTATAGAATGTGACTCATTTTATGGACCTAAACCACCAAGCTACAAAAAAAAACTTGCATTCATAACACTCTTTATGTTGAGTAACATCAGGGAGTGCTCTATGTCTAGGCAGCAAACAGGGAAAGTGTATTGGGGGTGGGGTGGGGTGGGGAGAGGTTTAGCTGCATTGAGGATGAGATAGAGAAGAAAGCAGGCAATGTGACAAAGATACAGTAAAGCAGATTTGCTTAGGGCCTGGATGTGAGGAAGGGGAAAGAGTTCTGAAGGTTGCGTTTTGGTTCACTCTGACTCTGCAGTGTATTATATGATATAAAAATGAACACAGATATATAAATGGTTTTAATGTTTATCGATCGCACATTTAGGTTACGTGTTGGAGGAAAATGCTTATTGGGACAAGAAAAAATAAATTGCATTTTAATAGCATCTTATACATTGAAATGTTAAAGTGCTTTGAATTAATTGCTGTCAAGTGTTGTGACTATATATTGCTAGGTAAACCCAGTGACCATTTTGTCCACTGTGAGATCCCTCAAGCGTTATTTCAAGTTCACAAGAAAGGTTACGGATGAAGAAAACTTTTCAGCCCATTTAATCCTTCCAGAACGTCCACTTTCCCATCCTCCCATAAATGCAGCAAGCTTTTTAAAAAATAAACCCAGTGCCTTGGCCTCAACCATCTTTCCTGGTAACCTGTTCCAGTCATTAATTATCCTCTGGGTAAAGAAATACTTCCTAGTATCTGAGCTGAAATTGCCCTTTGCAACTCTAAACCTAAGTCCTTTTGTTCCACTGTATGTAAAGAAAGATGGAACTAGAAAAGGTTAGTTTTGTACGGTCAACTCTTTCGCAAAAAAGTACCCTCATCGACTTAACTCATGCATCTTACAAGTAGGGAAAATGTATTGTATTATTAGTTATGAGTCCCAAAGTAATCCAATAAAAAAAACTCCAGAATATTCATCCAAGTCCACACTGTGGACAGAAAAATGGGGGATGTGATTTAATCATACAAAGGATAGCACCTCCAACAGCTCAATAAACCTCCAGTACTGCATTGAAGTGTCAGCTCACACTAAGAGCTCAGGTTTTCATGCAAGGTTTGAATCCACAACCTACTGACTCAGAGGTGAAATGCTATCCACTAACTAAAGGAAGTGACAGCAACTGAATAAACACCACCGCCTTTCTGGTTTATTCCTCTTCAATTCCATCAGAGTGAAGTTAGTCTATAAGCAGCAGAACTTTTTTTTAAGGAAAGAAACTATTTTCCATTCCATTTTGTACGAGTAACGGTAACCAAATAGAAAGCAAAATCTGCGTTGGTTTTGCTGAATTAAAATCCATCCTGAATGGGAAGGGATGTATGTCTGAGCTGCGGAAGTAAGATAGTGGCAATGCTCTCGTTCTGGGAGCATTTCATGCTGAGATGTGTTGTCCACCAGGAAGCTTGCAGGAAGTTCCTGGTACCTACCATCCACCTAGTGAGGGCTCAATCCTGCACTTATCGGATGTCAAACAATCAACCAGTGACTATCCTCTTGGTGGGGTGGGGGGGAGGAGGTAAGCGGGGTCTCCCTGGACCGAGGTGATATGTTTGACAACGGAATGTTTGCATTCAGACCACTCTCTATGGCACCACTCTCTGTGAACCAGTTCCTGAGCCATATGGGTTCACAGGGCACAGCACAGCCAGCCTGGCTAATCGGTACGGCTTGGAAAGGCAGAGCAGTCACTGGGGGCAGGGGTTCTTCCCTTTCAGTTCCTTCTAACCCTACAGGTTTTTAGGAGGATACAGAGGAAAGGCGGTCGAGCTCGTGGAGGAATGTGAAAGTGAGTATGAGGACATTATCGACTTATTGAGGCGTGGGACATTATGTGTGAGAGAGACATATTCTGCTAAGGAAAACAAAAGAGAAACAGTAAATGGACATTCAATTTTCGTACTCAACTTGTGAAAGGAAGACATTTTCTGCCTTTTCATAAAGGCACAAAGTTATATAAACCTGCGTGTTTTTAAAGAAAATAGTCTCTTATTATTCTAATTATCCCATAGGTTTTAGAGATGGATCATACTTTGCAAATGTGTTAAAGGTTATTCACAAATAAACATCTAATTTGGAATAATTTTATGCAGCTGCCAGAACCAACAAGACCAGTGTTATGAAGAGATGTTTTTAAAGACATTGTAGAATCTCCTGAGATTGTCATTTGTAATTGAACTTACTTTTTTCTTGTTTTCTTACTATCAGGACAAAATGTGTGCAAGAATTTGACAATGACGAGGGCTGATTCAGTGAAAAGAAGCATGAATCTGGTATTAGCAGCATTATCTTCTAGTTTCCAATTCAAAATTCAAAAATTCAAACAGGTATGTTGTACAGGAAGAAACATTTGTTTTGTGTGTTTCCTAAGGGAATATTAAATAATGTAATATATGGTACAGTATTTGCCCAGCTAGGACTGCTCTAGCTGTTGGGGATTTTTGCTTGCAGGGCTGAGCGCATCTCTATACCTTGATGTCTGCTTTGAATTACTGTAGAGTTTCAGCAGAAAGGGGATTCTCAGAGCCAGTTCAACCCCAGGCTGAAGAATAACATTCCAGGCCCTAGGCTGTTGGCGTGATGTTGGCAGCAAAGACTATCTCACAGCCAAGTGAACAAATCAAATTCTTCGCTGCAAAATAAACACAAACTTCCCTTCAGCACAGTTTCTATTCATTCTAAACTTCAATTACCTTGATGCAGCAGGATGCTAGACAGAGGAAGTCCTTGTAACTGTAAACCATTTTTCTACAAACCACAAACAACAAAAAATACAGGTTACCATTGCACATGTCAAGTGAACAAATTGCACTTGTCGTGAGCAATGACACTGACAGCCATTGATTACAAAAAAATTGAAAGACAAAACTCCATGTATAATGGATGAAATATATTTGCAAAAAAAGATAGCAGGAGGGAGTTCATGACAGTAATTTAATCTTGGGGACAGATGATGGCTATAAACTGCCCAACCTTTGCTCTAGTGACATACAGTAATTTGAATGCCTGGATTATATTATTGCCCTGTATCCATTATCCTATGTATAATTAAGAGTCAATTCATTTTGCTGACAATTCTTTTGTTCTTTTTTTTATATACACATGCAGACAGACACACTGTATGACCCGGCAGGTACTAAAGTGAGTTTAATGAGTCAGTGTTGCTTTGTCTGCATAGGACAGCTGTGCTTAAAGCTTTCTAACATTAATCAGACACAATGCAGAGCCCTGCAAAGTTGCAACATATGCCATCTTGTTATTACAGACTTGACCAGCACTGCGTTTTCATTACATACATGGCTAAGGCCATGCTGTCATTAGGACAAGTCCTGCAAAATGATGTACTTTCACATCAAAAATGATTCTTTACATTATTAATGACGAACATGAAAACTGATTCTGAACGCTGATTAATGACAACTTAGTTGAGTCATCAACAATGAAACAAAAATGCTGATTGGTGTGGACATTTGTAGAAAAATTATGAATGAATAGTATTGATGTAACTAAATGTCCAATTTAATCATAGCATGAGAAAGCACAGAACAAGATAAGGTTATTCAATCTGAAACAAGTCCCATATAGTCATCAGTCTCCGCCCACACCTAGCCCATGCCCTGACCTGAGCCTCCCTGTCTCACCTGTGCTCCCTGCCCCCACCTGCCTCTGGACCTCATCTGAGCACCTCACCTAGAGCCCTCGCCTTCACTGGCTCCCTGCCCTCACCTGAGCACGCACCTGGCTCCCTGCCCTCATCTGAGCACCCACCCTTACCTGCACCCCCCCCCCACCACCCTCACCTGAAAACCTTAGCATTTCTCAACCAACACGCCAGGCCCCAGGAGCAGCAGCATCTCCCACTGAGCATTTATTCACTTCAGGCTGCACCTATCCCTAAATCCTTCAGTACTGTTACCATGGATACCTTTTCGGAACAAGAAAAACAGAAAAAACAAATGTGCAAAGTTGTAATTTGTAACTTTGTTACTGGCCTCTGGGGAAGGTATGTTCAGGCCAGTGAGTGCAAAAGCACTTCGCTGGCCGGCACACGTATTTGTTCCCAGACAAAAGAGCATCCAAGTAAAGAAACGGGTATCAAATGGTTTCCAATTTGGAAAACATATATGCTTAAATGTTTGGAACTGTGACAGAACTACATATAACTTTGCATCCTGAAATGATACAAACCTGTTTTGGAAATTGGCTAAGTGTTTTGGAAATTTGATTCCATTTCTCGTAATTCCCTGAACCCAAGCTGCACAGCACAGCAAACGTAGAGTACATCTGAGCAAGTGAATTAAAACACAAGGAAACATGATCTCCTTATTGAACTCACTATAAACTTAGTTAAAAAGCAGAGATACAAGAGGTTTTAGCAATAGTTACCGTGAGGCTTAGCAGCTCACTTCAGTTAGCGTAGTTCCCAGCTTGGATTGCCCTAACCTTTGGGGGTACGGCTTACTGACTTGGACATATCTACATCTCCAAATCTCTTTATAAGCCATGCAGGCCAGTCAACCAGTCCTATGGAGTTGTTCTGTAACTCAGTGGTTAGAACACTCGCCTCGCAATTGGCACCCACGTTTTGCCCACAAAATATACAGTCAATTCACTTTACAGTATATTTTGTGAAGTGCTTTCAGATGTCTCGAAGATGTGATAAGCTGCTACATCAAATGCAATGATTATTATAAGGATTATTTATTATAACCATTCACAATGCTTTAGATTACTGCAGGACTGATCAGGAGCATTCTTTTAAGAAAACAGCTTGATGCTGTGATGGGAATATGGTACAGTATTCTGAAAGAATGAGATCAAATGGGTTGAAAAGCCTTCTTCACCTGAATCAATCCTTTGATCGTCTCTGTAGAGCTGGTGCAACCCTAGGGACACCCCTTTATCTCCTCCTAAAGAGTGTATTTATTATATATTTTGATATAAATATTTGTGACATCAATGAAATTTATGCGAATGCACCACAGAGCAGAAAATTGAAGCAATGGAATATATGCATAAAATACGTTATTTATAAATTTTTGTACGTTCATGTAACTCAAATCAAGAGGAAACTACAACTCTCAAAAGGAAACCACAGCTAAGAAATGAAGACTGTTCTGCGGATTAAGAAACACACTAGCAAACAGTGGACATAATAAGCTTGATCCAAAAGGATATAGATACACAGGAACACAAGCGCTGAGATGGCAGATAATGTATCTGTCAAAATAATTTTGATTTAACTTGCAGCATTACAGCACTCACGCTGCTACACAATTAGGGAAAATTAATTGATGGGAGGCATTAATCAGCGTTGACACAATAAAGAGACTTTGCTGGTGATAACCCTGCCTGTTACTTGTTATGAGCTACAGCTGTCACATCAGCAATAGAGGCTGCAACACAATTAGAGACCTTCATCTTCAGATCGCAACATGTTCATTGATGACAACGTGTTCATTGTTGATATTGAGACCTCCCTTCTTTTTTTGACTAGTGAATAAGATCTTTAACGTCCTGTTGAACAGGTAGACTGGACCTCAGTTTAATCCCAGAGGACAGCACCTCCAAAGATGCAGCACTAGCCCAGAACTGCATTGGAGTGTCAGGCTTGAACCAACAATCTTCTAACATAGAGGTGAAGATGGTACTATTGAACCGGGGTGACATATTGTTGTGTAGTGTACGATACTGGGTGTATCTCATGACGTGTGGTTATAAAAGGTCACAGTAGGTGTAAAGTATTGCTATACAATTTTTCTTCCCAAAACTGGGACAATTTCACTGTAAATAGCCTTTCCTTAAATCATCTCTCCTTTATTACAATTATTTAGTTCAGATCACTTGACATTTTCCAAGTCAGTAAGTTGTTTTTCCCTCAGCTGGAGTAGCATTCTGCCTCTCCTTTACCTAATGGGAATGTGTGAATGAGAAATGCCTACTTAGACTGCCAGAAAGTCTGCAAGCACTACAGTAGACAGTTACAGGTCTTCCCCAAATATACACAATAGGGTATACTATGCAGAGATTTCCAACAGGATTCCTTAATAAAGAAACCACTAATATATCACACCGACTTGCAGGAACGCCAGTCTGAAGCCCTGCACTTCCAGAGTGGAATTCCCACAGTTACCAGAGCGGAACAAGTTTTCCCTCATATTCCTTGTCTGTACATTTATTATTAAAGGATTCTCCACAGCACGCACCATTTTTACGCTCTTTTCAGGCAGTGAAATTACAACAACAGCAAAAAAGAACAGTTTGACCTTTTCTAAGAGTACAGTGGCCTGAAATGTCTTTTTTTTGATAAACTGAATACAGCTACATAAGGTGTTCCCACAGTAAACTTTTCTCCTCTCACACACGTTTTCTGGTCTTGCCTCCGAATGAATTGATATTTGCTGAATGATTTGCTATTTACTGTTTGCGGCATATTACTGATATTGTTGTGTGCAAATTGTTTGCTTCATTTGCCAAGCGTTAAGCGATGTAAAAGGCTACGTAAATGTAAACTGTATCGTCCAAAAGCACAGTCAGTACATTTCACAGTAAATCCTGTGAAGCATTTTGAAGTATACTACTGACGTGAAAGGTGCTATACAGTATGAAATGTAGGGATTATTAATTTGTATGATTTCAAGGTAGATTATAGGTCTAAAACAATAATTATTATTGTGTTTTTGATGGGCAGCTAATATGTCATCATCAATCCCAATGAAAGTTGCACGCTCAGCATTCTGCAAGTGCATTGTTGTGCTTTCTAAGCCACTCACAACTTAATTCAGAAAAATTAAGCTTTTGTCCATTTATCCACTTTTCTGGCAATGCGCATGAGAGGGCCTATAGCTGGAAACAAAAACCTTGTTACCTGGTTGACTATTTCGAAAATGATGATAATTGCTACCAGGCTAAGGCATTGCAGAATCTAGAGTTTTACCTACACCTACTGTGACCTTTCGTAACAACACATCACGAGATACACCTAGTATTGTATATTGCACAATAATCCCGTTCACACCCTATATCACGTAATGAAACCAATAATTGAGCATTGGGTACTGCCCCATATTTCTGCGAATCACCATCAGATCCCACTTTTCTTTTTTAGCAAAGTCTATCCTTTCTATTTCCTCTTGCAAACGAACAATCCCCCCAAGGGATTTCCATTGGTTTTCTGCAATGGAGAATGAATCACAAATATACTGCCATTTCTTGAGCTTGTATATTTGAACACAGCTTTTCAAACTGCTTTATAATTCAGCCTTTTCGTACCAAAATTTGTCATTTTCCTTTATAAAAAATGCACATGGCTTATTATTGATTATTTCACAAATTACAAACAAATTCTCTGCTCTTTACAGGTTGCGTGTCTATTGCTCTCCACTTGGAAGCAGATTTGCCTCAAACCACAGCCACACCCAATTGCTGGAATATATTTATAATCTTGGCTCAAGGCCTACATGTAACAATACCCATGGCTGCAGTGCACGCTTCATGCTTAAACACCCTCTGCAATGCCAGTAAGATGCTCACAGCATAATGACTGACACAAAGCAATGATTTGTACTGATTGAATGATAAACAGTGGAAAAATTGTGCAATGTGTACATCATTTCAAAGTTAAGCGGAGACAACATCCAGCTGATTATGAATAAATAGATGGAATGTAGTTTAATTCCCTAAGGTCCCTAAATTGCAGCAATTATGTACTACAGCTAAACATAAGAGAGGGACAGAGCTATTTTTCCTAAATGCAGTCAGTTATTTTGTTTCAAAGGATTTTCACCTGCCACACAGTTTTTGAAAACGACTTATTTTGAAAAACACTGATCTTGGTTTCAGTTCGGCTCAGTTGGTAGCATACTTGTTTCTAGGCAAGAAGTTTGTAGGTTCTATCCTTTAGCTCATAGATTTGGTTGATAGGCCATTGCACCGCTGTGAGAATACTACACTGTTGAAGTTACATTCCTTCAGATTATATAGAATCACATTGAGAGGGAAGTCAGTGTGTGTGGATAGACTGGAGTGTAGAGTGAAGACAGTCAGTGTGCACAATGTAGACAAGCTGTTCAAGTGAATCCAATCGATAGACTTTTAAAACGTTCACTGGCTTGACTTGAACAGCTTTTGATCAAATAACATTAAACATACCCTGAATACAGAACCAAGAGATTGAGATGAGACACATTAGTTGAAGGGCTCAACTTGATAATGAGGTCTGACAATGTAGTCTAACAATTTAAGTATGAAAGAGTCTGTACACAATTCCCTAGTGAAGTAGACAGAGAAGTTCTTTATTGTTTAAATTATTGTTTTGTTCAGGCATTATAGACATCATCATTTTGAGTTTAATGAGAATGACCTTTAAGCCTAGTAATGGCCATTATGCCAAATTATGTTATTACTGTTAGCAATCGCAATCCCATAGATCTCACTACTGGGCTCTGTTTTTGCTTTGTTGTGTTGGGCGGTGGTTGCTGTCTGCACTCTGACAGCACTCTTCAACATTTTCTTTGTAAGCCGTTGCATCACCTGTGCTCACACACCTAAGCTTTACCTTTAGTCATTGGGTGAGTTGTCTTTGAAATTGTGGATCGCCTGATGTCAACCTGGCTTTGTATTGGTTGAGTTAAATGCAGTGTCAGCAATTGGCCCCGACTGGCAATTAGTTCCAAAGATGGATGAGGAGCGCTATGTAGTCACTGACATAATACTTGGAAGTTACAGTATTACTGTAACGCAGAGTAGCATGACAGTGCACCTGTCTTGAAGTCCTCTTATTCAGGGACAATGGGGAGCAGCTTTAAAGAAACTTCACAACGAATGTCATCTGCGATCTTCTCCCAGATTACTCGTCTGCTTGCTCTTTTGTTCGGCTAACTTGGGTTTGCTGCTCAAACTCCCCCCCCCACCACCCCCTTACCCCACCCTCCGCTAACCTGTATACTCCAATCTTTGAGCAGTTAAACCCTTTCTATATTGGCATCTCAAACCTGTACATACATGTATAATCAAGATGTACCTGTCCCCCATTGAACACGGATAGAATTTCCTTTATTGTGGAGTCCTGTAGCTTACTGGTTAGAGCGCTCGCCTCACAAGCATGAGGACCTGGGTTCGATTCCCAGGCAGGGCGAAACATTAGGCAAGTTTCCTTACGCCACACGCCTCTGTTTACCTAGCAGTAAGTAGGAACCCATTGTCGATTGTCGAATCACTTTTCCGGGGTTAATAATTCCTTCAAAAATTTTTTAAAATAATAATAATAATAATAATTTGGTCACTCAATCCACGACTGTTTGTGGAACACTGCTGCGTGCAATTGGCTGCCACATTTTGTCCACAAAATATATTGTCAATTCACTTTATAGTTTATTCTGTGAAGTGCTTTGAGCTCAAAGATGTGATAAGGTGCTATATCAAATGCAAGGATTATTATTAAATTATTATTATAAAGAAACTCCACCACAAACACCCTCCTGGGCTCTGTGGTAGGGCCAAATGATGGATAAGCGTTGCAATAAGATTTCAATCTCTTCTCTTTTTCTAAAAAAAAAGCACAATTTACAGTCTGTTGGATACTTACAAAAACTTCAGGAAAGATTTATGTGGATTGAGATAAGATGGTGGAGGTGTTCTGTAAATCTAAAGTACAACAAAATTGCAATTTATTTCAATCAATATGAATAGAACTTGTTCTTCTCCAACAAGATCTATTTGCTCTGCTTCCCCTTTTAAATATTTAAATAGGATCAGTGGATACGTGAATTTAAGGTTCAAATTCCACTCTGTGGGCTTTCCAGCTAATTCACCGTCACGCACAGACTTGTAAAACCACTTCCTTGTAGTGAACTTGTTTGAACACAAGCACTGTCCAGGAGAGTTCAGAAAGAACACTGAAGTATGGGAAATGTCTCCAGTTCACATTCCTCATGAACAGCATTAGTTACAGAAATGAGCCAGCTAGTCAAGACAGTGTGTACTAATATAATAAAATAGTTGCATTCCCAGAAAGAGTTGAGATGAAAAATGGCTCTCTCTCTTTAACTTTGAATTTGCTTTTGTTCCATCTACTATGAGTTTGAAAAAACATTGCAAAATTGTTTTACGCTGGAATGAAGGGCTTCAGGCTGATTAAAGATTGGGGTACAACAAGAAAGTAAATAGGAAGCTTCCTTGTTGCTTGTCCAGCTAGGACCATCTACAACAACAACTTGCATTTATATAGGCCCCTCCACACTGGGTGGCTTCCCAGAACTCTTAACAATGGTGGAGCCTAATGCTGAGCCACGGGGAGGGGGAAGGTGACCATAGACACGGTTGAAGAGGAAGTTCTTCAGGCGCAACCTGAAAATAGGGGGAGAAGGGGCAAGGCGGAGGAATTGAGCGAAGGAGTTTCATAGCTTCGGGGCGCAGTGGCTGAAGGTATAGCTGCCGGTGGTGGAGTGGAGGATTCAATGGACGCGGAAGCAGTAGAGCGGAGGCAGACCTTGGGGTACCCCGCAGGTGACCGGGCGGAGATGAGAAGAAAAGCCTGAGGCGGTTGATGGAGGACAGGCGGCAGAGGAGGATGGCGTGATCAACTGTGTTGAACGCGACAGAGAGGTCCAGGATGAGGAGGCAGTGGGAGCCCTGGTCACAGATAGAGAGGACATCGTTTGTGACTTTCACAAGCATTGTCTCTGTACTGTAGGCAGGGCAGAAACTGGACAGGAGCGGTTTGAGTAGGGAGTTGAGGGAGAGGTGTGCACAAAGTTGGTGGCAACAATGCGTTCCAAAACTTTGTCCAGGAAGGGCAGATTTGAAATAGAGAAGTAGTGCATGAGGTTGGAGGGATCAAGGGTAGGTTTTTTTAAGGAGGGGGTGGTGACGACGGAGGTTTTGAGGGAGAGTGGGACTGATCCTGAGGAGAGGGACTGATTAATGGTGTCTGCCAATAGTGGGCAGAGGAGGGGGAGTCGAGTGATCAGCAGAGGTGGGTGGGGAGGGGGCTGAGGCAGCAGGTGGTGGGTTTCATCAGGGTGATGGAGGATGAGAGGGAGGAAGGAGAGATGGGGCTAAAGGAATGTAGGATAAGGGCCATGATAGGAGCTGAGCGGAGGTGAGGTGGGTGAAGGAGACAGAATGGAGAGGGGGTTGCTAGGGAACACAGGGCAGGAGGATGAGGCTGCCAGGCGGATGTTTTCTATTTTAGAGGTTAGAAAGTCCATAATCTCTTCACACTTGGGTTTTGAAATAATGATTCAGGGTGCATGAGGGGGCACACGGAGGAGGTGGTGGGTGATGGGGAATAGGATTTTGTAGGATCAAATGCAAATGCATCACAGCTGGCGGTGAGCGTGAGGCTGTTTTTTTGCCACCTGCGCTGGAGCAACCAGTTTTGTGATTTTAGGGAGCAGAGATGGCTGTTGTACCAGGGGAGCGAATGGGTTTGGAGACGGTCCTGGATTTCAAGGGGGACAAGGGAGTTGAGGCGATCATGGAGCAGCTTGATGGCTGAATCACTGGGGGTGGAAGACCAGAGGAAGAGGAGGTCTGAGGATAGGAGGGCATTTGTGAGGGCCTCGGAGGGAAGCCTTTTCCATGGGCGGAAAAGAATGGTGGAGGGCTTGATGGAGGGGAGAAGGATGCCAGAGGAGAAGGAGACAAGGAAATGATCTGAGATAGCCTAGCCTTTGATGGACAGACCGGAAAGCTACCCCACCCCCGCAACGGTTGGGGCGGTGGGGTAGTGAGTGGGATGTATAGCAGGAGGGGAGCCTTCAATGAGGGGGACGGGGTCTCTGGGGAACAGCCAGCTTTCAGTGAGCCCTAGGGTGTCAATTTGCTCATCCAGGTTGAGGTTTTGGGTGGCAAGGGCTTTGTTTGAGAGAGAGTGGACGTTTTGGAGGGCAATGCGGGTGGGGGCGCTGATGGGATTGGATGCTGGGGGGAGGGTTTGGTGGGGGGTTTGCAGATTGTGCGAAACAAGGGGTGGGGAGTAGAATTTGGGGGATTTGGGTGGGTGGACTTGATCGGGTAATCTACTCATTAGAGGTTTAGCTTGAAGGGTTAACAGGAGCTGTATGGGAGGATTCTCTGCCCCCAGTGACTGGACTGCCTCTCCAAGTCCTGTCGATGAACCAGGCTGGCTGTGTTATCATCAGGAGCCCTGGAATATTAAGTACCCACCGGGCTCAGGAACCGGACTACCGAGATCGCCACAGAGGCCTGGCTCGATTCCAATATTACATTGCCAGACATGTCATCTTGGAGCCAGTTCAGCTCCAAGTAATAATAAAGTAGTCACTAATAAAGTACATGCTTCATAACATCCTGTCATTGCCTCCATTGTTCAATCCTGGCCTCCTTTCCTCTACAGACAACAGTCCTTCCATCTAGGGCTCCAACAGCACATAAGTCAATGCGTTCAATTAACTATTTGTTCAGCTCAGTCTGTACTTATCACTGTATTATTTAACATTATTCTCAAGCAGATACTTATCCATTTAGGTTTTTTAATCAACACAGCTCCAACTGCTCTCACTGGGAGCCTGGTCCACATATACACTCTGCAGGGAAAACAATTATTTTAATTTCTAGTTCACTAATAATAATAATAATCCTTGGATTTGATATAGCGGTTTTCATGTCTTCTAGACGTCTCAAAGCGCTTTACAGAATATACTGTAAAGTGAATTGACTATATATTTGTGGGCAAAACGCGGCAGCCAATTGCGCACAGCGGTGTCCCACTAACAGAAGCGGATTGAAGTGACCAATTCTTTTTTGAAGGATTATTATCAGGCGTGTGGAGTAAGGAAACTTGCCCAAGGTTTCGCCCTGCCTGGAATCAAACCCAGTTCTCTCTCTTGCAAGGCGAGTGCTCTAACCACTGAGCTACAAACATGTGGGACATTTATTGAAACCATAATGGATTAAAAATTACTCAAAGAAAAGAACACACATTATATCATAATAGAGAAATATAATACCTGGTCTTGTGTGCAACAACACAATGCAATAGAAATTTGATATACAATTTACTCTTCACTATGTATTTCACAGTTGCATTTTTTCAGCAAATAACAATTTGAACTTCACAATGTCTGCGTACCACTTAAGGAAGGTTCCTTGATAACTCCACCAAAATTTTCAAGCAGAATTTTGAAAAAGTCATAACCTCTCCAACCTCATATCAGAATAAACCATATCATGTTCATTTTCCAGCATAGCTGTTCCTATTTTTTTATTTCAAAATATCTAAAATTGCATTGTATGGTATAATTGAAGCACATTAGTCAGAAGCCATTGGATATAATGATTATCCAACAGACGAGTCCAATACAAAAACACGTAACTGACTCACTCAAGAGTTATTAGTTTGTGTGTGCGATAAATATCATTCGCAACATGGATATCAATCTATACCCAAAATGGGACACTCTCAACAATCATACAGGTGACAAACTTGAGCTTGCATTTAACCTGGCTCTCCTTTTACATAACAACACAGCTCAGGTGAGATACACACAACAGTAGGTCTTAATAGGAGCTATACTGCTGACTCCTTCCTATAGGTATTAAAGAATTGGAACAAGGTGAAAATGGGCTTGCTGCCAGTACTCTGTAAAGAGCTGAGGCAATTTCTATTTAACCTTGGAGTTTGCCCCATGGTTATGAGGCAAGAAAACAAAGCAGTATCTGTACCAAGCATTGGGTCACTTTGTGCAAGATATAGGACCCAGGAGCTAAGATCCAAAGTAAATCTGCTATTACAGAGAAAACTGCACTGCCTTCTTCAAGTACAACTGGGTGTTGCTATGTGCTGGAACAGCGCACTTTCACCTTTGAGACTTGTCTCCAAGTCCAGTCTAGACTACTCAGATTGCTGTCAGGGGTCATAAGTAAAATGAGTTTGAGACACACTCAGTTGAATTCCAATGAACAGGAGTCCATAGCACATAACAGTCAATAATTCAACTGTAATTGGCCAATCTCACTCACCCATGTCATATGGATAGACTGTGGGAGGAAAATGAAAATGCCACTCAGTCTATTGACCTCTGCTGGAAATGTGCTTATGTGGCTGCTAGGCAAGGACAAGATTGGGCTTGGTTGCTATGTTCTGAATGGTTGAATAGTCTGTGAACTGGGTATGCACATGAAGAACAGTCACTTGGGTGAGGCTCCAGAGGGTGGCCTGCTCCTGTTGAATCCATTGCTTAAAATTAAAGGAAGGAAAAAAGAAAACTGGCACTCATTTTTTAATTTCCAATGGAGCTATACTGGAAAGTCTATATTGGAAAGTGAACAAGGCAAATCCTCTGCTGGGAACAACAGGAAAATGATAGATAGATCCAGTACGAGTCAGAGAGTTAGTGCAGGACTCTCTTACTCATGCTGAATGGCCACTTCTTATGCTGAAATTTCTATAAATATTACATTATACTGCATGGAGTTTGTCAAATAAAGATGCTTATGCATATATTTCACCAAACATTAGGAATATGCTGATATAAAAAGAGATTAATGATAATATTCACGTGTAAATCTAAATGGGGTGGGGAGTAAACAGAGATGCAGTCTGAATTTAAGGGGCATTGTATGTTTTGACTTGAGGAAGCTCTGAACTGTATCCAGTTCATTTTATGCCTGCCCTGGGTATAATTGGTGATAACACTCAGTACAAAGAAACCATATTCCATTCCACTGTCGTCATTAGAAAATATATTGTTTGAATTGAAAAGCCCAGGAGTTGTGTCATTGTTTGGATAAGAATGCCAACAGTAATGAGGTACTTGTGCAGTCATTCATGCCTCTGTGCAAATCATTCTTCGAGGGCAACAGGCAGACGTATAGTTAGCTGGAGCTTGAGGTCAACTGGATGACCTCACATAGTCTGAAGTAAGATGATGTCTTCTTAATGGTTTGTTCAGGTTGTCTAATAAAGATGCTTGTGCATATTACATTATCCAGACATGAGGAACATTTATCATCTTTATGCTGATTTAAAGAGAGCTTAATGACAATATTCAAGCATTAACCTAATTATTGGGGAGGGGGAGTAAATAGGGGCATTCGTCATTTTAATAAAAATGAGTTATTTTAAGGGCGCTTAATGTCTGTATTGAAATCATTACATATCCAGAGAGATAGAAACAGAAAGCATTTGACTACACTCGACTAACTGGTCAGACTGAATCGAAAAGTTGGTAACAATCACTTAAAATCCCCAATCGAATCAATTTACAATCAGCTTTCAACCCGCACAAGCAAATACACCCAGCAATTATGTGTTTGTGACATGAAATGACTGGAAATAGAAAGATGCACTTCAAGCCAGTATTAGTGAGCTAGAATAGAATTCCAAGAAATGTCAGGCCAAATAAATACCCTTATATGATACAACAAGAGATCAAATAGTTTGCTCACAATGTTTTCCAGTGACTTAAGTCATACCAATTGTGTGAATTATCTAAAGATGTCTGAATTGCCTTGGAAAGATATTGTGTACTTACCTTATCCTCCAATCGGATCAGTCTGGCTCCCACGGTGTAGTAACCCTTGTCTAGACCCTTTTCTATATAAAAAGTCAAGGAATTAAATTTAAAAAGTATATAGGTTTTAAAATATCTTGCTACTGCAGTTAAAGTGGAAATAAAGTATTACGCTCTTCTATTTTCACAATACACTTTACAGTATGTTCTGTGAAGCACTTTGAGACGTCTCGAAGACGTGATAAGGCACTATATAAAATGCAAGGATTATTATCGTTATTATTATTTTAATGTGTCAATATTTGGCATAATCTGCCCTGGCTGTCATAACGCAGATAGTATTTTCCAGTGGTGTGCGGGACCGGAATTTAGCTCAAAGCCTGCCCAAACCTCACTGATGATGGTCACAGGGATGAATTCCTACTACAGCAGGTCGTATAACATGAACTATTCTTAAAAATTGTTTTTACAGCATCATTGTTCATATAATTTCACATGCTGTTACTCAAAGAAACAGATGATGATGACCCATTTAATGCTATACTCATAAGAGTGAAGACACCAGACTCCCTTTTCCTTCTACTGGGGCATGCTTTCAAAGGATACTTCACCAAAATGGCTATCATTCAAGTATGTACCTGACAGTGAGAACTGGCAAGCTATTTGGTCGTGTTGCATTAAGTCTGCTCCTGTCCTTGCTCAATGTCAAGACAGGTGCACCTCCAGCGCACTTCACAAATCATTGGACTATGATCAGTAATGGGAACCCTGATTGATTTTCACTCCTAAAATAGTACCTGAGACTTCTCGTAGCTTTCATGACAAACCCATTGAAAGCACCACAAATAAAATTAGTATTACTGTACTTCTGAAGTGATATTCTTTTCAGTTCTTCATTTGAAATTGTTTCAGGACAAACAAGCATTTTTTTAAATAAAAAGTTATTTTGGTAAAATGCTTACAGCTTACACAGTCCTCTGATGGTAAAAAGTACTGTGTGATCAGTCAGAAGAATTGGGAAACCAATAGCTTCGAGAAGTACAGCGAGTAATAAAGATTGAAGTGTTAACTCTGCTGCAATTGCGAGTCGGCTGAATGCCTCTTTTACTTTATAGACGTATTTGGAGAGTTTTGAACAAAAAATTTCATTCAAGGGCTTAAGAGGATGTTCGTTTTGGCAAATATTGCTACAGTGTATTTCAGGACGTTCTCAAGCAACCTGCAATAAAGAGATGTTTCAGGCATCACCTTGAAGAGGCATTTTTATGGCTATTATCAGTTGGTAGGGAATTGTGTTCAGCCCCGCTGCAGGCCTTGCAAGGGGAAGGCATGGCAGATAGATTCAAAGTGCATAAGTGTATACTGTACATTGTCTATATCTTTGTGAAAAACATCATTGCAGCTGTTAAATTACTTACACAACACTATATTTTTGGAAACTGATGGGTATCATTAGCAAAGGCTAAGAGTATTCTTCCCTCTTTCTTTACCTTTTTTAAAACACAGATTTCTTCCTCAATTGACAATATTGGTTAAAAGTATTGTTTCCAGCCTTGGACATATATATGTCCCAAACTGCTGCACAAATCTGTGAGGTCCATTGAAAGATAATTTTATTAATCACAAGCAACCACAGTAGTAAGACTGGATTCCTTACCTGAAAGAAATAGCGCAGGCTTTCCTAGGGAATTGTCCAATCTATGAAAGAAACGTAAAGTTGCTTTGTATCTGTGCAGAGCTAACAAGTACTCTTACGTTGCCTTATTATATGTTGTCTTATTATACTGCCATAGATCTCAGCCCAGTTTGCTCAAGTTTCTGTTTTTTCAAGCACTCATTACTCAAACTTATTTGTTGACTTGCGAAGGCAAATTTGCCATATTTTCTCACCATTGTTATGCTATTGAGTGTAACGCAATGCAAATGCATCAGAAGAGCTTTGCAGCACTTTACCTTCTTTGCAGTTCCTTGATCCGTACCATCATGTTCAGGTGACCTTGAGAGTATTGCTCGATAACATCTCGCACATCGTAAGGCTTTCGAGCTTGCTGTGAAACGAACACACNAAAAAAAGGTCAGTGATTTTAGCTGAAAAATAATATTTATGCACCATAATTGAGTAATGGTTGTCAAGTGTTGAAAAGTTAAAATGATGTCCCATTGGCTCAAAAGCAATTTGACTGTTCCTACACTACCTCTCTCATGCCTCTCTTCCCATTAACTCAGTATCTGGCATTGTTGCTCCAAGACGTTCCCCTATCTATCCTCCTGAGGCATTACCCTGCCAAACCTTGACACTCATCAACCTGCACATAATATTCTCAGGTAAGTGTCCCTCCAGGGAGAGAGGTACTCCTCTCCTTCCTCCCCACCTCCCATTGAAATTGACTCAATCTATTTGCCTGAATAATGTAGTGGAATCCGAAAACTGAAATAATCCTTAATAAGTATCCTTAATCCTTAAGTAATAACAAATTATGTCAATCTGTTGTCACGTAAAATCGGAGCAAGCTTGTGTAACTACAGCTTCAGATGCTTCACGCGCAAGTCAAAAAATGTGTGTGGTATTATCCCATCTCTTCTTCATAATCTTTTTCTCAAGTGAAGGTGGCAGCCAGTAACATAGATATATCAAATGCTTTTCATCGTCAGTGAATTAACAGAGGAGTAAAATTTGAACTCTAAAGCCCTATTTCCCATCTTGCTAAGTTCTGAAGTGACCTAACTGCAGCCATGTTGTACACTGGAGTTTAATCAAGAGCAGTATCTGGATGCTGATTTTACTATCTCACCTGAAATTTTCTCCTGGCTACAAAATACTGCATACGTCTAATGACTTTTACAGCTGCTCTGTGCGCTTCCGTCAGTCTGTAACACAATGGGAAATTGATATTAAATGCTTAATGTTAAATCCATTACAAAGAAAGTTTCCCTAAAGAATATTCTCACATCGCAAAACTTTAATTGTTGAGTTTCCCCACGTATCGGGAATTTTGCCAGCTGAAATTCGCTGGGTAGAAAATTGAAACATTGGCAAAAAATATTTTTGGTTCATTTTTCAGTCCGATGTTATTTCCCAATCAATTTTTGAGTTGACCACCGCTAAGTGTGGAATTAAAGCTCAAACAAGGTTTAAAAGCTACAAAGTCTGCAGAAACAAAGGAAAATGGTATTAGAAAATGAGTGTTATAATGCATTTCATCAATGCTATTTCTTCCTGTGAATAAATCAAGTGATTATTTTCTACACTGCTGTGCACAATTGCCTGCCGTGTTTTGCCCACAAAATATTCAGTCAATTCACTTTACAGTATATAGAAGTGATAAGGCACTAAATCAAATGCAAGGATTATTATTATTATTACTTTGCTGATCAAATTGCTTCCTGCTTGTCCATTCAGAGCCACCCTAACCATTAAGGCTTTGGCTTGCAAGATTAACAGGAACAGATTGGAAAGAAACCCTGCCCTGAGTGATTAGTCTGCCTCTTCAAGTGTTGTCTTCGAACAAGGCTAGTTGGTCTATCATCAGCGATGCCTTGGAGTATCTGGCTCAGGAACCGGACGACTGAGACCATAACATAGGAGCGGCATGATTTTGATATTGCATTACCAGGCACAGCTCAGCTCTAAAGTGAATCTGAATGAACACCAATGACTGCTGTTTAAACCTTCTGTAAGTATGATTTTCAGTATCTATTAACGGAAAATCGGTTAGATATTGCACGGCATATATTTTTCCCTCTATAAATTCCACTCAAAGTACTTTTCCACTGACACCTGGAACAGAACTCAAGTTTTTGTTCTCAAGCTTAAGAAAAAACACACAAATTTCAACAGGTGCTGGCTGCCGGAGGGAAGAGAAGCTCAGGCTGGATTAGTGGATGTATAGACTTTTGTCATTAATGACAGACTTGCAAAGTGTTTGCAGAATTTTGAAGACGAATTATTGTACTGTTGGCAAATTATGGATCAATTTAAATCAATTTAAATCAGTGCTTTCTAAAACAATTCTTACTATTCCTATCAGCTGGGCAAATAGTTCATATCTAGTGTTAAGTCAACAGACAACTACTGTACTTTGGAACATTTAGCTAAACTGTCATCTGTGAAGGATTCTTTAGGAATTAGCAAAATGAAGGTGAAAACAAAGGTAGATAAAAATGACTAGTGAACAGCTATTCTCAATCAGGATCACAGGTAGAAAGTAGGACCTCATCAAAAAAAATCTTACACTGTTGACCGCAGGGTCTATTTTGTAACATTCACAACCTGGATTTGATGCATTATTTGCAATATCTGGGTTGGAGCATCCAATATTACAATATTCGCAATCAGCAAATACCAGGGATGAGGAAAGTTTGTGCAATATTTGGCCTGTGAGCAAAATAATCAACCACTTACTTGGTGTCTTTCTTTAGACTTTGGAATTTAGTGGGTCACAGGCCACATATTTCACAAATGGAAAGTTGCAATTAATGCAATTAAATAATCAATTAATTTGTTAATTAGTTCAATAGTCCATCAAAAACTCCCCAGCTTATCAACTCCCTCAAGATATCCACCATTGCTTCACAAATCTCCTTCCTTGCATTGGGTCCAGCTCATTCTTTTCCAAGGAATTTATTGTTTATCAGAAAATCTGAAAGTAACTCAATTTGGTCCACTTTAAACTACTTTCAACTACAACACCACCACCGACAACAACTCGCATTTATATAGCACTCATGTAGGATAAGCGCTTCACAAAGATACTATTGGTTGCCAAGTAAGAGAGAGGGGGCACACGGGTTAGGTTTAGTTGGTGCAGTCAAAGGGGGGTGTTTTTCGGTAGTATTTAAAAGGCAGATAGAGAGGGGTTTCAATGATGAAAGAGAATTCCAGAGGTTAGGGACGTAGAAGCTACCTTTCAATGTTACAGTCAGGAACCTCAAGAGAGAACAATATGTTTTAAAATATGTTTTACGTATCTGTGGCAGGGGGAGCAAAGTAGTTAATTAAACCAGATAACACAAACCTTTTACTGTAATCGTAATTGTGAAGAGGTACTGGAAGATGGAGAGTGCTGTAAAACAACACTATGAGATTGAATGTTGGACATGCTGCTTCATTGCTAAGATTGACACTTTACAGCACTTCAGAATTCTCTTGTGTGCCAGGATTGTACTAAAATACACAGAGAATCAGTCTCATTATACTCTGCTTCCAGATGGAGACACATACATACCAATCTGGGTATTTTAGTTTGTTCAGGTGTCGTGAATTAAAGTGACTATTTAATGCCCCCTTTGATCATAGACTATAGAAAGTAAGGGCCACTTCTGCGAGGTCAATTGCACTGCTTTGAAGTAATTTGTAACTGAGTTTAAAGAGACTGGATTTACAGTATGAGCATGTTTTTTATTATGCACTCTAGCTTCTAGACCAGAGCTGAAAACATCTTGCCCTGCATTATTTTCTACATCTGAACCATTTAAAAGCATTAAAAACATTATTTTCTGCTGAGATTATTTTTAGCAAAAGGCAAAAGTTTAGATATTCAAGGAAGGGAAAAATACCGATTGATTGTATTAAAATCATCAAATTTGAAAAATGATTCACAGTGTGATACCCGAATCTCATTCTCAGCTAAAAAAAAATTCAGATACTTGGGTAAAATAGAATTAAAATAGAAATAGAATTAACCAGCATTAAAATGTTTAACATTAGTAAATTAGGCTCACTGCCTGAAAGTTCTTTATGTGTCAGGTTGACACAGTTGGTAGCACTCTTGACCCAGGGTCAAAAGGCTGGCGCTTGAACTCACCGTCTAGGTTGATAGACAAGTATATTTTTGGAGGTGTCATACATCAATGACATTAAGTTCTCAGGTAAACATTAAAGATCCTAGGGAGCCCTGGACAATAATAATCTAGATAAAATTGATCATTCACCTCATAATTATTTAAGGGACGCTGCTGTACATATCATGTAAAAAAACATTTTTTAAACAGTCAGCTTCCAAATTAAGACTGAATTTGAGAATTAAATTAAATGGGACTGAGTAACTATTCCCAAAACAATACTTTCAGATGCTCATAGAGAGCAGAACATGATTACGGTTGCAAAGGAAACTTTTATGACAGGCATCCAGAGATATTTCTTTACCTAGAAAGGAATTAACGACTGGAACAGATTACTATCAAGGATTGTGGAGGTCATGACACTGGACTAGTTTAAGAAATAGCTTGATAACTGTGATGGAAAACTATGATGGAGGGTGGGTATTCTGGAAGGAATGAGATTAAACGGGTTGTAGGGCCTTCTTTTTCCAAACCTCTCTTGTGATCTTATTTTTTTTAATGGTCTTATGGGCTAAAACTAAGAAGAACGTAAAGCCCCAAATGGCTGCAAACACTAGTTATTAGTTGTCAATTACTGTAACACACTTTAAGGCTTTGACATGTACAATTCTATAAAAATGCAAGTTCTTTCTTAAATGTACATTGCAAGTGTCCAGTGGACTATTCCAATGCCCTCCTCACTGCTCTCACCAGCTCCACCATACACAAAATGTAATCAATTCAAAACTCCGCTGCCCAGATACTCACCCACACAAAATTGTAGCCCCATCACACCAGTTCTTGCCAGATTTCACTGGCTCCCAATTACTGAACTGATCGATTTCAAATCCCTTCGTGCCCTCGCACCTCGCTACCTATCCGATCTGCTTAACCCCCACACCACTACCCGCAACCTCTGCTTGTCTGCCTCCGGCCTCCTGTTTGTCCCTCGTCCCCTCCGCTCCACCATTGGTGGCCGTGCCTTCAGCCACTACACCCCGAAACTCCAGAACTCTCTCCCTCAATCTGTCCGCCTCGGCCCCTCTCACCCCACTTTCAAATCCCGCCCAAAGACTCTCTTTTTTGATTGTGCTTACAGTCACCTCCCTCCTCCCTCTCCCCAGGGTTTGGCGCCAGACTCCGCCACTGTCAAGCACTCCTGGGACGCTACACCACGGAAGAGCACTATATAAATGCAAGTTGTTGTTGTATTAACTCTCCAAACACAGTCCATTTGGTTCAGATACAAAAGAACTAAACTAAATGCAATTCTGCCCTGGGGTTATAATAAGGGTCATCCTCAGTCAGTTCATGTTACATTACATGCTTTACTCATCCAGTTATTTATGAATTTCAGCTGAAATCAGCAGGAGGTTTGCAGAAAACATTTATACCAGGCAGAAAACAATATTCTGGATTGAAGGCCAGATGAACACAGAATGGAAAATGCTGGAAACAGGACATGTGCAAATAAACACCAGATAGCAAATTAACATTTTACCTTGTGCACTCAATGAGATGCTACAATTCTGATGAAAATGTAAAGCAAATGCAAAATCTGCAGCGCTAGAACACAAACAACATGTCTTTTTGTTTTGCAGAACAAAGGAGGCATTGAATAAATGATAAACCCAGAAAGGAACCCCATGGAGTCAATGGACTTCGGTATTTATTTGATAAATAGATCCCCAGAAAAGATATAGATCTATAAAGGAATTTCTATTTAGCTGTTAACTCTATGAGAACATGAATATTTAAACATATTTATATCAAAGCGTTATATAATGTTATATAATTGGGCAATTTAATTCCAGAAAATGACAACATTTCTTTTGAGTGTTTAGAGAACACTTCCCCTTAAAATATAGATCTACAGTAATTCCTATCTCTCTGAATGATTATGCACACATTAAGGTCACTGACTGTTGCACAAGAGAACCATGTCAAATATAATAATAATGTTTGTATTTGACAAAGCACCTTATCATGTTGCCAAGATATCTCAAACACTTTACGTGATTTACTGTGAAGTGTAGTGACTGTGTATTTGTCGGCAAGCGCAGCAGCCAATGTTTCTCACGGCAATGTCCCATGAACAGCCATGAATGACCAATTGGCAAGGTCACTGGGAGCAACTCCATTCCCTGAGTGGTGCCGTGAGATTCTTAAACACTTTAATAACTGAACAAGCAGACAAGAACTCTGTTTAACTTCTCATTCGTAGGATGGCGCCTCCAATAATGTAGCACTCCCCCAACACTGCAGTGGAGTGTCAGTCTAGACTGTGAGTTCAAAGTTCTGATGTGAGGATTGAAATCATATTCCTCTGACTTGGGTCAGAGTGCTACCAACTGAGCAAAGCTGATACGTATGTTAAACCAAAAATCAAAAGTGAATTGAACATCTATTCTCTATCATAAACAGAACATTGGATTATTTTTTAAATATACTTAACTGTGCCAAAAATGTAGGAATGCAAAACAGATTTCAACCACCTTAGACAATGAAAACTGTTATTTTTCTTACTAAGCGTTAGAGTGCTTTTTTTTTGAAAGGATAAGTAAATTATGTTGCAATGTAAAACTATTACTGTCTTAACTGCAGTGTTTGATCAAGTCACATAGACAGTGGTCACTTGATCCATTCTCTGCTGATAATAAAATAAAACATGTGATTTTCCATTCATGTCAGTGGATATGTGTTTCTTGACTGCAGTGTAAACCGCATTGAATGACATACAGATTTACAGCATTTTGCATTTCAAAAATGCTGACAGTACCAGAATTTCAAGCCTCATCCACATTGTTTGCAGTGGTTCTTCACTGCAAATCATTCACTTTTTGCTTTGATTGATGACCATTAAGGATATAAAACCACATTAAGTATTTTATAAACACATCATTGTACTGTACTGATTGTATTAAGCTTGGATGGTTTATTGTTGTGCTTGACCAGTTGTACAAATGACCTCAGTTGATATGCCGAGTACAGATTACAATGCTACAATCAAATCTAAACTCAAGTTTCATCAACTAATGAAGCCTCGGCAATAGACATCCTGTAGATAACATCTGAGAGACGTCAGAGCTAATTACTATACCCAGTCATAACAATGACATCCCTCCGAGTCTGAGGTACGCTGAATTAATAATAATAATCCTTGCATCTGGTATAACACTTTATGACATCATCGGATTATCTCAAAGCACTTCACAAGATTTACTGCAGAGTGTAGTGACTGTATTTGAATTGAAACCACTAATATGAACGATCAATAAAATCACCATGGATATAAGTTCTTTGAGAAAATACAGTAAACATTTGATAACCCATCACTCCAAGGGAAAAGGGTTTAGTGACGAATTATTCAGTGTGGCGAGGTAGGCATATATATAAGTACTTAAATAAATGTGGCCGGAATATTGACAGCATGATGACTTAAGTGGTAGTGACATGGTAAACCAGTGTCGAGTTATCAGGAGTTCATTGTAGTTGAGATTAGTACTATTTTTCACTGGAAATTCTCAAGCTTTAACAAGTATGCTCCCACCCTTTGGAACTCCCTTCCTCTCAGCTTCCATCTCACCTCCTCTCGATGTCTTTAAATCTCATTTAAAAAACCTCTTCTATGGTCACCTCCCCCTATCCATTCCACCCTTGCTCAGCATCTGAAACCACCCCTGCGAAGAAGCACTTCAAGATGTTATCTTACGTGAAGGTGCTATTAAATGCAAGATATTGTTGCAGGTAAGGTAAATTCTGCAGCTTGCACATGATGCAGGAAACCCTGTAGGGATAACAACACTGCCTATTGGATTGTGCCTTGTTTTGAACTGTTTGCTCCGCAAATGACAGCTCTTGTCCACTCTAGAAGTGCAAAACCTGCAGAAAACTGGCAAGCAATATCTAATAGATGTGAAACAACACAACAATAACAAAATTACAATTGTATAGCACCATTCACGTCGGGAGGACATCCTAAGGAGTTGGACGATCAGTGTTTTAGACCCTAGCTGGCAGTCAGGATTGGGGAGGATGGAGGCAGTGGGGGAAGCAGGGTGACCGAAAGCACGGTCGAAGAGGAGGGTCTTGAGATGGGTCTTGGAGGCAAGGGAAGGGACGAGGCAGAGAGACTGCGAAATGGAGTTCGAGAGGGTGTGGGCAGAGTGGCAGAAAGCCCAATGGTGGGGCAGGTGAGGCAGGGGACATGAAGCAGGCCGGATCCCGCTGAGCGAAGGGAATAAGCAGGATGGTAGGGGGTTAGAAAGTCACAGAGGTAAGGGGGAGCAAATCATTGGAGAAAGTCCAATGAATTAGCTAATGATTCTTGAGTGATCTACTCAGTAGATCATGTGGGTGAAATTCCTCTTCCCATCATCAAATTCATCATTATTGTGGGCCATCGTCAAACTCGATACATTTCTGAGCAAGTGAGTTTTCTCATTCCATGAAACCTGCACATTGCGTGTTTAGATGTCATTCGACAGTATTGTAGATATATCGGTTCCACTGCTTCTGAATTTTTGTTTTGTTGCACAAAAATAGCTACCCTGCGTGTATTTTTTTTAAAAAATTTTACACACAACATTAACACTGCATGAGGGGCACTACATAAATGCAAGTTGTTAATAATAATAATATAATAATAATCCTTGCATTTGATATAGCGCTTTTCACGTCGGGAGGACGTCCCAAAGCGCTTCACAGAACATACTGTGAAGTGAATTGACTGTATATTTGTGGGCGAACGCGGCAGCCAATTGCGCACAGCAATGTCCCACAAACAGTCGTAGATTGAAAATGTCCAATTTATTATTGTTTTTGGTTTTGGAGGGGTTATTATTAGGCTCTGTGTGGAGTAAGGAAACTTGCCCATGGTTTCGCCCTGCCTGGAATTGAACTCAGGTCTCTCGCTTGCAAAGCGAGTGCTCTAACCACTGAGCTACAGGACTTGTTGAAAGATAACAAAGGAAAATGTATACTTGTTCCATTTAACAGAGTAAATGGAAATCTAAGGAACAAAGGCGCATATAAGACCAAAAGGGCCACTGGATGCTTCCCAAAGGAAAATGTATCAAAATGAAATACAGTATTTTATTTTCAATGTCACTGTCAAAGTTCAAAAGAATCAGAAGGGGTGTTTCATTGTTGATTAGTGTTCTGCTCTGTGACAAAGTTCCTGGGCCAAGCTATTGTGTAAATATAATTATAACCATCATCTACACACCTGGATGAAACCTGTAATTTCCTGTCTGATTCAGCCTTTCCATATTGTGACAACATGTCACAACAAAACAGTATGTGTGATGTTTTAATTTGCATTCAGGCATCTGATAAACCAAGGTTTGTCAAACATGTTTGCAGCTCACTTTAAGTGTTTAAAATACAACAGTTCACTGCCCTGTGGTCTGAAATTCCATTTGTGTTCCAGGTAGCAACTTTGACTATCATAGCTGAAAAAAAGCTGAAAAAATGTTGGCCTCTTTCCCAAGAAAGAATGCCGAGAGAAGTTTCAGCTCTTTGGTGCCTCACATGGTAACCAAACTGCACAGCGTGTAAATCATACAGGTTGAGAAAATCCCTGGTTTGATTCCTGGTTGGTATTGAGATAGTTGATGTCAACCAAAACAATTGGATTCAGAAACCCTGTGCCTGGGAAGAGGGAAGGGAAAGAAATCATTCCTGTTCTGATTACTATTCTACGCCCCTATTTTATATAAGATATTTAGGTACAAATGAGATCAGGCTTGGCTGTGATTTCTACCCCTGTTTCTCCCATATAACACGCTGACACGCACTGGTTGGATTCACATATGAAAAATGGTTACTTGGCCCAGGTGACAGAGAATGATAAATCCTCAAAGAATCATATTTCTACATGCATCAGGAGAGGCAGAAAAAAGGCTCAACGGTCTGGAAACAACAACAACAAGATTCCATTTAAAGAGCGCCTTTCACGTCGGGAGGACGTTCCAAGGCGCTGTACAGTTGGGTCAGGACCCGAGCAAGGGGAAAATGGTGAGGGGAGGGAAGGAAGGGAGCGAGGAGGGGATAGAGAGTCGAGAGGGGAGCTGAAGGCACAGTCAAAGAGAAAGGTCTTGAAACCGGCCTTGAAGGAGGAAAGGGAGGAGGCAAGGTGAAGGCAATGGGGGATAGAGTTCCAGAGCCTAGGGGCTGAGAGGCTGAAGGCCCGACCACCGATGGTAGGGCAGTTGGGGTGGGGGATGTGGAGCAGACCGGAGCCAGAGGAACGGAGGGTACGGGCAGGTAGGTAGGGGGATAGTAGGTCGGAGAGGTAGGAGGGAGCAAGGCCGTGAATGGCCTTGTAGGTGAGGATGAGGATCTTGAAATCGAGGATGGGGAGCCAGTGGAGGTGAGCGAGGGTGGGAGTGATGCTTGCTTTTAAAAGTTGTTAATTTCTACCATGGTGAATAAGCCTGGTTCGCAGCATTGGATTTGGACCTCGAGAAGATCAAGGTGGCACGTCACAAACTGTCCTGTAAAGGTTCGCCCACCACGCTGAAGACAGATGCCCAGCAGATAGCTGATGAGGGAACTGAGGCTTTGGGCGTCAGCTGCTCGAAGGTGATACTTGGAGTCCGAGTTTTTGAATACACATTCGTACATTCTGGAACTCAACTTGATTGGCCTGCAGAAAGGCAAGTAGCTGCTGCTTAAACTCTGTGGTTTTGGTTGGTTAGACTCCATCAGTACCCCAACGTACACACTCTAGGGTCCACAAGCCTTGGCTCTTGCCAACCTGCACCTTTCTGGAATTAGGTAAGCAGGATGCATTTCTCCAGGGAGAGAGTGCGCATTCCATTCCAACAACCTACTTCTGGGATTTCCAGGTGTAGGTTCGATGCATGGAAATCTGAGTTTGCTTTGTTTACTCTTAAGCATGGTGATCGGTTTCCTCATGTATCAGACACCTGGCTGTTGGCATTTGAAAGCTAAGGCCTGTTTACGCAAACAAGAAACCTTCACCTTGGTATGGTAAGCAAGATGAGCAAACAGAAAGCTAAAATGAGTTACACATTCAGGGAGTTTAGATGACATCTCAAACTATGGTAGTGCTGCTCAAGTTCCACTTAGCTAAAGATTTGTGGAATTGCCTTAAAATCACTTATTTCCGCATGTTACTTTATAAAGAGTTAAACCCTGTTGAATAAATGGGTCAGGATAAAACCAAGTTTGCTGGTACATCACAAGATTGGTTTGAATGAAGAAGGCCCTTAGGCCCGTCTGATCTCAATCCCCCAGAATACTCATCCTCCTGTTCTTTCATCACAGTATCAAGCTGAATCCAGTGTCCTAGCCTCAACCTTTCTTCCGAGCACAAAAAGAGTCTGAGAATTTCAATATTGATTTCAACAATTTCAGAACATAACAGCTCACTTACCCCCTCTTCTGTGACCATTACCACATCATCTTGGTCCCAGACATACATTTTCTCCCTCTGGTCTTCCTGTTTTGCTGCAATCTTTCTTCCCACTTTGTTCTGCAGTATTATCACCTTTATTGCCCTATTTTGTTGCAATCCCACCCTTTGTTTTTTTAATCATTGACACCTCTTTAATCCAGCATCCTTTACCCCATTTTCTCCTTTGTCTTCCTTGCCCTGCCTCCCCCACTTCTCTGTTAGCCCTAAAAAGCCTCTCCCTCTCAACATGCCCCAATTCTGACGAAGGGTCATGGACCCAAAACATTGACTCACTTTCCTTTCTCTATAGATGCTGCCTGACCTGCTGACTTCTGTTTTTGTTTCTTTTTTCCAAGCAACCTGTTCCAGTCGTTAATTATCTGTTGAGTAAAGAACAGCTTCCTTGTGCCTGTCCTGAATTGCTCTTTGCAATTCTGGACATAAGTCCTTGGTCTACAGATTTGGCGCATCCTAAACTAAAAGAATAGGATTGTCTATAGCAATTTGAAGTCATCAATAAATAAACACGATTGGAAGAGCGAGAGAGAAGAGAATGAGGAAAACGGGTCAATGAATTCAGAAAAGCAACGTGAAGAGAAAGAATGTCGATGAGTTCACAAAAGAAGCGTCCATATCATGAGCCTATCATTAAAACTCTCTTTCATTGCTCTTTTCACCTACGATGGGATTTCCCATTTTCAAAAAGTAATGAAAAGATCGCTACTTTTAACATTTGGCACTGGTAGATTCAAAAGTCTTGCTGTGTTCTTCTTAATATGAAAATTTTCTGCTATGAAATGTGCGTAGATGTAGACTGGTTGCTCAGTGCCGGTTTCACAAGACATTGACAGCCACACTTACTGAAGCTTGGTTTAATCGCTTTCCTTTGTTTATGGAAGTGTTACCACTAATAACGATAGCTGGAGTGTGTTACTTCCTAACACACGTAAGTGTGCTTAGTGTGTGCGCATGAAATGACAATCAGAGAAACAAGGCTTGAAATAGTTCTATCACTACAGCGGGTCCATTGATGGACGTGACTTGATGTTAACTAAAGCAATCAGCTATGTGGGTGGTAGAGCAGTATCACAAGACGATTGCTTTGCGATGATGCGCTGGGTCATTAAGTGTATTAAGTAAATTATACATTGAATAGCACATACATTAGTTTGTGCTGCAAAACAGCAAAATATTAGTTCTGACGAAAGGTCATGTATCCGAAACATTGACCCACTTTCCTTTCTCCATTGATACTGTCTGATCTGCTGAGTGTTCCCAGTGATCTCTGTTTTTGTCGCAAAATATTAGGGGTAATTCTTCAAAGGTTGGTAATACTATTGGTCTCAGTACGTGAGACTGTCTGATTCTCTGCTGGTTCATAAATTTATGGTCTTTGGAGTGTCACCCTTAAGTGGTACAGATGAACTGCTTTGAGATGTTTAACATGATAAGGTACAGAAAAAGCAAATTTTACTGAGCATTATTTAAGAAATAAAAACATTAAATATTATTTTCCAGCAACAATGTTCTTTTTGAGTAAAATAAGCCATTCTAGCATCTTCCCACTGAGGTGCATAGTGTCAAATGTTGCTTGTCACGACTCACTCAGAAACCACAAAGCATATCCCTTATCATTTGCCTTTCTTTGCAGTGAGAAAGTGCCAACAGTGGCCACTTGAACTGAACCTGTGACTAATTCATTTGTAGTGACAGAAATTAAATTGCTGAAACACCTAGGAGAGATTTTTACACCCACTCAATCATTGGTTAGAAAGCTTGTCTGTAGTCATTTGGTTAGACTCCTATTCATTTATTCAACTTTAAAAAGAATCAAAAACTACCACAGCAACAATGTATATCAATAGTCAAAGAAGTCATTCCTGTCCTGTTGGCCTTCAAAAGGCTTCAACTTGGTGTTTCATTCTGTGAAATATGTACATATTGGAACTATAGAAATTGACAGGACAAAAGGTAACAATTTACCCCGTCATGTCTGTAATGGCTCTTTTAAGAGCAATCCCTTTAGTCCAATTTACCTGCCTTTTCCCCACAACTTGTAGTTTACTTCTTTTCAGTCAATTATCTAGTTTCCTTTTGAAAGCTAATATGGATCATGTCTCCAGCATCACTCCTGGCAGGGCATTCCATATCCTAACTATTCTGTGAGTGAAAAAAATATTCTATCCTCCCCATTTGCTGATTTAGAAGTCCTGTAGCTCAGTGGTTAGAGTGCAATGACATATGAATTCTTGCCAAAAAGTCATTAAAGGATTATTCTAGTGTTAATTAGCTTCGTGCGATTATTCAGTTTAGCTATAGACCTTACATCACACTTTAGGCTAAGTAGCAATTAACATGAATATGTGTGACTTACACCACCATGCATAAGCAATCTACTCTTAAACCTTGTTAAAATACAATAGCTCGGAAATCTGAGTAAATCAATGTGAGATCTTTCTGTGATTTATGTGATTGATGTCCTTATTTTATATAAAATAGATCAGCTACTTGGAGGTAAGTAGACTCTATTTGCTTACGATTAAAGAATATAATATTACCTGCAATAGCACAAAATCAAATATTCAAAGAGTCAACCACAATCACCGCATGCTTGATTAGAATATTGCTCCAATGATTCTCACCACTGAGTGGTCACTTGTGGAGTCCTGTAGCTCAGTGGTTAGAGCACTCGCCTCACAAGCGAGAGACCTGGGTTTGATTCCTGGCAGGGCAAAACCTTGGGCAAGTTTCCTTACTCTATACGCCTGATATTAATCCCTCAAGAAAAAAATAAAATAATAAAGTGGGTCACTTCAATCCACGACTGTTTGTGAGACACTGCTGTGCACAATTGGCTGCTGCATTTCGCCCAGAAATATACAGTCAATTCACTTTACAGTATATTCTGTGAACCGCTTTGAGACATCTAGAAGACATGAAAAGTGCTATATCAAATACAAGGATTATTACTATTATTATATTTACTAATTATCTAAAATTGATGCCCTCTAGTTACTGAATAGTCCAATGTTGCATATTTACAGAGATGCAGCAACACTGCAAGGACTTAAAGAGTATTTCAAATGTCACTTCTTTTTAAATTGTTGTTCAACACAGTATTAGAATATGAAGAGACACACTTTAAAATATTAGACTGAAGAAACAGAAGTCTCAAATTAATTATAACTTAGACACAAATGTCATGAATTAATAGACATGTCCGGTTTCTGAAATGTATTTTTGTTGCTGGAACAAGAAGTGACTTGGAATATGGAAGTTTCTGTTTCTGCCAAGTTCCACTTGTGCCAGATTCCACTGCTACCAGCATATCTATCCTTCAAACCGGACGTTTAAAGTAGTGAAATAGAGCATGTTACATTTAACTTTCGAAGCCTGAAACATTTTACAGAAGACCTTGGATTAACTGCGGATCTGCCTGGCTTTGCTGGGCATGACTCCTCAGAGTCTGTTCAGCTTCTGGGAGCTCGACACAGTATTGACCTAGGATGGTCACCGATAATTAAGTTGAATGCAAACAAAAGTGAATACCAGGAGACATACGGCAAGCGGGGGGGGATGGGGAGTGAAGTAATTCACAACAAACTACTTGGACAGCTTATCTCCAAATCATTACGAATTACACCATAACTCACTGAAATCCTTTAGTTTGATTTTTTAAATTGATAAGTTTTGTTTTAACATTATGGTGTTTAGAAGTGAGAAGGGAAGCACATGGGTATGTCCAAATGAATATCCCTCTACAATTTGCAAATAAATGTAGGGTTTCTGTACCCAGCAGAAGAGTATTCTGCCAAATCTGAAACAAATCGCCTGTTCAACATGCAGCAATTCATTGAAGATTTTAACTGGGTCACTGCTAACATTTGGGTTCCGCTTGAGAGACTGAAACCCAGCCGTTTTATGAAGGATTCTCGTTTTCTGCAGTGAAATGAAGAAAACATACACAGCGTTTGAAATACATTCAAGAAAGCAAAGGGGATCACTAGTGTGGTGAATAAGTAGTATTGAATTCCTTCTTTCTCCAATGAGGCAACTCTGGGACAAATGAGTTGCTGGTCTAGGATTTATAATTCATTGAGTAATAGGATTTTGAACTGTTTAGAAGGATTAGGCATGTTAAAGAAAGACCTATTTATTTCAGCTTGACAGCGGCTAAAACTGCATAGTACTTGCTGTTGTTATTTCAAGCAATTTATAGGATTACTCAGTAGCTAAAGCACTGAGCTCCCCTGTCTATAATGTGTCACAGTAATGGTGATATTTGGATTTTTCCTGTTTCTCTAATAGTTTCATAATCAGAGCACTTCAGCTGGCAAGATTTAGCACAAAGCAGCGACCAATCAAACCACCTCACTGTTAATACCCCAACCTCTGTGACCTCGGTAATACACTCGTAGGGATGGTGTTCCACACGCCTGAGTGTTTTGCTTCATGGTCTCTGCACAGAATTGCTGACTGTGCCTTTTGCAGTGATAAAGGCCATTGATTCAGCTGCAGAATCATGAACCTCTTGTAAGAATTATAAAAACAAAGACATGAGGGAGGGAGGGCAGGCATTTGTCTTAGAAATCATCAAATCCCTCTGAAGTTTATATGTGCAGTTGGGAAAGTATTGCTTTTGATTTTTGTGAGTTATGCAAATGTTTCTGCATTAAAGGAAAAGGTCAATGAGTATGCAAAAGAACCAGAATCCTGTGCAGTTTTGTGCAACAAAGCATTCATCAGCACCGATTTCAATTCTGCCACCATTCAACTGATTTTCCATCTAAATAGGAACAAATATCGAGTGCTACACATTTGTTAAACTGCTTTCATATTCTTACTTGGAATTTTTCTTGATTTCCCACCTACCCATCTACTCATACAGCCACTGAAACCTTTATAGAAATCAATCTTTTTGGGGGGGCAGTTTTTGTTGTTATTAAATAGTGCTTTTAAAATTAAGTTCCCTTACAAATTAGTCACTTCACTTTATTGTAAAATCCTAGGAAGTGCTTTGAGACATCTTCTCATTGTGAAAGGCACAAGTAAAGCACCCTGAAGTAATAATAATCCTTAGTTTGTCAAATCCAAGGATTATTATTACTTTAGGGTGACCAAAAAGTCAAGATATCTACCCTATAATCTTATTCGACATTGTAATGGTATCATGACTTTTTTGGTCACCCTGTATTAATATTAAATCATTACTAAGCTGTTTATAAAATAAAATTAAAAGCATCTGTTTGTCGTCTACTTTTACATGGCATAATTAGCAATGAACTCCAGCAAAAATATGGCACGTTTAAATTGGCGTACATTAATTCTACCAGGAATTCAAGTGCTGTTTGTTTAGAAAATCTGCCTTAGCAATTTGGCCACAAGGGACACATTAGGTAGATTCCATGTTAGAATTCATGAGAGATATATGTGTGCTAACTTGGAAGTTTTTCCACTATTATACAAAATGCCCTTGGTATTAATCGAGGGTTGGGGGGCATTTGCTGCGTGAGGGCCCCATGCAAAGTTCAATTCCGGGGCCCTACCACTGCCCCGGGGCAACTGAACTTAGTGGGCGGATGTCCCACCCTGGCAGTGTGGCGAATGACTGGAGGGTTTCGATTGCCTGTGGCGAGGTGTCCATTACGTAAAGCGCCGCCCCAACAGATTAGGTTGTCAGGGAGGCGATTTGGCTGGGTTTGGAGAACGGATTGGAGCCTGGCCTGGAACGTGTGAGAACCAGTAACTGAATCACAAAGGCAGGGGCCCCCTCGCTGCCTTGGGGTCCTATGCAATTGCATGTGTTGCATGCGCCTAACGCTTCCAGTAGTATTAACCAAGACTTTTTTTTAGCAACACCCACAATGTGATCTTATAATTACAGAGTTTGAGTACAGACTGACCCAGTCAAAAGGTGACCCACTGCAGCATGAGTCCATTTATAGTGCGAATAGCTTGCGGGCACATGGTATAATGGAAGTGCAGTACACATCTGACTTCTAGCACTAACTTGCCAGTTTCTTCCACCTGTGCAGGAAATTACATCAGCGTCGACCTGATGGTCTGGAAACGAGGCCACCAGCCATTTATATTTCCCAGACCCAGACCCCGTTATAACACAGGATCTCATTTAATGGAAATATTGGGTTACAAAACGTGTCTACTGCATTTAGATCAAGTTTCTTTTCTCCTCCTGCTGGGGTATTGGACCAGGCAGTGAGCTCACTCCAACAGTGTCCTTTCTTCATGTGTGAGCTAAGATAGTGAATATCAGTACTCAGAGCTATTCAACTGAGGGAGATAATGCAGTGAAGACCATTCCAGGTCTCATCTGATATTCTCACACACACACTTTCCAACATGAGTCAGAAGTGAGAATCCGAGGAAATTTTAGGGGAGTCTAAGGTTTCTGGAATGAAATGAACAGTCGCAACTAAATGCTGTCCCGGCTAAGGTGAACCAACTGAGCACAGACCCGTGACCTTCTGATCTGTACGACTTAGTGCTACATTAGTGCTTTACCTAATAGCCGTCTGGCATATCACATTAAAACAAAGCGATTCACAGATAACTTACTGTCAAGTGCAGTGACAGCTTCTGTAGGGAAAATAATAATGTGGGTTTTAATGTGACAAGAATATTAATTTGTCTCTTTGGAACACTTTTATGCCCAACAGCAGTAGTTTATTTTGCTGTGCGTGCATTACTGTGTTTACACACAGTCAGATGCAACTGGCCCACTCTCATTTAGCTGTTGAGTTTTGAGGCTTTCACACTGGGAAGCTAGAATAGGAGTTGCACCATCTTGACAGGGACCTGCTCTTTAATTTAAAATCACTTTGTGGAAGTCTTCAGCTCAACTTTTTTTTTGAATCACTAGCTCCCACAAGTCATAGCCTCTTTCAATGGGTAGGGTAACTTGACAAACAACCCATGGATTTCTCAATGCCTTTGAAACCAATTTGGCTGTGTGCTCAGCTGATTGCGCATCTGCTTGCTCAGGGCAAGGCAGAAAATACTAATTAATTTTCTGACATGAGAAGCTGCATTTCTAGAAAGAGAGATCACCTGACCAATTATTAACGAAACTAAGAGCAAATACAGATGCTTGTACAGTGGTGGGCCTTTTCCCCCCATCTGCACCTTCCCATTTTTTCAAAGGCAGTGATCTCTTTCCGTGGTTACAACAAGTGAAACTTGTTATACGATAGAAGGCCATTCAGCCCCTCATACCTGTGCTGCCTCTTCGGAAGAGCGATTTCCATTCTCCTCCCTTTTCCTCATATCATTCATATTTTCTTCCAGCACTACAGTGAGGAGATTTGGCTGACACTCCAATACAGTGCTGGATGTGTGCTACATCATCGTAGATATTGTCCTTTGAATGAGATGTTAAACTGAAGTCTTGGCTGCCTGTTCAGGTGGACGTTAAAGAATACATGACACTATTCAAAAAGAGAAGGGACTTTCTCTCAGGGTTCTGGCCAACAATTCTCCAAATAATTTTTTTCATTTACTGGATGGTTGTTTGTAGAATATTGCTGTGTGCAACTGGCTGCTGCATTTTGCCCACAAAAGACAGGATATAAAGTATATCCTGTGAGGCGCTTTGAGATGTCTCGACGATGTGATAGGGTGCCACGTCAAAAGCAAGGATTATTATTTTTATGCCTGAAAGTTTCTCTGCATGCTGCCTGGAAATCATAAGCAGATAATGACTTTAAAAATTAACTTTCAAAAGCATCGCTCTGGCTTCACAGGAGAATTTTTAAAAAATAGGCACAGAGTGTGTGTGTGTGTGCATGTATGTGTGTGTGCGAGAGAGAGAGGGGAAAGATATTCTGCTCTCACACGGACACTAAGCCATTTTCTGTCTGGAGTTGCCACCCAGCTGGTTTCTCATCATTACAGATGCTTTTTTTCTCTCAGGCAAAGTAATTGAAAGAATACACAAGTCTTTTTCTTTTTTGAAAGAAAATCCTTCCTCATCCTGCAACCCCACTGAAGCCTCCACTGCTCCATTTTATTGCATTGACAGGAGAATTGAGCAAATAAATAAAATCCTTCAGTCACCATTAGTTGAGCGAGCTGTAACACAATTGGTGGGCTGACTGTCTGTGCGGTTCATGTTAAATAAAGCTCTTGTCTCATCTGCTTATACAGCTGAGAATGGAGCTGCTGCTGACCACCTGCCCATTGAAGAACAACTTGAAGAAGGATGGGCTTGCGGATGGGCAAAGCAGGGAGTCACAACAAAAGGAAGATGAATGGCCAAATCTGGAGGGAAGGGAGTCAGTGGTCCAAGGGAGATGTAGAAAATTAATGAGGATGAGTGTGCATGGAGAACAAAGGAAGAAAGATGAAGACTGGAGTCATGAAAGGGAAAATGCTGCATTGATCATTGGCCGTGAGATTCAATATCAGGAACATAAGATATATATTTATTGCCCTCATTACTAATTGGTTCTTGCCAATCACTGAGCCAGACATTGGAGAACTCAATGTTGGGGATTTTCCAGCTGTCAGTTGTGCTTGCTCTTTTTTTTATTGGTAAATTCCTTCAATTGTGGCTCACATGGAATGTGCCATTTGCTAGCTAGTAAAGTAAGACAACCAATGAACACTCATCCCTGATAATCAAAGTTTCACACCTTCAAAAGCAGGAAATGGTCCCCTTGACCCCTATAAAGCATTAGGCGGTCAATAATCCAGAGGTGATGATCTGAAAATTGTAACATAATGGCATAAAATGCAAGCATGGCTGGGTTTACTGAAGTGGAGGTGTCCATTCTCCAGGCAAGAAATACTGCTGAAGAGGACAGTTTCTTATGTGGACAGTAATTCAATACGTTCACTGGCTAATCAATACATGTCCAAGGTATAACCCGAGGCAAACTCTATGCATATTCTAATGAGCTGGACGACATACTTGATTATTGGCTTCATCCCATCTCCCAGAGGAAGTTCTCAAATGCTCCCAGATTACTCCAGAATATTGAATTATCCCCAATGAATAGAACTCTTGCCTCCACAACTTACCCTCTCTGACTCTTTTACCTCCTGCTTCAGCAGCATGGGAATAATTGTATTTTGCATTGTTGTTGTTCATCCCAATTCATATCTAACCCTGCATCATTCAGTGCTAATATGAAATACATATGTATCATATTTCAAGCAGTTCAACTTGAAGGGCACTGTATAAATACAAGTTGTTGTTGTTGTACCCTTTACTCTGTGGGAGAAAAAAATCTTATCCTCTCTAATCCTGCAGGGAGATTGAAAGCACGCTCGAAGAGGAAGGTCTTGAGATGGATTTTGAAGGTGGCGAGGGAGTGGGCGAGACAGAGGGACTGTGGGATGGAGTTCCAGACGGTGTTCTACCTGTTCAAGTAGAAGTTAAAGATCCTAATGGCACTATTTGAAAAGTGAAGAGTTTTTCCCTGAGTGCTGGCCAACAATCCTCAAGATAAAATTGGTCATTCACTTCTGAATTGTTTGTGGGATATTGCTGTGTGCAAATTGGCTGCCTTGTGGAGTCCTGTAGCTTAGTGATTAGTGCACTTTCCTCGCAAGTAAGAGGACCTGGGGTCGATTCCGGGGCGAAACTTTGGGCAAGTTTATTTACTCCACATACCTCTGTTTACCTAGCAGTAGGAACCCAGTTGGTAGTCATTTGGTGGATCGCTTTTCCAGGGGCAATAATCCCTCCCAAAAAAATAATAATAATTTGGTCACTCAATCCATGACTGTTTGTGGGACACTGCTGTGCTCAATTGGCTGCCGTGTTTCGCACACAAAGTATACAGTTTACAGTATAGTCTGTGAAGCACTTTAAGATGTCTCAATGACATGATAAGCCGCTATATCAAATGCAAGGATTATATTATGTTTCCCCTACAGTATTGTTCGGCTCTGGAACTCTATCCCCCAGTGCCTTCGCCTTGCCTCCTCCCTTTCCTCCTTCAAGGCCGGTCTCAAGACCTTTCTCTTTGACCGTGCCTTCAGCTCCCCTCTCGACTCTCTACCCCCTCTCGCTCTCTCCCTTCCCTCCCTCACCCTGACCATTTCCCCCCTGCTCGGGTCCTGACCCAACTGTACAGCGCCTTGGGACGTCCTCCCGACGTGAAGGGCGCTCTATAAATGGAATCTTGTTGTTGTTGTTGTTGAACAGTATGCAATCGCTGCACTTTATAGTAAATTCTGTGAAATGTTTTGATGATATACTAAGGAGCTTTGTTAAATGCAAGGTTTACAGGATTATAAAAGGCAATTTAGTGTTTCATTATAAATTTTAATAGCAGCTTCACATTGATTCACATTCTTGCCTCAATGTGATGCTAAATATATTATTTGCACACTTGTAGCATATAAAGTGGAGATCTCTTGGGATTGGCCATATGGACTTTGCAGCTATATGGATTCTTCACTTTGCTAGGTTTCTACTTGTTTTCCATAATTCTTTTACATTTTTAGTCGATACTTTTATGACCGTTTTAGAACATGCTAGGAATTGTTATGTGCAGATTGAAACACAGAATGTAAACGAGAGAAAATCTTTAAAGAAGCTAAACCAAAATTCAACTCAACTGTATTTTTTTGTTACATGGCTTAAAACTGGATCTGAAATTCTACCAGTTACAATTAATTTTGGGATAACATAATAGTGTGTAAAACATTCCAGCTCCATTGAAAATTGTCCCCACACACAGAACAGTGAGTGATCGTTGGAAGAAGCATTATTAGGTTCACTGACCATCAGACTGTGTGTTAGGAAAAGACTTGGGGGAGGGGAGAAGAACAATGCAGAGCCAACTGTATACCTCTAGAGTGCCTGTGTACATTGTTCCACTTACAGGTGCCTTGTATTTGACCCATTGCAGTTAGATCCATTTTACAATTCCTGCGTTTTGCACTTCAGCGTCAATGAAGCATTTTGTTGCGATCTAATTTCCCCTCTTGAGTTTTTTTTTATAGAGTGAATACAGTAAATCACTTTGTTAATTGTTTTAAGATGTTTTGATGTGATAAAGCACTGCATCAAATGCAAGTATTATTAGTTATAAATGCTGCGAGAGCGAAAATGTAATTCAGTTTGTTTTTGTAGAGTCCCCAGCAAAAGCCATGAGGGAAAATCATTGGTGAATGAGATTACTGCTTTCAGGAAATTAAGCAGAAAGGGCTCCACCCACACAACTACAGAGAGTCTGTGTTCAGCAATGCAATTTGTATACTTGGCACAGCTGGTGCAACTGGCCCTCTGCTACCACAGTGACAGATTAGGCGTTGCGTACCGGGCACATTTTCCATGGTTGGTAGAGTGGAAAGGGCTTGCGAAGCTGTGGATTTGGCAAAGGCATTGCATTTGTTACAGTTGACACAGTCATGAATGTTGATACAGTTCACTGAGCTGGCATAGTTAGTGCATCTACCATAGACAGGAGGACCTACCCCTGTGCTATTCTTTATACTACCGGTAGAACCATGGCAAGTGCCACTAACATCTGTGTTTTTAATATTTGCCAAACGCCAAATTCAATTAATCGTGACTACAAGTTGTGAGAGCGACCTATTCAAAATTGCACTCTTTCCCTTTCATAATTAGAGATAGGTCATTCTATTGATTCATTCTGCAGCCAAAAGGATAGAAGCAAAAGTGAGCATTTGTTGGACAGTGTAGTGCATTAACCATTCTCTTTCAAATCAAGGTTGGAACCATTCCCCTCAAATTCCCTTCTCTCCAAAGATATGAGACTGCACCATCAATGGACTGTTAAAAACTTTGTACAGACTCACTTGGAGAAGCTAGTTAGGGATGTCAGTAGTGATGGTAAGACTCAGGTATGTTGTTGGAGCAGTTAGGAGGGACGTTTATCCTGCAACTATTCTGTCAATTCCTGACTTGGGTGGGGAAATGATTGATCATGACACTTGGCTTTGAAACTGGAAACTCATCCATTCCACAAGACTGACACTCAACAATGCCCCAGATAAAATTGGTCATTGAAAAATACATATCTGCACCATTTCCCAGGTTACTGGATAGACCTGAGTGTTTTCAGATGAACACATTTCTGGTGCCAATAAATATAAAACACTATTTTACATGAAGCTTTAAAAGACAAAGGAGACTATTTTCTGATGATGGTCAAAATGCCTCACAACCCACAGAAATAGCCTAGCCTTTCTGCCATTTATTTTGCCATTAGTGTGTCAGGGCGTTAACTAGATATCTTTCTGGCTCAGTTGATGGCGCTCACACTTCTGAGTCAGAAGGTTATGGTTCAATGCCTATGTTTGGACTTTGAATTCACAACCTGGACTGATACTCCAATACAGGGTTAGGGGAGTACTGCACTGTTGAAGGTGCTGGTCTTCAGATGAGATGTTAAACCAAGGTCCTATGTGCCTGTTCAGGTGCACACTAAAGAACCCAGGGCACAATTTGCAAAGAGAAGGGAGTTTCTCCTGGTGTCCTACCCAACATTTAAACTTCTGCTCCCTACCTCCATGGTGAAGGTTCTCCCATGGCAGCGGCCTTCATTCCAGCCCCTCACCCCCACCACCTCTGCAACCTCCCAACCTGGCCTTTCCCCTTGCAGAGCAAACACCAGCTTGCTTAATGTCCCCCCACCCCCATCTGCCTCAACATCACCATTTTGGCCACATTCTCTGAGTTCCATTCCCGGAGTCCCCCTGACTCCCTCCCTCCCCTATTTCAAGGCATGTCAAGACCTAACTCTTTAACCATGCTTTCAGTCATCTTTTTCCCTCCCCATCCCACCTATCTCAGCTCCCACCACCAGTTCAGGTGCCCAGCTGACAGTGTTGTGCACTTTGAGATGTCCTTCCAACATGAAAAAGGTGCTGTGTAAATATTGCTATGTTTCTGGAAGGGAAACACAAAGTAGTGGTTATGTGGCCCGTGGACCTTTCTCAAATAGGGAATCCAGCACACGGCAGCCAAAAGGTTGGACCACCCTGGATAAATGATTGAATACCACATAGAAGTGAACTGGTTTAAATTGGAAGAACTGAGTTTGAGTTTTGCAAATACAGTGGCACAACACTTCCCAGAAATGTAGTCTAACAGGCTTATTAATATAGTGCTGTCAGCATAACTAATTCATCCAACATCTGTCCTGAGGAGGAGGAATAATATTCTCAGAAAAGTATACTGTAGTCTTTCAGCGGTCATTTTGCATATGAATTTCAATTTGTGTAAAATACTTTGAGACAAAAAAAGTACTGATTGGGCTTGATTTTGTACACACACACTGAGCAGGTCGTGCTCAAGGGGTTAACATTCTGCTTTGCTCCCATCAGCACATTGCTTACAGTGTTTATTACTGTAATAACAGGTAAGATTGCACATAATAACTGATCATTAGCAACATACCAGATATGTCGTTGAACAAGCCTATGATCACAATGGTGTACTGGCAGTGGAGGATTTACCTAAATTCCTTTCAAATAATAATCATATTTCATGCTGCTAGTATAGCCACCAGTTATTAACAATATGAATGGACAGGCTCCATGACCCTATCACCCCCACCCTCATTGGACTCCACTGGCTCCCCATGCATCAGAGGATAGAGTTCAAAATCCTTGGTCTCGCATTCCAGGCCCTGCACAGCCTTGCTCCTTCCTTCCTCTGTGACCCGCTAACCCCATATCAACTTGTTCTCTCCCTCCATTCCACTGTGGCCTGCTCCACGTCACCTACCCAGCCCACCCCACCATCGGCGGTTGGGCCTTCAGCCTCTCTATCTCCACCTTTTGGAATTCCATACCACAATCCCTTCACCTCGCTCCCTCCCTTGCCTCCTTCAAGGCACGTCTCCTCTTCGACCGCACCTTCAGCCACTCCCCTACCCTCTCTGGCCTCCACCCTCCCTGATCCCAACCCCTTCCCCTGCTCAGATTCAAATCCCTGACTGTTTTGCGCCTTGGGATGTCCTCTTGACTTGAAAGGCGCTTTACAAATGTAATTTTGTTTTGTATTGTACTTCCTGCTTTGGTGCTTTGGTACTACAACCCCACTTTCAACATCTGTCTTGAGAAATTAAAGTTTGCATCGTCTCACTCAGAGCTTGATGGAATGTTCTGAAATTTTACAAATACTACGTGGTTGCAATCTCTGATTTCTTCCTCAACAAGAACAACTTGTATTTGTATACTGCCCTTTACAAATGGTAGCACAGCTATCTTCCTACTTCTCCTGATTATTTGCTCTTGTTGCTGGTGGTACGGGTGGGGTTAAGAGAAAAAACAATCTGGTGTTCCAGTTGGCTTGCTGTAGAGTGAAGAAGTAGATGGTAACTGTGAGTCAGGATCACTTCCTTCTCTATTGCTATTACTAGTTTCAGTAGTTCAAACTACCAATCTTCCTTCATTGACTACTACCAACATGTGGCTTGACATAAGTGACTTTCTGTTCTTTTGAATAATAATGTACCATTGTGTTCCATATGGATCTGGCAGTTATTTCATGACCAGATACTGTTATAATAATAATAATAATCTTTGCATTTCATATGGTGCCTTCTCTTGTCCAAACATTTCAAAACACTTCACAGTAATTACAGTTAAGTATAGTGACTATGAATTTGTAGGCACACAGCAATGTTCCATAAACAGCCAAGAGGTGAATGACCAATTTTATCTGGAGGATTGTTGGCTGGGACACTGGGAGAAACTCCCTTCTCTTCTCAAATAATGTGCCATGGGATCTTTCACGTCCACTCAAACAGGCAGACAAGACCTTGGTTTAACATCTCATCCAGCTTCACTAATGTTTGCTCAATGTCGTGTTTCCTGTATGTTATATTACGCTTCTTTTGTCTTAAAATGAGTAAAAAGTAACCTTAAAAAAAGTGTAAAAAGTTGGACTTTGCTGTTTTATCTTTACCCACCATCTTTCGCTGTTCTACTGAAATTAATTTCTATTGTAATAGTATTGTGGTTTTTATCAAATATCTTGTTCAGAACAAATTTATATTCCATACAAAAGACTTGGTTGTAACATGGAACTGAATATCAAATTATTCTTATAGCATTTGGCATGGACCTCAATATTTCTTTTCCTTTATAAGTACTTCAGGCTTCACTGCAGAAAATATTGAAAAGACACGCAGATGGGAACTGAACAAACCCCCAACCTCCTGAACACTTCATCAGCTGCAACTGTGCTAAGAGAGGTTAAAGTCTACAACGCAATATACCTCACTAATAATAGTTAATAAACCTTTATCTTTACAAAGAATTATCAAATCTATTTTGGGATACAATAATTTTAGTTTATTAAGATGGTTTGGATCTAAAATTCCAAGCTGAATTCAATCTGACAAGCCACATGACGTTTACTTTGCAAGGGGCTGTCTTTGGCAGGCCAAGCACCTATCGTGCTTTGCACAGCATTTCACAAGCCGTTTATCAGCGAAAATCCGAGCCAGGGTGATTAAACCTGATGTCTCCTTCCCCAGACACGTGCACTGACTTAATCAATCTGACGCCAGCAGCCGGCCTTTTCACATCGCTTGCTGGCTTTGCTCCTGACAAATTCCACCTACTGTACATCTCTGGGTAGATGCGATAAGAAATGCAATCTGAGCCAGCAAACAGAACTGCACTAAATTAAATGTCATTAGTTTGAGTTGTTCTCCTTTCTGTTTCTGCTGTCTCAGCTCCCCTGAACAGCGGAAGGCACGCTCCTGTGTGTGCAGCAAAGGGCAGTATGCTAGAGTTTGAACAAGCCTGAGGCAAATTAAAATCGCTGCCTATCTGCTAGCTGCTACTGAGCCAAGTCATAAAACTCCAGACAAGTTCCTTTGTTGCTTCACACGGCGCTTCTTAATGGATGGACTTTGACTTTAAGAAGTAGATTCATTGCATGATTCTTGTAAATGTTTTATCTTCAAATGGCATTCTCTCCTAACTCCCCCTCTTCCTCGCTGAGTGAAGAACCTATTGTCAGGAAAGACGTGCTTCAATTTTAGGGGAGAAAGAGACAGTGAACTTTACATTTTCGCTGCTCTCAAATCCCCTCGAGCAATTGGTAGAATCTCTTCAAAACTGCACCAAGTAAATAACAGTTCTATTATCGCAGCAGATATTTCATTTTCATTACTTCAGCCAAAATGCTGGCTCTGAGAGCAAGAGCCAAACTGAAAAACATACCAACATCTGAGTTACATAGGGACTATGTTTATTTACACTGAAACTGTGATAGTATTGATATTACCTCGTGTTAGAATTTTAAGGGAAGTAAGCTGTGTGAGCAGATCGATGATCTTAAGCTGAAGCAGCAACTTGGGCATTTAAACACATGCCACCCCCACCCCGCCCCACCCGGCAACCACCCAATTATGGAAGGGGGAAAATCAATCCAGTTTTCTGCTACAATCAATATCTAGTACCATCGCCCCTCCCACTCCAGTGCACAACTGTGTGGTTGTCAGGTGTGGACGGACTGATATCTCCTTCACCCCCTTGCCCCAGCCCATTTAGTGCTGCGCTTGAAAGGCGCTATATAAATGCAATCTGTTGGTGGTGGTCAGGGCTTACACAAGGCTAGTTGAGAGCGGGAGATGAGTGGGGGAGGTACAGTAGTTATATACAATATAAGTCAGTGCTTTCTGAAATGCATAGGAAAGATCCACTTAAAGCGGCTGCATATTATTGTATTTTCCTCCGCTAAAATGAAGGATAGCTTTGCAATTATTGAATTGAACAAGCAATAGTGTACGTCATTCCAGTTTTTTGGGGAGGGTAGGGGATGGGAGTTACATGTTTTGCTCAGGTCTTCTAAGACATATGCAAGTACCTGCAGAATCCACGTTAGTAAAGCCACGGCTAACCAGACTCTAGATATGCAGAATTTGGACCTAGCCGGACCGGGCTCAAAACAGAAATTAAAAAAAAATTCTACAGCTCATGTATCTACTCCTATCAGCCACTCTCCTATGATCCCCCCGCCTTGCTGGCCTTTCATTGGCCCAGGATACAGACTTTATCTCAGTTTGAATCCTGCAAAGAGAAGATAACTTATTCACTATCTTCCGTTCGCGGGATTCAAACAGTTATAATTGAAAAAAAGCAAGCACTGATAAAGCTGGTAAATGCCATTCCTGGTATTGTAATTATACAAGTACTTACCCAGAAATTCTGGTTTGCCAGACCAGATCTCCCCCCCCACTATCCTGGCTACCTGGGGTTTAAGTTTATTTACAAATGCTTTTGCTGACAGCCCAAATTATATAATAATCCTTGTATTTGATATAGCACCTTAGCACGTCTTCGAGACGTCACAAAGCACTTCACAGATTATACTCTAAAGCGAATTGGCTGTATATTTTGTGGGCGAAAATATATCCCAACTGTTGTGATTGAGAAAACGTGTAATGGTAGAATCCTGCAAACTCATAGGAAGAATGCAATCCATTTACATTTTCTCAAGAAACAAATCAGCAGTTCTACCAATAGGACATGTCTATCAGCTTCTGTGAAATGGGAATACAGCAATTTTAAGCTGCCTGGGAATATATCAAGAGAGGGAAAAAACAGCCTGTTTTCTGTCAAATAAAATTGTGTATGGAATAGATTTGCTATTCTATTCATACCAGATAGTTCAGAAAGTCTCCATAATCAGATTCCATTGGTTATCTGCATCAGTTTTAGAGCATTCTGTATGATTCACAACATAAGCTTTCTTTATTGCAAATCTTCAGCATGAATTTCCAGAAACTTGTATGTCCATTATCAACCATGGTCATGAGTACGCTCTTTGTGGGGCAGTAGGTTTGAAATCTGACTGCTGTATGTCAGGTGTGTGTGTGTGGTCTTTTTTGTCTGGGATGCTCATAAATTGAAGGAGGAAAGGCCATTGATGAAAAACCAATGAAGATGCAACACTTAGATGCAGCAGAAGATGCTTAGTATGGAGACCTCGATAACACAGACAACAATAAGGAATATCCCTAAGACTGTAAGCAAATCTGGGGACAAAGGCACCACTGTCAACTCAAGGATCAATCCTATTGATGCCTAAGATTATGTTTCTAAACCATGTGCGATTTCAGGTTTTTTACCCGAATGAGGACTGCAAAAACCTAAACCTGCCTAGTCCTCCACCTCTACAGCAAGTGTTATTGGATAAAAATCAGGGGGAGAAACCATGAGTCGTTTTCCCCATTATCCTCCTCAATGGCGCTAAAATAAATCCAGGTTGTGCTTGGCTGGCATGAAGCATTCTGACATGCTATGCCACGTGAAGATGCTGTATAAATGCAAGTTGTTGTCGTTGAATCAGGAACACCCCAAGTAGTGCATTTACCCACTGAGCCGCTGCATGTATTTGAAAAAAAACACTGGGACCAAAGCTGCTCTTTTGATTTGAAATAAACAACTGCTCAAATATGAATCCACTGAAGGGCTTTATCTTAAAGAGTTTGTCTTTGAGTCCAGCGTATTCAACTTTTAGCAAATGAAACCAGATGCTGAAGAGTGAACCAGCCATTATGTGACTTACTCAGATCATATATTCTTGAGGTAGTGGAGTCTGCGGACATCTCCAGCAAATGGCTCACGAGTGCCTATTCAAAGAAAGTCTACTAGGAGCAGCCGACTGATGGTGACCCACACAGAGACAGACCGTGCACGTCACAGAGGGTTGCATTAAACAGAGGCCTTCAGTACCATAGCACGGCAATCACTGAAGCAGCAATCTTGGCGATGGACCAAACGAGCAGGAGAGACGTTGTCATGGCACCTCGCATAAAACCATGCCAAGAAAAAAAAATGAGACACAGAGAGGCGCACACAAAGAAAGAAAAACAGAGAGAAATGGGACAAGCAGTGTGTGAGTGTGTGTGTGTGTGTGTGTGTATGAAAGAACGGGGAGAAAGAGAGTTAGAATAACTAAAGAAAAAGAAGCGGCTTTGTAGAGGTTGTAAAAAAAAAGTTTTTTTTAAATATTTTATCTTCATAAAGAAAGGGTATAGCTATTTATTTGTGATTTACTAAATAAATGGCTGCTTCCATCACACTTTGATGCCAGGAAGGGAAGTCTAAAGGCAAGATCTGAGAATTATTTTATTTTCTATGATGTTTAATAACTTTTATAACAAACACAATAGTCTTTGATCCTTTGAATTTTGGTTCAACAGTTTGGGAAGATCCTGATTATAAGTGTCTGGGTATCAGTGGATTATAGTTTATGCAAGCTATTCAACCAGACAACTATATCATCGAAGGCAACTGAACAAAATGATTCTCTGGTGAAGTCTAACCTGTAGCAAACCACTACAAAGACTATTTGTTATAAATTCAACACCAAGAGAAGTAAACTGGAAGTCGCAGACCAGTGGAGAATTTTAAAATCAAAACAAAGACAAGAATCTATTACAGAAGATTTTTTTAAAAAGAACATTTACTGCTTACAATGAATTTCTGAAATGGTCATATTGACGCTGTTGACATACAGGCGCTGACAGCATCATTATCACACTCCACCATGCTAAGCCAGTCCAGAACCTTGGGGTCTTGTTTGACCCTCAACTATCCTTTCTACCCCACATCTGCGCCATGGCCCACTCTGCCTTCCCCCACCTCCGCAACGTTGCCCGGCTCTGACACTGTCTCACACCGCAGGCCACCGAAACCCTCATACATGCCTTCATTACATTGAGGCTCGACTATGCAAACTCACTGCTTGTCAGCCTCCCCAACTTCTCCCTCCACAGGCTGCAGATCATCCAGAACTCTGCAGCCCGTTTCCTCTCCAGCACTAGGCTCCACGACCCATCACACCTATCCTCGCCCAACTCCACTGGCTTCCCATCACACAGAGGATGCATTTCAAGATCCTGGTCCTCACCTTCAAAGCCCTCCATGGTCTTACTACCCTCTACCTCTCCGACCTCCTAATTCTCTACCACCCTGTTCACTCCCTCTGCTCAGTGGGCTCCGGCCTGCTTCACGTCCTCCGCCTTGCTCGCCCCACTATCGGCGGGCAGGCCTTCTGCCACGGTGCACCCGTCCTCTGGAACTCCATCCCGCAGTCCCCCCATCTCGCCCCCTCCTTCTCCACCTTCAAGACCCACCTCAAGACCCTCCTCTTCGACCGTGCTTTCGATCTCCCTGCTTCCCCATTGCCCTCCCCACCCAACCCTCAGCTCGGGTCTGTAACTCTGTCTGTCCAGCGCCTTGGGACATCCTCCCAACATGAAAGGCGCTATACAAATGTAATTTTGTTTTGTTGTATTGTCATACAATACACTAGGTTAGCAAAATGGTTCAAAATAGGTTTCACTGAATTTGAGCATTGCAAAGAAGGCTCCACTCTTGAAATGATTGCTACCACTAGCACATTCTCTTCCAGGTTTATACCTGCCCCACTCTACCTCTATGATCTTCTGTGGACCCAATGCCCTACCCACTTCACCAATTCTGATCAACTTTATATCCCCTCCTCTTCTGCCCCACCATCAGTGGTTGAGCTTTCAGCCACTTTGGCCCTGTTTTCTGGAACTCTCTCTCTCACTCAACCTTCAAAACCTTTCTGAAATCCTATCTGTTTGACTCCTCCTTTTTCTTTTTTCCACGTGTCATGCATTTGTGTTGGTGCTGGAGGGCTTGGAGTAATTCAGAGCAGAGAATAGGATTTATATTTCCTACTAACAATGCCTTTCACTTGGGGAGTGCTCTTGGGCATGCTGTGGAGCAAATCAAGGTCCAGCTGAAACCTTCTTCTCAACACAGCCTTGGCAGCTCGTCTCCTTGAATGCTAGTTTTCCTGGGAAATCATTGTGAATCAAGTATAAAAGCAGTGGGACTTCAAGGAAATGTCTATTTTCACACACACACAAATTATACTCTTATTTTTTTCCAATAGGAATACAATTTGTCACCCGTCTTCAGCAGGAAAACAATGCAGAATGGAGGATTCCCCAGTTAACGATGTTGATTACAAGTTCATTTTTTGAGGGAAGAAGAAACCACATAACATAAAATTAAATGTCTCATGCACCAGTGGAATGTATGCAGCTCTGAAATTTACATGATACACAAGGCTCTGCGCACCCATTACCCTCATTGTTGCCATGTTCTATAGCCTCCCATCACATTAATGGATGAATTTTAAGATCCACATTGTGATCTTCAAATCCTTCCACAGTTTCACCCAATCCTCATCAGCTCCATTCTGCTCTTCCAATTTATGGTCTGTCTGTCATCACCCCTCTATCCTTGGAAACTCTTTTTCAATTTCCTTTGTCGCCTACAAATACACAGTCATTGCACTTTACAGTAAATCCTATGAAGTACTAAGCAATATTTCGACAATCGGATAAGGTCGCTGCATATCAAATTATTATTATTTCTCTCTTGGTCTTCAAAACCTATTTAAAATCACAGCTCTTCAACTGCATCTTTGATCAATATTATTACATCTCCCTTTTCTCTGCTTTATGCTCATTTATTTGGAAAGGGCTTTGAGATGTTCCCTTACGTGAAATTACATTACATTATATAAATGCAAGTTATTATTATGTTTGGCTTTTGTGTGATGTGGTTAAAGGCTAAAGAAATATGCATCTTATTAGTGGAGTTTTGGTTAGTGGGCTGTTTTTGTACATTGAATTGTGGTCACGTAGAATGCTTAGAAACAATGCCGTTGAAGTCATGAATTCTGATTTGGTCATTGAAGAAGATGAGTGAAGGAGTCTGCGTACTGGTGACTGGGAAATAATTCTGGAGGGATTATTTGTTAAATTCTGTTTTATTTAGGTGCGTGTTTACATGAATTCATGGTGATCATCTGTATTGCATCATCAATTATTGAATTCATTCCTTAAAAAAAATTGGTCACTACAATCCATGACTGTTTGTGGGACACTGTTGTGCACAATTGGCTGCCGTGTTTCACCCACAAAATATACAGTCAATTCACTTTATAGTATATTCTGTGAAGCGCTTTGAGACATCTATAAGACGTGATAAGACGCTATATCAAATACAAGGGTTATTATCATCATGGCTTGTGTTTGGGTGAGGGAGGGAGGGAGGGAGGGAACTGTCACAGTTATCGAAAATCCTTCCTGAAGGTGAAAGTGTAGAGCTGTTTCTGTTATTTTTCTGTCACTGACAAGAAAGCTGTTTTGGCCAGATCATTATGTCACATGCTGCGTGAAATTACAGAATGAAATAATGCACCAAGGGGGATAATTCTGTAAAGTCATTTAAAACTACTTGTATCTTGTGGTGTCAACTGGAAATTATTTAGATTGAGTGACAGAAACAAGTTCAGTATTTGATTTGAGTTTTAACTTCTGCTGAATGAGAGCAGTTAGTAGGAATAGCTATTTCTCAGACAGTGCCTCTGGGATGAAAGCACTGGAGTAATGAGTTCTGCAGTAAAGGAATGTAAATATTTATGTTGCCTCTGGTGTGGTATGAAAATTACATACCTGCACCATTTCCCAGGTGACTGAATAGACCCAAGTGTTTTCCGAAGAAAACGTACACATTCGTAGTGCCAATACCCATAAAGCACTATTTTACGTGAAGCTTTAAAAGACAAAGCAGATTATTTTTCTGATGATGGTCGAAATGCCCCATGTGCCACAAAAATAGCCTAGCCTCTCTGCCTCAGTTATTTTGCCATTAGTGCGTGAAGGCCTTCATGAGGTGTCAGTCTTGCTCAGTTGGTGGCACTCTTGCCTCTGAGTCAGATGGCTGTGGGTTCAAGGTCTACTTTGGGACTTTGAGCTTACACCCAATACAGGTGCTAGGAGAACACTGCACTGTTGAATGTGCTGTCCTTCAGATGAGACGTAAAACTGAGGTCCTATTTTCCTGTTCAAGTGAACATTAAAGATCCTAGGACATTATTCGAAATGAGAAGGGAATTTCTCCCGGTGCCTTGCCCAACAATACCCTAGAAACAAATTGTCATTACTGCATGACTGTTTGTAGGATACTTATGTGTGTAAATTACCTCCTGTGTTTGCACAGATACTAGACTACAGAAAAATCCTGTGAAATGCTTTGAGATACTTCAGATATGATAAGGTGTTATACCAAATGCAAGGATAATTATTATTTTAATTTCAGCCCCATTTTAGTCTCTGTAAACACAACAAGTCCATAGAGGCTTGTATGAGATTTTAATTTTGATGATAATAATAGGCCTTGGATTTTATACAGTGCCTTATCACATTGTCAAAACATCTCAAAGCACTTCACAGAAATTTACTGTAAAGTGTAGTGAGTGTGTATTTATAAGTGAGTGCTGGTTTACACGTGAAGACGGCATTGGCAAAAAAAACCTCCATATCTCTGTTAAACTATTTTGCTGTGCCACAAAGAAATAATCTTTAAGTGTCTTTTCGAAAGTGTTTATTTCTTTACACCTTCTTCCATGAAACCTTTTCACCTCTTACTCATTTCTCTCGAACACATCTTGACAAAACTTGTCTGTTGAATTTTGTCAGCAGAAAATGTCAGATAGCCTGCAGACGCACCCTCTGAACAGTTAATAACTACTGCAGCAGGAGCCGAATCGGTCTTTACAGTGTATTAATGAACACAAAGCCTAATCATAAGCCTTTTAAAAAACTATTCAGCCACACCCAGAAAAAAACATTACAAAAGAAAATTCCAAACTGTTATCCTTTTGTCCTATTTTATTAGGATCACTTTGAAGTACGGGATAATTGCTGCTGACTCCAGCTTCTCTATCCAAAATGTTCCACCCTTAAAATGAAGAGGTGAATGCTTGCAGACTATTACCGGAGTTGCACCCACTTAATCCACATATCCTTAATATAATAATAATCATCATAAATAATAATGATAATAATCATCACCATCATCTTTGCATTTGATGCATCAGCAAGTGCGTCATTGGATTTACTGCAGAGTGCAGTGAAAATTGTATTTAGCCAATTACATTACAATTTACACTTCAATACAATTAGCACCCAGCAATGTTCTACAAAAGCCATTGAAGTGAAATGATCAAATTTATTTCAGGGATTGGTGGCTAGGACATAGGGAGAAACTCTTCTTTTCAAATGGTGTTATGGGATCTTTTTAACGTCCACAGTGATAGATTTTTGACTAAATACCCAGTTGGAGACTGAGGATGTCTGCCAGCATAAGGATCAAAGTACACTAAAATACTTGCCTGATCCTCTTGAGGTCCTGAGACAAGTTTTAATTTTTTCAGTGACACTTTTCAAAAATAGCTAATTTATTTCCATTCCATTTTAGTTTATGAAGAAAGACATATTATAAAATAACTGGTGATAAAGAGACTGCACCTTACAGTATACATATTTCAGGTGCAATGTTTACAACTACAGAAACACCTAGAGATGGGTAGACTTGCCAAGGGAGAGTTGAAAGAGATGAATAGGCATCAATTAACTCTCCAATCACCATATCCAAACCACGTGAAAGTCAACTAAGTCAAATATGCTGTTGAGTAAAATATTGCTTCACATATTCTCACAAATTAAGTTCAGACAGCAATAATTTATGCTCAAGGTGCACAGTGTTTTGAATGCATTTATAAAGCATCCTTCACAAATGATAATGTCTGAGTGCTTAACAAAAATGGACACGGATAACTTTGGACGCGGACTACTGCATAAAATCACCCTAGAGGGAGTCCAGAGCAGAGCAACAAACCTGATCACCATTGTTAAAGAAAAGAGCTAAGAAAAATGATAAACTAAGAAACACCTCTTCAGCCATAAAAGGAGACATCTTAGAGGAGACCTTATAGATGTATATAACATCCTCCTACCGTGAAAGGCACTATATAAATAGAAATTTGTATTGTGTAAGTTGCAGAATTATACTTTCTGATAACCAAAGGAAACAACACAAGAAAACACAGATTCAGTGTTATGAAACGTAATGCAATTTAGGAAAGATACAAGGAAGGTTTGGGAGGAGAGGAAAGAGCGAAGGTGGGAGGCAACAGCTTTCTCAAGGACCTTGGATAGGAAAGGGAGGTTTGAGATGGGCCAGTAGCTGGATAGCTGTGATGGGTCAAGGGAAGGTTTCTTCAAGGTGGGGGTGATAATGGCTGTTTTGAGGGGGGAGATTAATGATGTCGGTGAGTAGTGGAGCAAGGAGGTGGAATTGGGATTTAAGGAGGGGGTGGGGATGGGGTCCAGGGAGCAGGTAGTGGGCTTCATGGAGGTTATGGTGGTGAAGACAGAGGAGGGGTTGACAGGTTCAAAGGTGTGGAAGGAGGGATGGGTAATTGTCAGATGGGTAATTGTGTGGGGTGGGGGTAGGGAGGGGTTGGAAATTGGGAGGGCAGTGGCAGTTGAGTGGATTCTCTCGATTTTGGACTCAAGGAAGTCCAGCAATTTCTCGCAATGAGAGTCAGAGGAAAGAATCTGCGAGGCATGGCGGGGAGGGCAGAGGAGCCAGTTGGTGGTGGAGAACTGGAGCCTGGGGTTGCCCTTCGCCTCCGGGATTAACCTGGAATAGAAGGACGATTTGGCCCAGGCAAGATTGGAGCGGTAGGTTTTGCTGAGGTCCAGCCAGATGTGGCAGTGGACTGTTAGGCCGGATTTAAGCCAAGTGCATTCGGCAGCCCGCACCTGGCCCTTAAGTGAAACGAGGTGGCTGGAGAACCAGGGTGAGGATCGGGAATAGGAGGCAGATTGGGAAGTGAGTGTGGTGTAGAGGGTGCTGTGGAGAAGAGTAAGCACGTGAATGGTTTGGTGCAAGACGTGGGCCAGAGGGGGAGGAGTTCAGAGGACTCCAGGGCAGTGGAGAGGGACTACAGGGAGATCTTCTTCCACGGGCGGTAGAACATGGTGGTAGGTTTGGAGGCAGTGAGGAGAGGGTATATGGGAGTTGAGGGAGATGAAATGGTGATCAGAGATGACCTTGTCAGTGATGGTAATCTCTGAGACACTGAGGCCCCGGGTGATCACCAGGTCGAGTGGGTGACTGTGGGTGTGGATAGCGATGTGGAGGGAGAGGAGGAGAGAGGAGAAGTCTGAGGAGGTGGAGCAGGAGGGGGTGAAGTGGAGGTTGAAGTCGCCTAGGATAATGAGGCGGTCGGAGCAGAGGCAGAGGGAAGCAAGGAGGGTGGAGATGTCAGAGATGAAGATGGGGGAGGATTTTGGGGGGCGGTAAAATAGGAGGATTTTTAGAGAGAGGTGGAAGGGATGGCAGAGGGTAAGGTGTTCGAAAGAGGGGAATGAGCCGGTGGAGTAGAGGGATAGGGCAAGTGACCCCCTGGATATGAGGGCCACCCCGCCGCCATGGCAGTTGGGGCGTGGGGCATGGGGTGGCCTCAGTGAGGGGGAAGGTATCAGCTGAGGTGATCCAAGTTTCAGAGAGGACCATAATGTCAATATTCTTATCAAGGAATGCAGAGTGGACAGTTGGCAGTGTGATGTGTGGGATGTGAGGGGGTAATGGATTGGTTGGCAGGAAGTATGGGGATGTGAGGAGAGGTTAGCCCTCAGGATCTGGGTCCGGGGTGGCTTGCAGCGGTAGTGGGGAATGGGGCAGTCGGTGTGTCTGCCGCTGAGTGCCACGATGAGCCCAACGAAGGATTCCTAGGCTTGAGCAGAGGAAGGCAGTGGGTGAGGGGGTCAAGCAGAGATAGGAAGCGGGGAGTGCGGAGAGAGAGCAGGACAGAAAGGGAGAGTTGCAGGGAGGGGGGCATTTTGAGGGAGGGCCAGCTCGGGTCAGGGGCGGCAGCCAAGATGCGCGTGCTGGGACGAGAGGCGAAGGGTTTAGTGGGACATTGTCAGCCTTCAGGAGGCTGTGGGGGCTAGAGGTGGCGCAGAGGGCGGAGGGTGCTCATTGTCTTCATCAATTACTGTAGAAACATTAAAAAACAGGTTTATCCTGTTGTGCTTATCTCTGAAGCTAGTATGTTTCCAAGAAAGCACATTTAATGTTTTGCATGTTACCCTAAAGCACATTGATCCATTGTTAGGCAGATGCCAGAAATAGTTGTTGAACATTTGATTAGGGCGTGGTAACGAAGTTCAGGCGATGAAAAGATGCCAAAATTACCATTGCAGATATTGTGTCGGGAAGCAATGACCAGAAAGACCAACGCAAACCTACATACCAACTTTCTCTCCCCCTCAACACGTTAGTTTTAAATAATACTGACTCTTTGAAACGTTTCAAGCAAAACTGGCACAACAGCATAGGTTTAAGAGCAGAATGTCCCAGATCAAAACTGCTCTAAAAATACCTCCAATTTAGTACTTTAATTATCAACATAGTGATAATGTTCTTTTAGTTACTTTCCCTGAGAAAAACAAATTAACCATTATTGAAGGTCCATGAAGCAACAGGCATTTCTTTCAGCCACTGGGCAATGATGGGCATAAAGACGTTCCAGTACTAATTCTAACTGCCTTCCCCTTTCTCTCCTGCGAATTGTTTCTTGTTTGGTCCCTGCTGCATGGGGCTGGTATCCTGCAAGATACGGTGGACAGGACTCCATAAGTGTCTGATGTGGGTGGCCCAATAAGTAGAAGATAGTTCAAATTAACTTGGAAGGAGTCTTCTTCCCACATGCAGCATAAATGGAGAAAATATGCCAGGTCATGTACCATCGTTGTCGGGTCCACCTCTTTGCTGACAGGAGATAAAGATTATCCTGTTCTTTTCAATAGCAACCGATTAAAAATCACCATTCGCAGCAATATCTGCTAAGCAGGATGAAAGTCCAACCCATTGTGTAGCACTGGTAGTTATAGTTATGGCTTCTGTTTACAGCTGTCAGTATTTGTGTGAAGTGGGATAGGGGAGTAAGTAGAGCTGAAAAATAACATTTTGAGAGATTGCAGACTGTGTGTTTCCTGCGTATCACCCAAGCTCCAGCAGCACGGATCGGCAGATGGACACAAATACTCTACCCACTCTAACAGTTATTTTAACCAAGTGACCTAACGATTTTGCACTGTATCAGAGCTATTCATAATCACCAACTGATATCAAGCAAGATCCATGACAATATGGTGTAAAGTATAGTCACGTGGAAAAGCCAAGTAAAACCTTTCAGTACCCAGCAACAATAACAACTCTTGCATTTTTTGGAAGATTGAGAGTAATGGCCAAAAGGTCTTCTCCAACCAAACCAATCTTGTGATCTTGCAAACAACAACAATTTGCCCCCATAATCACTGCCACGGTTGAAGCAAAAAAATCAATATATTTAAGAGAAAACTTGATATGTACAACAACAACAACTTGCACTTATATAGCGCCCTCCACGCAGGGTAGTGTCTCAGAGCGCTTGAGGGAAAAGGAACAGAGTTGTATAAGACAGGGGAATATGAGGGATGGAGGCTCATGTGGTGTATAAACATCATCATATAATAGTTGGGACAAGTGGCCTGTTTCAATGTCGTATCATTCTATGCAACTCTGAGTGTCTTTCCATCAGCGCAAATTGAAAATTTCAAAGAATATTTGCAAAGGGAATGGTTTGGTTGACTTCATCAACTGCTGTATTTTCATTGGGGCTTAAATCTCCTTCTATCAAGGATTTATTTTTACTGCAGTGTCCTATAATAGAATAAAACCCAATTTCAATAGGGCAAAATATAGGCAAGGGTATCTAATCCAAGCTGTCACAAATTGAGGTCTCTCATTGCCTTATCTCGCAGTCAATGCAATCCTATAATAACCACCGGTAAAGTTGTATTCACATAGGCACAGAATACTGAAAAGCACTAGGCATACATAAGACCAATTTCTTCTTGCTACCACCCCAGTCTGACTGAATCATCAGAACCCCCTGTTTCCATCTTCCCCATCGTCTTCTCAATCTGTGCTGTCACCAACCAGTACTAATGTTTTCTACTGTCTTATATGAACCTAATGTTTCTACTGCTTTTCACTATTCTGCACACATTTTGATTTTTTTTGTAAGTAAATGTTGGGGTTCACACCTGAATTACACAACAAGGAACCTGTGATAAAACAGGCTTCCACTATATTAAGATGGGGAGAGAGAATAACCAGTAAATGCGTTTGCATTCAAATAAAACAAGTGGAGTCAAAGGAGGATTCTCATGCCCTGTCCAAAATATATTGGTCCATCCCATTCCAAACTCATATTGAAATATATTTTTCATCGCAGTATTGTCACTGATCAAAAGGCCAATAAATTTCAAGCTTTGTTGTTGGAGTGACCTCTGGGTGAACCTGTGAACAATCACTTGGAAACAGTAATAATCACTGTCTGTAACCAAACGATTATTCATGGCTGTTATGGATGGAATTTGGGCAGTAACAATGCCAGGTGAAAGTCAGATCAGGTTTCCAATTTCTGGAGGTTGATAACGCTTTGGTTTGAGGTCTACTCACCCTCTAATAGCCACAGATCACTTTAGAAAACAACTGACGCCAGGATAATTAAGTGAAATAAAACCAAGTTATTACACATCAGTGTAAGATAACAATTTTCCACAAAGACCAAGGGCTTTCACGGGTGGGGAAACTGAAGCAGTATTTTCTCCATGTGGACACGAGCAGGAGACCAGAATAATTGGCTACATCTCATTGTTGCTTGTGGCCCATTGCTTGATCAGATTGGCCTCTGGATTTACTCACATAAAAACATTTACTGCACTTTAAAGTAACTCTTTTTGTGAAGCTCCCTGAGACATTTCCATTGTTCAGGGAACTATACTGAATGCAAGTATAAATCAAGTATTATTCTTGTAAATCTTCAACAATAAAAGTTCGACTAAACAAGGCTTCGATTCTCCCCTAACCCAAAAACAAAAAGGTTGCAGAATTCTGTTTTCTCTTTGTTCCACAGCCAACTAAAGCACACCACCATCACAATGCAGGCTCTTCACTCCCACAACATCTGCATACCACTCAACCATGCAAAAAAAAATCCTGTCCTGGAATACTACAGAATTATTCCATAAATTCATAAAAATGTTTAAGCTATGCAATTCACAAATAAGCAGTAGGAGTAAAGAGAGTACTCAACAGGAATAGAGTTCTTCACTGTGTACAGTATTACACTGGTTGCTTTCTAATAACATTTATAGAAACCTAACAGCCAGTGTAATCTCTTACTTCAACTTATTCTTTCCTAGCACCTCAACCCTGGGACATCTTTTGTCTCTGAATCTTTCCTTCTCTAATCCATTTTTTATGGTCCGAGCTCAGTGTCAAGTAACCACCGCTCAGGTGGGCAATCAAAACTCCACTCCGCTGCAGGGTGTGCTGCATTGCTGGATGTGCATCTTTCGGATGAGACATTAAATTGAAGTCCTGTTCAGTTGGATTAAAGATCCCATGGCACTAATTGAAAAGTGAAGGAAATTTCTCCCAGTGTCTTGGCAAACAATTCCCCAGACAAAATTGATCATTCACTACATCACTATTGTGGGACATTAATGTGTAAAAAATGGCTGCTGCATTTGCCTAGAAAATACAAAGTTACTATACTTTATAGTGCATCCTGTGAATCACTTTGGAACATCCTCCCAATGTGAAGTGTTATATCAAATGCAAGGATTATTATAATTAATGTTACTTTACGGGGTTGTTCTAATCCACAAGTATGTCTGTCTTTAAAATGTTAGAGTTAGTTAAATCCTGTAACAACAATGGGCAGCCCACTGTTGTGCCCACTACAGAGAATATACACTGCTGAGAACAACATCACTTTCTTGTTACTTCAACCAATCATTTTTTTTATTGTCAATTACATCAACCAAATCACTGATTTTTTGCCCACTGACCACAACTTCGCCTTTTTGCCTGCGTACATTGAGTATATCCCTAACTTTTTTGGCGCAGAGAGATTAGTGACTAAACCTACCATGTCAACCCGCAACCCCCTCCCCCCTCCCACAGCTGTGCATGTGCCCACACACACAAACACATATAACTGAGCGCTCAAATCTCAGATAATTAATGTTAAAGAAATTGGATATGCTGCTTTAAATAGATGCACAGTGTTCCTCACTTGTTCCATTTACAATAAACAGATGTTATTCTTCTCTTCAAATAACTCTGTTCTGCTTTTATAAAACATTTAGCATGTGGACACATTTAATGAAGTGCGGTGGCATGCTTTGGTTCACAGATCCTTTTAATATTAAGGAAAGTCACGCGAGTCAGGAAAAGGTTACATCAATTAATTATTGAATGGCAATCTATCTTTTAATTGTTGTATATGTCACTGAGCGTTTAGAAAGCTCTATACTCCCCTATTGCTATCTAGATTACTAAATGTGAACCACCTGGTCCGGGTCTTAGCGAAAACCAGTCAGGAATGAAAAGATGTCCAGCAGTCCATTTTGTGGAGACAAGCATTGCATTCAAATTGAGACAGTCAAAATTCAACACAAACTACATTCATTCAATCCTTATAGCCAACAACACACCACACTAATATTACCAACAATTTGTTTTCAAAAACTTTGAAATTTTGCAGAGCATTATACTTTGACATCAATTATTCTCTTAGCATTGCTTCCTCTCAAGCACAGCAGTAAATTAATTCTGTGGTGTAGAACTAAGCTATGTAGATCAGCAAAGTCCCAGGTGGTTTCCTTAAATCTACGCTGACTCAGTCAATTGTTGTCACAGCAGAGCTGCAGTATTATAATGGAGCTTAATGTCCATAGGCTTTGTGACTAATAACTCCATAAAGTTTCAGGGAAAATTTGATGCCTATCTAAACCCGATAGGCCTTGTTTGCGTAAGCACTTTGATTGTGCAGTGTTATTAAAGATTGACAGATAATAGATTCTCAGAAGTGTTTCACTGGGATGCATGAGTATGCAATGCACAGGTGTGGCACATTCATTATAGGAGCAAGACAATATTGAGGAACACTTCATGGCTTTAAAATTCACCATCTGACAATCTGCTACTTTGAACAATTATGCACATGTTATTAGTCATTTATTACCTTTAATACGATTGCTGGTGTCACCTTAAGCTAATCTGGTTACATGGGAGAATGTAATGAAAAGCAATGTAATGAAGAGTGATGGATGAAAGATCCTCCGGGCACAGATATAATTGAAAAATATAACGCTTATGCATTCCCGCACAAGAATGTGAAGCTAAAGAAAGTTACATTTTCTGTAAAATATTGGGTGCTGTACATGCATTACTTGCCTGTGCCATAGAACTGAATTTTTTATTTTGTTCTTAACAAAGTCACTTCTGTTTACAGCCAATCACCTACTTGTAAATAGTGCCCTTGTTGCTATTGAATTTTCTCCCAATGTAATTTGTGCACTGAAACATGGTAACATTTCCTTTTGTAGTCCACAATAAAGGCAGACTCAAAATGTTCATTTCATGGAGCCAAGTAGGTGTTGATCCCTACAGAATTGTTATTGTATTTTCCTTCCAATTTTCAGTGTGGGTGTTTCAGTTGGTCACATGGTCAGAGGTTCTGTTCCCTGATCTGAATTAGAGTAAGAGGGTTTGGCCTGTGACCTCACTAATTTTCTGGAAATTGTGCCGCAGGCTACAGTAGGAGGAAGCTTGACAAAGCCCGGGCGGAGATTGTGTATAATGGGGTCTTGGCAGGTATCTTAGCCCCTGTGTGGTCTGTGATATGTTGTTGATTTTGTGACTCTGCAATAAAAGTAACAGCTTTTGCCACGCTACCTGATTCCAACTTGTCTCCTCCACAGAGGATGCTGCATGTGAGTCCTATGCTGTAGTTGGTGTGGAGCTAAACATAGATTTAAAGGCTCTGGCATTGCAGAAGACACCGCAATGCATCAGTAGAAACTACCACAGTTCTGTCTTTAAACACATCTTAAATCAAAATGTGATTCATTGAACATTAAACCTCTTAAGAAAAAGTTATCGTTAACAAATTAGTAACAGTCTTAAAAATGAGGAAAATATAATAACTGCCCTTAGTGTACAATCTAATTGTGCCTTGAAGGTATGAAAGGACTGTATAGAAAACATATTCTGCTGAAGATTTCTTTATTCTCTTAAGGCAATGTGCGCAGTGAGTACAATTTTCAACACATGCCTAAAAAGCTGCTGCCGTCCTGTTGCTGATTTTTATTTTCACTGCTATTCAGCAAGTTCAGATAGTCAGGGCAATAAATTTTGATTATTGATCTGTCCACTGAACGACTCTTGTTTTTATATCATCACACAACTGAGGCTCAGTGTAAAATCTTATATATGAAAAAGGTAAGCGAATAAAAATATATACTGCCCCCTTCTGGACTTACACAATTAAAATAAAAAAAAACCCGACATGCTTGTGTTTGCTAATGTAACGAAAATGTAGATGTAAGTAAAGAGGAGTGGAATGTCAGGAGGGCATGGTGATAGATGAATTGCCCATGTTTACCATTACTCTCAGCACCCTAACATTCAGAAACTTGTATTTCTAGCAAAAAAGGGTATTTTAAGTTGTTAGGAGCTTGTTAAACTTCATTCAAGGTCACTGCTGAATTTAGCAAAGCGAACAGATTTTGAAGAATTCACAACGACGACGAGAGAAGTGAACAGTACAGAGGAGCCATCTGTATGAGCCATCTTTGACATTGGGCTGTGAATCACCTTGTCTCAGCTGACACTCCATTGACAGGCAGACCACAGGATGTCTTGGGAGAGCAGAGGGTACATAATGTGCATGAAAAGCAGCAAATACAGGGTGACCAAAAAGTCTTATTTTTCAGCTACTCTATTATCTAAAAAATCTTAATTTCTTTAATACTTATTAGACATTGTAAAGGAATCATGACATTTTGGTCACCCTGTAGTACCCAAGGACATAAGGCAGACTTTAACAGATTGAGCAGCAGGAGCCTGAAATTCATCTGGGAGGTATGAATGAGTTATGCTTCCATTCCACACAGTCCTGTAGGTGTGGTAGACTATTAGGACGACACCAATGGTGCCCTCAGCTACTATTATCCCTCCAAGCTATCTGTAAGAGCCATCTTTGACATTGGGCTGTGAATCACCTTGTCTCAGCTGACACTCCATTGCAGTGCTGGGGTTTGCTGCATTGGTGAAAGTGCCGTCCTTCAGATGAGATGTTAAACCGAGGTCCTGACTGCCTGTTCAAATGGACATCAAGATCCCATGGCATCCCATACGTGGCTGTTTGTTGGACAATGCTGTGCGCAACTGGCTGCCAGGTTTCGCTCACAAAATACACAGTCAATCCACTTTACAGTATATCCTGTGAAGCACTTTGAGACATCACAACAACATGATAAGGGGCTATATAAAATGCAGAGATTATTAATATTATTTTTATTCTGCATTAGGGAGGTATAAGCAACAATTACAAGCCACTCAAGTGTAAGCATTATAGGCTCCTCAATGTTGAACAGTCATATAATTTGACTAAAATTCATTAACTTATTGTGTTCTTGATTTCAACAAAAGCAGAAATGTCGGGCCCAAGAACATTACTCTGTATGCAAGTATATGCGCTTTCATTGGCACACATGGAGAAGTTGAAGAATGCTTTTTTTACCAACTCCAAGTTTGCATGTGCATTTATATAATGTTTGCTGGATGTATGATATTGATTTTTGAAGTCATATTACTCATAGTAAGATACGTCTTCTGCCTCTCTACAATACAGGGCTAAGATTATGTTTTTTCACATAGATTGAAAGCTTTTCAGCATATGTGCGTGACTGAGAATGGAATGTGGTTATTTTTATCCACCATTGCAAATTTTAGATTCAATCTTGAGAACATTTCTTTAATGTTTAAATGCAAACCAGGTGTGCTATAATTCTATGTGCTTAGTAACACAATTTGTTGCCTCTTGGATGTATCTATGCATCAAAAGGCAGTATATTGCTCAAATCCCTCAGCTATTTAAAGTTACCTACATAGGGGGAAGCAAGGGTAAAAGAAAGCACTAAAAATTATATTACAATGCCTTAAGAGGTTATGCCATAATCTGTTTTTCTGATCCTGTGTGACTAACTCAAGGAAGCTGTTATGTAAAAGCTGCATGCAAAGTCTAATACAAACCTTGATTATGATGAACTGGTTAATTTATAGTCATTATAAAGCAGTATTTCATTCGAGGGGTCAATGTGAAATCAAATCACAAGAGTAAATATCGAATGGCTTATGTTCACTAAGAGATTGAATTATGATCTTAAAATACATTTTAACATAAATATATATATATATAACAAGATTCAGCACTCCAAGATGCTACTCCACATGAAGGGCATTATATAAATGCAAGTTGTTGCTGTTGTTGTAGGATTGTTACGGCAGGTATCCTGGAAGGTTGATATCAAATGGACCAAAGAATCTTCTTCATCCAAGTGTCTTGTGCGATCTTCCGAGGAAACTAATGTCAGGATCTTTATATCACCCATACTTGTGAGAACTCTGCTCCAAGGGTAGATTCTGAATCAATGTGCTGTGTCTCTGGTTTCCTTCTAAAGAAATCCCATGAGACATTGTTGCACCTTAGATCTTGTGGTTCTGAATTTTCATTTTATCATCCTTTGGGACCAGATTATCAATACCTCTGACCGTATGAAGGCACAACATAATGAAGAATCTGAAAAGATATTCATTTTCTGATGCAGTTAGCAGATTTACTACAAATATAACTTGAAATCTGTAGATTCTGGTGCTCTTGTAAGATTACCATCATTGCTTCACAATAATAACAACAAGCAAATAGAAGTTCTTTCACATCAGGAGGACCTTTCAAAGCACTTCACAAAAATAGGACTGAAAATTAATAGTGATTTTGTAGCTGAACCTGACAACCAATTTGCCCACAGTATCTTCCACAAACAGCAATGAAATGAATAACCTATTTCATTTGACGATTTGTTGGTCCAGACACTGGAAGAAACCCATTTGGAAGTCCGACTATCATGTGGTAAATCTACGTTACAGCCATTCAGAGGTGCGTTTCTGAGTTGAACGCTTGAGGACAAGGCTATTCTGTTACTTTAGGGTGGAGTGTTACTTTCACAGAATCTAATATGTTGCACATTATTGAGTTCTGATCACTAGGAGCATATTGCAAGGCAATTTGCCAAGGCAGCAAACAGGAAAATGCAAACACCATAACCTGCAGTGAAATGACCTGATCACATTGTCAATTAGATCTCTTGTTAAAAAAATATTAAATTGTTTTTAAATTAAGTGCAATAAAGAACTAGTGATTCAAAACAAAACCATATTATACATTCCACACTGCAGTATATTGTATGCAGCATTTAACGCAATGCAAACTTTCACCAGCAAAGCAGACTCTTCTTATGTTTATCAGGAATTGGGGATCTTTTAAAAACTCCAAATTAAGGTGACAAAACTCTCTTAAATATAATAACTGGCTTTTCCAATTATACATCCCAAATAACAACACGTAGAACTTTGCAAATGTTATATTTTTACTGTTCTGGTGTGCAGAAAATAAACTTTTCAAGCTGCTTTCTTCAGTAATCATATTTTTCTTTCAAATCACGCAGACACAAAAGGTTCTTTTAAACTGGACTACTACAAACCACCCCAGCTGCACCTCTTAAAGGATCAATCTGATTGGAATTCAGTACCCCCCAAAAAAAACTAAGCAGAAAAATCTGTTTATTTGTGCAGAGAGAGGCAATGATACATTCTTCTACTGTTCCAACTCAGTTCAGAGTATTCCTTCATGTGAAGTGTGTTTTATCTGATCCTTATCCAAACGTTCAGGCAGGAGAGTCCCAAGGCTTTTGAGGTTGAGAAAGGGTGTGGGAAATAGCTCAGAAATATTGGATTGTATGTGGTGCTAACCAAGGAACTAAACACTGAATTGAATTGAATGGTTTTCTTTCATTTCTAAGTTTTATGTTCTACAAAGCACCTGCCTTTCAAACTTAGGTTATAGGTACCAGCTCGCCGCTGGAACTCATTCAAACTGGAGGTAAATGATACAGACTTGAAGTATGGCCCCAAATGGATGTGCATACCGCAGGAAACGTTTGCTCATTTTCTAATTGTGAACATGTTTTAGACTCAAGGAAATATCTCACTAAATTCCACTACATTCAGGCCTGGAATGCTCTAAAACCACACTTATTTTTTAACTTTGAAGCTGTGACTAAAGCTCTGTTTACACTCGGGCTGTTCATTTGAATGACATCCAAATCAGATTACCACAACAATTGTTTCCAAATTCCAGCTGCTCCCAAAAGGAGCAAATGATGTCAATTTCAAGTAAATTCTAATCCGAATGTTTTCCATGACAAGGCCATCATTTTATTTTTTTCTCTCTGACAAGGACACCAAATTATGCAAATGATATTCTCATAAACCTAGTAGGCAGCAGGCAAACCTCAGTCTGGATTAGCCAATAACAAACCCCACAAAGCAGTCATTACCCATGTTCTTTACTCTAGATAAAAGTACCCCTTCATGTCTGACAGAGTATATTTCTCCTGCACTTAGAAGTAAGAACAATGCCAAACATAAGAACATGAGGTCAATTTATACTTGTCAAATATTTCGTCTGTATTTAAGAATTATTGTTGTGGGTTCAAGCCCCCGATGGAGCTTTGAACTCACATAGTCCATCTCAATGCAGTCCTAGGGAATGATGCATTGTTGGAGGTCCTTCGTATGAGACATTAAACCAAGGGCCTGTCTTCTTGCTTCGGTGAACGTTAAAGATCCCTTTGATTGAAAAGAGAAGGGCATTTCTCCAGGTATCCTAGATAAAATCAGTCATTAACTTCATTGGCTGTTTGTGGCACACTGCTGCACCAAATTGGCTGACAAGTTTGCCTACAAATATACAGTCACTACACCTTACGGAAAACTCTGCGAAGTGCTTTGAGGCATGTTCCAAACATGATAAGGTGGTGTTTCAAATGTAAAGAAGATAATTATTGGGAATATATAGCCTAAATATTATAATGGTCTGCTAGGTGATGAAATGTATTTACAATTGAAGTTTATTGCCCATGTAATTCAGGCATCATTATATTTACACTCAAAATTTATTACAATTTACAGTTTCAATGTGTGCAGCTCATGGTTACTGGATTTGTAGGTTTCATTATATCGACAACTCAGATTTCATATGACGTTTGCAAATTTTATTACATTTGGGGTTACAAAAGGTCACACAATAGCAAGAGGAAAACAGACAGGATTACGCAGCAAGGTTTTAGTCCACTGTTTGTGAGTAGGTTGGGCTACTGTATAAATAACCTTCCTTTAGTTGTGAAGAGAAAAGGAAATAAAATAAATTAAATTTGTAGCACAGGAAATTTAACATCTCAGTGATTGAACGTTGGGGAAATATGACTTGCAATGTAGAAAGGAGTTGTTTTTCTTATTTGGTGACCCATGGAGTTCAATTTTGCTCTAAAAAATACATTTAATAAGGGTCAACTTTAGAAACATTAGGAAGTGTTGAAAAAGCAGTGCCATTGGAAATCCAGTGTGTTATGCTTTGAGTCATATAACATGTACTCACAATTCTTCTTATGTTACCTTAATTCTGAGTAGGTTTAGCCAGTGAATAACTGAACCATATAGGCTACAGACTTTGACTTTGATGCTCACAATGTAAACAGCAAAAGAAAATTACAAAGGAAACGAACGGATACAGAAAAGACAAAGCGGTGACATAATTAATCATAAATATTTGTGGTATATGTCTGAGAAACGAAATGTGGTGCTTTCCGAAAGGCACAGTCTATTGTAGCATTCAGTACTCACTACACAAAGCAGTCGGTCACAAGTTCAATTCTGGGCTCTGCAGAGTCAACCCATCTCAGCTGGGTCAGTGGTTGGGGGCACTATAATTCTCCTCAACACTCCAGACTAGAGAAGCAATAAATAAATCAGCCAGTTTCTCACTTCTGATTTCCTTTCAGCGATTCACTGCTAAAAAGTGTGCCTGAGTGGGCAACTATCAACTATCATGCCCTCTGTGGTCAAATAGTCTGTTGATACCTGGTGTCTTGGCATGGAATGGATACTTGGGCAAGAGAGCAGAAGACCGCTGGCGCTCCTGGAACAGTGTGCTAGCATGTTCAGGAAGGAAGAAAATAGGAGTAAATAGGCAAACAAAAGGGGTCAGGGCTTCCATTCACTTTACAGTATATTCTGTGAAGCGCTTTGAGACGTCTCAAAGATGTGATAAGGTGCTATATCAAATGCAAGGATTATTATTATTGTGAAGTTTATGTTCTCCCCAGTTTTTATTACAAGAGTGTTCTGGTGTAACTGGGAACCAAATATTGTCCTGTATCTAGAACCAGCTCTGAAGCATAAGGTTGCCAGACTTGACTTCTCCTTCGTGCAGATTTGCTTGATAAGCTGTTCACAAAATAAAGAACAAATTTACAGAATGCTCACTAATCATAGGCTTCGCTATAAGCTCTCCATTGAGGTTGTCTTTCTTACTTATAGCCACTGTGACTGTACTGAATTTTGACAAACTTTAGAATAAATTGTTCAGTGTAACATTAGGGCAGACAAACTGAGCTAACCTTTGGTCTTGAATATGAAAGCTCTAGACTGGGCATGACTGGGCTGTTATAGGTTTTGTGCATAAGAAAAAAACAAATGTCTGGTCCAATAAACCAGTTTGCTTGAACATTTTCAAGATTTTGATCAGTGCATACAGTTACTGCAGTTCTTTTCAGAGTAGATTAATCTTGATCGGTTTCCCTGTGCATACCTGAACTGATTTGAGTCACAGACAAGAGGATGATGAAGAGATAACAATAGTTTCTACTCAATGCAAACAGTAAAACTGACAAGCAATATCTACTTCACTTTAAACTATTTCAGGCCAGGACTACAGTACTTAAGAAGCTTTCTTCCAATTCAAACTGGTTCATGCCTTGATAAGAACTCACTCAGACAGGTTGTAACATTTCCAGTGTATAGATATCTTGAAACTATCACAATCCTTTGAGTCTCAGTGTTTTTTTGAAACATTAGTTTTTGATGGAAATAGACTTTGTACTGTACTATTTTTAGTGAACGCTGCATTCGATAATGGGTAAGATAAAGATAATATTTGAATTCTTCCTTATCTGCTTTTAGTGGCATACTTAGGAGGTCAGTTATTGACTGATTTCCACTCCAGACCAAAATATAACAAGAACTCCATTCATCAACATCCTTAACAATCACCAGAAAAATAAAATATTAATCTCTGCTCACTGTAGTTTTTTTACTGCTGGGGGTGACAAAGAGGGTTGTCCCAGTCAGTGACAGAGTTTTTTGAAAACAAAGGAACGCTCATGTTTTTTATGTGATATTTCCCCTTATCTTCCCCCTCCCCCAGGCAACTGCCAATGATCAGCAATTGTTGCAAGGTTGGAGTGTGGACATCACACCATGCTTTTTGTTCTTTGTGTGGTGCATTTTATTTATTTAATAGATCTGTTGTCAAATGCTGAGTAGCCAGTCATTACTCAAGCAGAACATCTACTCATTGGGAACTGTTGATGGCCAGCAAATCACTTACATGGAACCAATGCACAGAACATTGGAATATAGAACTGTTGCTCACGACAATAGTGGTGAAGAATGGAGACAAGTTAAACTCAAGTAGAGTATGTTTTTAGTAAATCTTTAATATTCTTTACATTAAAATCTCTGGGTTGATTTTGCTCACAAAAGAAGCAAATTCACATCATTATTGGAGTGGTCTATCAGACAAGGTATTACACATTATACAACAACAACAACTTGCATTTATATAACGCCTTTCACATCGTGAGGATGCCCCAAGGCACTGGACGGTCAAGGGTTTGCACCCGAGCTGGGGTTGGAATCAAGGGGGTTGGAAGTCAAGACAAGTGGGGGTTATAGTATGACAAAAAAAACCAAAAGGAAACTTTGCCTTTCATTGAATTCATATAGTACTTTCTGACAATGATTGATTACATTACTCCAAGTGCATGTGCGTCTATGATTTTCTTGATAAAATCTAAATGAAGACATGGTGCTCACTTTGGGGAGTTTATTTTATTTCCCTTGCTTACTTTAGATTAACACTACAGATAGCCTGTACAGTGTTCATATTTTTTTAAAATATTTTGAAAAAAGGAAACAAGAACAATTTTAGTCTATTAACTGTGAGAGACATTTTTGGAGCAATTTTTTTAAAAAAGTAGCTGAAAGTTACATAGCTGTGCAACTGTACTATTTGTTTCTTTTTGGGGAACTTAAAATGAATCGAGAGATTTCACAAATAGTTTCTTTATGATATGGATCAGCAGCCAAGAAAGGCAATCTACACCCTAATTGCAGAACTATTAATATAAACAATTCCATACAATTAACAAACTGTAAATACTGCCTGCTTCTTGTTGGTTTCACTTTAACCTGTTAATTATTGGACCCGTCTCAAGACCCTCCTCTTCAACCATGCCTTCGATCATCCTCCTTCCTCCCTGCCCTCCACCTTCCCTTACACCGACCCCCAGCTCTGGTCCAAAACGCCTTGGGACTCTTTAGGACATCCTCCCGATGTGAAAGTTTGTTGTTGGTGTTAATTATAGGGTGAGGCAAATGCAATGTTATTGATACTGCATAAAAAACCTGGTTTGCTGATTGTATAACCACAAGATCACAATAGATGTTCAGATGAAGAAGGGCCTTCCCCTTACTCAATCTCATCCTTCCAGAATATCCACCCTACTTACCATCCTCCATCAAAACATTAAGGTGGCATTTGGTTTAACAACCTGAATTCTAAAAAGCTTACTACAACAACAACAACAAGATTACATTTGTGTAGCATCTTTCACATTGGGAGGCGTCCCAAGGCGCTGGACAATGTACAGCACTTCAGGCCTGAGCTGGGGTCGGGGGGGGGAGGAGGGGAAGGGAAGGACGATGGCATGATCGAAGAGGAGGGTCTTGAGGCGGGACTTGAAGGAAGCTAAGGAGGGGGCGAGGCGGAGTGATTGGGGGATGGAATTCCAGAGGTTGGGGACAGAGTGGTTGAAGACTTTCCCGCCAATGGTGGGGCGGTTGGGTTGGGGGACGTGGAGCAGGCCAGAGCCGGCTGAGCGGAGGGAGCGGGCGGGTTGGTAGGGGGTTAGGAGGTCGCAGAGGTAAGGTGGGGTGAGGCCATGGAGAACTTTGTAGGTGAGGACCAGGATCTTGAACTGGATCCTCTGAAGGACAGGGAGCCAATGGAGTCAGGCGAGAATGGGGGAGATGGGATTGGAAGTATAGGGTTCCTCACATCATTAGAAGCGTTTCAAAATAAATTCCACAAGATAAAAATTGGTTTTAAAATATGAAAACCTTGGGTCGCATTTCCTGTCTACTATTAGACTTGCATGCTGCGATGGCTGAAATGAAGACATACAGTGTTTACCTAAGGCAGCATTAGTGAACTCTGTAATCATGAAACAGGGCAGAAAGCCATAGTGATTTCATCTATTTGCAATTCCTATGTTTTCTGCCCGTCTGGGGATCGATGACTAACATAATCTCTAATCACAGCAGGAGAAAACGGCTACAAAAACATTTCCCCATCACTTAATTACCTTAAAAACCCAGCCGTCCTAAATGACGTTTTGTTGACATAAGTGCACATCATACGGTAAGGTTGGAAAAACAAGCCTAACAGAAATCAGGAGCAGACTCAGACATAGCGGATGTTATGCCTGAATACAAATGCTAAACAAAGAATTTACTAGTTCATCAAAAAAGTAATACGCATTGGCCCTTTGCTCAGTGAAACTGTATTTCTTATTATGCATTCTGTGCTGTTTTTACACAAGCAATCTGTAACAATGCTGTACCTAGAGGGAATTTCATGATCAGCACTGCATTCAAAAATAAAACTGGGGTGATACTCCAGTCATCTGTAAATTTACTGATCTTGTTGGTGTGATTTGTTGATGGGAAAGTCTGAGGTTAGTATGCACAGCACACAATCTTCTTTAAGTACAGGAAACCCCATAATAGCGTTCACCCAGCCATCCTATCTGCCACTGAGAGAGCACTGCCTCGCTTTCAACTTGGTAGCCCGAGTCTCCTGGTGAGTCCACACTAACTGGAAATGCAATACGCCCAGCTTCAACTACTAATTCGCCAGCTACCCAACATTTTTGATTGGCCAAAAAAATAAATGTTTCTGAATAGAATATTTCTTGTCTGCTGGCATAAATCTATGCTACTTTGTTAAATAATAATAATCCTTGCATTTGATATAGTGCCTTATCATGTCTTTGAGTCGTCTTAAAGCGCTTCAACAGAATATACTGTAAAGTGAATTGACTGTATATTTTGTGGGTGAAACGCGGCAGCCAATTGTGCACAGCAGTGTCCCACAAACTGGCGTGGATTGAGTGACCAAATTATTCTATTTTTTGAGGGATTATTACCCTTGGAAAAGCAATCTGCCAATCGACTAACAACCAGGTTCCTACTTATTGCTAGGTAAACAGAGGGGTGTGGAGTAAGGAAACTTGCCCAATGTTTCACCCTGCCTGGGAATCAAACCCAGGTCCTCTCGCTTGGGAGGCGACTGCTCTAACCACTAAACTCCAGAACTGCTTATTTCTATAAAGATGCATTCAAAAAGGATAAATTAAATATTTACACCCAAAAAGAAGTTTTCATTCATCCTCTGGGAATAAAATATCAGCTGCTTTCCAAAGCTACAGGTGGTAGAGAGGAAGTGGGAATGAGTGCAAGGGTCCTGAGGCAATATAAACTGAAAACAATCCCTTTAAACATAAGGTAAATGGAGAGTGAAGCAGCAGTGATTTGATCTTAATGTTTAAACCTCAACTGAATTAATTAGTTGTACATAGAAAACAATCGCCACCTTTATGCTTGAAATTTAACAGCAAAGATACAGGAAATTAATTGTTCATCATACTATCATTGTAATTAAGAATGTTTTTACAACTTGTTGAAACAGGACTGGATCTGCTATCTTGATCTTCCCCCTAAATGAACCATTGTCATTGCCAGAGAGAGCTTTGGTCTATCACCTGCTGCCATGTGATGTTATCAAAGTAACTTTACACATTGATTGCATATATTGCAGTCAGAACTAAACGTAACAGATGTGCAAGGGGCTACACAATGAAGTATTATGAAAGGGAAGAATATGCACAAAAATGTGTGCACCTGAAGAAACTGCATGCTTCTACTTTACTCATTCAATGATTCAAGGATTGTTTTCCTTATGGAAAGCAGGTGGCTTACACAGAGTTTCTTACTTAGAGAGTAATGAATGGATAAGTGTGAATCCTGAAAATGTATGCAATACAAAGTTGCTTTGGGGCCAGTAAGTGGAACAAACACAATACCCAGACCAGAGGGAGTACCCGTACTCCCTCTTCGTCTATATTTCACACTGACAACCTGTTACATTGGCAAAATACATTTCGTACTTCCTCTCCGAGTGCTCTGTTTGTTAAAATGACAAGCATTATATTGGGATTGATTGACGAAACAATTGAAGAGATAGCTGGTAATGAAACAATGGAAATCCAATGCCATCATAATGGCCTGCAAGAGATGTAAAATTATAGCCATACGCATAAGTTGTAATACAGGAATGTGCAAGCAGAAGAACATCTTTCTCAGAATTTACAGGGCAACAAAGAACTTTCGTAAGTTTCAAACATTCCATAAACCGCGAGAATCGTAGACTAGAATGAGGGAGCTGTGGGAACAACATAAGCAGAAATCAAGGTGAAATCAAGTATTGGATCTGACCAAATTATTTTTCTCAATATTGATATAAACAGTAAGTCATAGAAATACTGTATACCATAAATCAGGAAATTTAGAATTGCAGCAATGTAATTGGGCAAACGTAGTGTAAATAAAATGCACCCCAAAAAAATCCAGAGATTACTTGTATCCACTAATATCAATGCAGCCATATTCGTGGGCAGAAAAGTCCTTTGGTTTAATTTATGTACAGCAGGTCTATGGATTCATTTGGCTTTTTAAACTTGCTGTAGCCAGTAACCTTATTCACACTAAGTGTCATCAGGTATATATAGCTCGCTGGTTAATGTCCCTTCTCTATTGTGGATGGGTTATGGCTTAAACAAGGTATCAAAATTGACCTGTTTTTTCACCCACAGATTTTCAGTAATGAATTTTCACACCAAGAAAAAGTCAATCATGGAATTTGTTGATCCCAGGTTTTGTGGTCACCGTCAACAGGTGGTCACAAATATAATTTTGAACTCTATTTAAACAGAGGGCTTGAAATACGACTTGGTCATAACGTAACTCAACGGGGATTTTGTTGGCTCTGAGATATTGCAGTCCTGCTATTGACAGGTGGTCTCCAACAAAAGTTTAACTGTGCTCAGGCAGAAGAGTCGGGTTTGGTTTGGATTATTAGAAATGAAAGCTTTCTTTAAAAATGTGGTTAGCGTTATCACATCTGTGGTGCATTTGTTTCACTTGTGTTACCTATTAGTGGACAGCTTATTGAATCCATGTGACCCTATTGGATAAGAGAGCAAGTATTAATGCATGGCAAAAGCCCGCATTCCTAGAATGAGCTCAAATGTCACAGCTCAAAAAGTTGTATCATTATCTTTGAGTAGTTATAATGTACTTTTGTGGTTCCTTGTATACTAGATAGGGGCCTTTGACCTGATCTAAACATTCAGCTGTGCCTTGTGCTTTGATCAACTTGAAGACCCCTATTCCAGCATAGGGTATGGTAGAACTTTGTTCGTTACCACATTGCAGATAACAAGATTCAATTTAAAATTCTGTCATGTGATGCTCTCCCAATCTCATTCGTGGATTTTAACAACACCACCAAATACCAGAGATTCCGTTATACTTTTTAATTTCAAAGCCAAAGTCCGCTGAAGAAGAAATGCCAGTGATGAAAGTTGCCCCAAGGGATGTCTCCCTGTGCAAGGTGCTGTTTCAGAGAACGTTTCCAGGCATCTCTCCACTTCCTAAGAGTCTGGAAGTTGGTGGAAGGACACGATGATTTGCAATCATATGGATTCGACTAACAAGTTTTATTTGGTCAGCCAGGTGTCTGGCCCTCGCAGAAACCCATCCGCATGCTTAAGAGTTTTAAATCAGACTGAAAGTTCTGCCTACACTTGGAAATTTCCCTGTGTCTGGAGTACTCTCTAAAACAACATAGATTCCACAACAGTTGTGGCTATCAGTGAGTAAAGAATAGTATAGTTCAAATGAATATTTCTGAACATATGCTGTATTTAAGTTGAATAAAGGTGTTCTTATTTGATGTTTGATAATTTGAAAACATTAATTTGGTCTAAATTAGAATATTGATCGGTATCTAATTGGCTTTCTTTGACCTATAGAGCATACTTTGCTCATTTAATAACTTTTAATGACCACTTTTAATAACTTTCAAAGCACAAGGCACAACTATCTGTCAGACATCAAGTCCTGGATGAGAGCTAACTTTCTTCAGTTGAACGTCAACAAGACCGAGGATCTCCTGATTGGCTCCCGTCAGTGCCTCCACACCTCAGGCACTGACAGCATCACCATCCAAGGATGCACACTCTACCTTACTAAGTCAGTCTGGAACCTTGGCATCTTGTTTGACTCTCAACTATCTTTTCTACCCCCCACATCCATACTATGACCTGCTCTGCCTTCCTTCACCTCCGCAACATCACCCGGCTCCGCCACCGTCTAACACCGCAGGCCGCCGAAACCCTCACACACGCACTCCCTAGCAAGCAACAGGTCCTATAATTCAGAATCCTGTACGTTAGATGACAGATTTGTTTGAGTTTTCTGAGGAACTTCAGAAAGCCAATCTTCACTCTTGAACATAAGTGTGGACCAAAATTAAGGTTGAGAAAAGGCTCCATTCTGAAACTGGGTACTTCAGCACCACTCAGTCAGACAGCAATTTACTACATTAACTGTGAAACTAATAAAACTGATCCACCTCACTGATCAAATTGTTCTGTCTTTGTATGTCTGAAAGATTTATTTTTGAATATTGGAGTGCAAGCATGTTCATGTATAAGAATTCTAGATTCAAAACGATGTTAAACAATATTTATACAACATTTATACAAAGTTGTATAAATGTTTTGAAAAAATAACTATATTACTGTGACGAAAGTAGCGCCATTCTGTTCTAAAACTTTCTCTAAGGCACATATTATTTTTGCCCATAAAATACACAATCAACATTACAGTATTTCCTATGAAGTGCTTTGAGATGTCTCAATAACACGATAAGGAGCTAGATCAAATGCAAGGATCATTATTATTATTATTTTCAGTAGAAACATTGGTTTCAAACAAAATTCTTGTAGACAAATCAAAGAAAAGAAAAAACAGTTTTGAGGGATCACATTATTGCACTTTTTGAAAAGGCATTGTTAAATTCTATTTTTTGTTAGTTTTATTTGGTTTTGAAATCATTTTAAATAGTTATTCTTGAATACATATCATGCTCCATTTCACAATTTATTTAATAAGCTAATATATTAGCATAGCAAAGCCATTTCAGTTTCCATAATAATAATAATAATCATAATGATTTTACATTTGATAGTGCCTTTCAAATTGGGAGGACTTCTCAAAGTTCATCATAGAATTTATTGGAAAATTTAGTGACTATGCATTTGTAAGCGAATGTGGAAGCCAATTTTTGTACAGCAATGTCTCACAAACATCCATGAAGTGAATGACCAATTTTATCTGGAGGAACATTGGCCAGCACACCAGTTGAAACACCCTTTTCTTTTTGAATAGCTCCATGGAATATTTAACGTCTACCTGTTCAGGCAGTCGGGACCTCGGTTTTATGGCACCTCTAACATTGCAGGACTCCCGCAGCATTGTATTCATTGGATTATAGCAAATCCTCTAAATGGACTGACAATGGTCTTTTCTAGTCCAGTATATTCCCCTGTATCACACCCAAACCTCTTCTTGATCTTTCTGTCTTACCTTCACTAATTTTCGAATATCTTTCAAAATCTATATCTTGCATGCATGTCTCATCATGTATTAGACTCTTAGCTCTCACCAAAAATTGTTTGCATCAACACTATTTGTAGTCATTCCTGTCCTTGATCAGGTGAGTAGTACATCAAACTTTCACTGTCTAAGAAGCTCAATGCAATTGAAATCGAGGCAACATTTATGATTTAAATTTCAGTGAAAATGAAATCAGTAATACCAGTTATGTTCCTTTCCCAATTCTCCACCCCATTTAAATTGAATTTTGAAATACAACATTAAAAAAATCAATTGCTCGCTAATACCATTATGGACAACTCTCAGGGCCAACTAAAATAAATGTGGAGAACAGTGTTTTGTTAAGTTTAATTAAACTGCCACAAAGAACGTCTGCCTGTGCTGCTATAGCTATTCTAATGGCATACACTGAGTGATGTTATCTTCTGTGTTTAAAGTATTGAAAATTACTGGTGTGGTGTCCTCTTCCAATTGGCTAACGAAGAGGCTGTTCTTCTATAGAAGGTATTAACGCTTGCTTTTGCACGCTGACAGGATCTGCCCACTCCTCTCAAGTCCGTAGCACAAGACTAATCCCTTCTAGAAGCTTACAATTACCAAAGAGCAGCTGAAAACTGGAAGCCTTGCTCCATGAAACATGATACAAAACCATAACCGTGAATGGAGCTGTAACATTAGCTTTCTAATAGAGTCTAATAAACATGTAACTGCATCTATTATAAATGCAGGAGACATATGCAGTGCTGGCTGTGTTTTTTTTTGAGACCACTGACCATATGGTCGTTTGGTGAAGTAATTGACAGACACAAGCTACTAAACCTCGTTGAACATACAGAATCAGTTACCAGTGCCTTGTATTTCATTCATCTGCTCATACTCTGATCCTTAAGTTAACCTACAAGGGCTAGGCTCATTTCTATTATTTAAAAGCAGCGAGTTAAACAAAAAAAGATATTAATTTCCTGGCTTTCTATCTGTCTCCAATAGACAACAGACCACATCTATGACTTCTTTTCTCAAAGTTAATAAACACCTGATATTCACTTTGATGCTCTACATTCTGCCACATGGCATATTAAACCATGAATTGGAAACAAAAGATATGCAATGCAACTTTCAGAAGGTCAGTCGTGATGGACAGCTGTTATTTATTCAGATGCTTTGATAATCAGTTTAAAGATAAGATCATACACTGACTTTACAGGGAACTCGTTGAAAGCACTCCAGCAAATTTTAGCATGAAATGGAATAACACAGAATAGAACTACGTAATATTACAATGTCCAGGGTGAATTAAAATAACATAGCATTTGATGAAGAATAAAGAAGTTGCATCTCTCATCTCTTTTATCAGCTGAAGGATGCTTTTTAGTTGAATGTAAAATGTTCTTGATTGGAATGTTATGAAATGACTTAATTGTGTGTTAGGTTGCTGGAATATTGGTATTCTTATCTGATTACTTGATTACATTGTTCCCAAGCACATGTTTAAAGTGTTTTTCTCATTTGTGGTACCAACAATCTTTGATTCGCCAATAATTTTGAAGGGTAGCCACAATAATACTCAGTATCAGTATCACTGCGCAATGAATTATTTTCAACTTCTGTTGGACTTCATAAAAATTTCAAACCTATCTCACCACATAATCAGTCGGTGCTTTCGTTTAGAATTTTTTTTACTGGTGTTAAACAGTTTGTAGCACACCCAATTGAATTCCTTTTGGTTTAGAAAGAACAAACTGTGTTCAACCAGATGAAAATGATAGTGTGAAGGAATGTTTCATTTTCCTAGCGTAATCGAGTCATAAATGTAAGAACTTCCAGAACAAGTGTGCCATGAACCAGATGAATATTCAGTTTTTACTCCATTATTTGAAAGGTTCATGAATCCTACGTTCAGGATAATGAGCCTCTTGTGTGCAGATCAATGTTTCTGCTATTCATACCCATCTCTTTCTCAGCAACTCCTCAAATAAAATTAATAATACTCATCCTATGATAATCCTTGCATTTGATATAGTGTAACTTCAGGAGGACATCTCAAAGAGCTTCCCATGATTTACTGCAAAGTATAGAAACTGTGTATTTTGTAGGCAAACATGACAGCCCAAAACCCACAAACAGCTGTGATGTGAATGACCAATTATATCTGTGGGATTGTTGACCAGAACACTGGGAGAAATTTCCCTTACTTTTCGAATAGTGCTATGGATCTTTAGGATCCATCTGAACATGCAGATGGGATGTCAGCTTAATGTCTGAAGGACAACATCTTCAATAATGCAGGACTCCCCAAACACTGCATTTGGAGTGCTAGCCTAGACCAGGTGAGCTCAAAGTCCCAACATTGGGCTTGAACCCACACCTTTCTGATTCAAATGCTACTAAGTGAGCCATGTTGGTTTTAAAGCTTAATCTGAAAAGTAACTTTTTAAGTCCTTTTCTTCTTAAAAATTGTACATACATTATACAAATTTGTACTACTACTGTCCATAATGATATTTGAATGACATGAATGACTACTTTTTTTTAGTTTCATTCTTAATCAGATTTTGGTCATTATATATGCCTTTCATTTCGATTTCAATTCTGAAACATGAACACAGATTTTGTTATTTAACTTTCTAATTGTGTTTGCATTTGGGGTTAAAATGAACCTTTTTGAGGTTCATTCACATTTCAGAAGTACTGATGTTAAGTATCTTATCTTATTTGCCAGAACACAAAGAGAAGACTTCACTTTTTTTAAATCCTCAAAGGAATCGGCTTTCACACCTTGAACAAGTTAATCCATTACTGCAAAGCTGCGAAACCTGCTGCATCACAACCTTTTTGAAAAAAAACTATCAATTATCAACCTCAGTCACATTGAAACAGAGCTCCTGTAAATTACACTGAAAACCAATGCTTTCCACTTTAAGCTCACTTGCACCTTATCACTGTGGTTCAGAGTCCGTTAGTCAGTTTAAAACATACTGGAGAGTTCTTTCTTCAGTCAGTTGCTGTGATCAATAAGTAAGAAAAATGATGAATCTCATGAACAAACATGTTGCTTAAAAAAATCGCAATTTTCTCTTGAGCTGCCCAAGGTTTACAAATTGTGAGTAAGCAATCAGAGAAGGCAGAGTGATGCACTTAAATAACCTTACAATGAGTACTTTAAAAGGTTATTAAGTGAATCTAATAATTGAAATATGTAGTAGGAAAATATGGTGGGAGCAGTTAGTAAGATGACAGCAAAGTCTTATGTCACAGAGCATTTTATATAGCATTTTCAATTGAAAACAAAGTTTTGCTGTGTAGTCAAGTGGGAGGACAGAGATTCTTGTTCACATTTCCCCACAAAGTGAACTCCTTACAACACCTCAGCTATCAGAGAAGCTGTTGATCTGAAGCTGCTCACTCTATGAGTAGCAATTCAGATCATTATTAAATACCTCCATGGATGAATTGGTTTCTAGGTTCAATTGAATGCCTTCTAAAGAAAAAAATTGGAAAGAAGCTCATGGGAAGTGGTCTCCATGCTCTGTGAGCCAGTGGAGACCTGATGGGTTGAATAGCCTCCTTCTATGCTGCAGATTTCTAATGATTCTAATAAGTGAAATGAGTGTACTTCTGAAACTCCCATTTTCTTTCTCTATGACTTTGCTATGCAATGTGTAAAATTTTTCTGCAATACGTTCCATGGCAATGCAGAAGTAAACCTTCCTTAAAAGGTTTCATAAAGGATTTAAAATATTAAAGAGCATATCTTTGAAGTAGAGAAGTTATATACTTGATCAATAGTTATTAGGGCTTTAGTGCAGCAGAATGTAACTGATAATCTGTAACTTGCTTGGAGAATGGACCATAATTGCAGCCTTTGTGACTGTCCATTCTATATAACTTGATAGAACATTAAAATGATCTCCATGCCATTAGTTGCATTACTACAATTTTAGTAATTAGATGGTCAGACTCTGTCAAAATATGCCATGTGTTCACTCACAACAGTTCCCAGAAAATAATTTGATTGACCAGATCTCTCATTGTGAGGACTTGCAACCTAGAATCAATAGTTGCTTAAAATAGATTCTGTTGTTGAGGAAAAAAAATGTTGAGGGTAGAAATTCAAACAGTTTGCACTGAAAGGTTTCAGTTAGGTCACATTTAGATCTTACAGTTAGGTCTTTTAGATATTTTTATTTCCTTTCCAGATTTGCATTCAAATTATTTCTCCCTTCAGCAAATGAATATGGGTGCAAAGATTTGTTAGCAATGGTAGCTTAAAAGCAAATTGCGAAACAACATAAAATATTGCAGAGAAGGAGCTGTAAGGAACTCAGATTAACTCACTAAAATTGGCGTCTTTCCAGTAATTTATTTTTCAGAACACCAGTACATGGAAAAATATATTTTTAAAACTAAAAAGGGATGCCCTTTGTAGTTTGTTAATGTTGGTATGATATTCCCTTTTTATAAGTTTTATAAACTCTTATCCCTTGATTTGTAATCTAAACTAATTGGATCTCTGGAATATTGTGTTCCATTATAGTGAGAACAGGATGAACAAGCAATTGGAAAATGCAGAGGAGGCCAAAGCACAGGGCAGAGTTAGAGTCTGGCAAATGTCTATGATAGGGCTGGAGTTGAAAGATGTGTGATAACATTGGTTTTGAAGGAATGAATATTTGATAACAGGGAGTCTGGGATACAGAAAACAGTTCTAGGCACAATGGGTGCATTCAGGAGATGTATTAATTGACTTGCTGAGCTAATTTTACCAAATACTTGGCTACTTAAACTAATTTTGGCCAAACCTATTACAACACTGGCTATTTTCAGCTATCTAGGCCAAAGTAAGGGAATTAAAACTTCAATATTCAGATGGGCAGCAAATGAATGTTACATTCTGTGCATCTGCTGCAGTTTGCTACAGCAACATTCTCCTGTCCCCATCCTGATTAGATGGTGTTAGCTCAGTTCAGTTGATAGCACTGTCACTTTTGAATCAGAAGGTTATAGTTCTTGCTCCATATTGGGAATTTGCTCTCACAGTCTAGGCTTACGCTCCCTTACAGTTCTGGGGGAATACTGCATAATCAGAGGTGCCATTCTTCAGATGAGATGTTAAACTAAGGTCCACAGGCAGACGTTAAAGATCCCATGGCACTATTTGATAAGAGAAGGGAGTTTCAAATTGTTGTGGTCAACAACACCCCAGATAGAATTGGTCATTCACTTCATGGCTTTGTGCAGGTTGGTTCGCCCAGAAAATATACAGTCACTGGACTCTGAATCCGCTAATATGGCAAAGCACTTTGAAACATCTTGAAGACATGATGAGATGCTATATCGAATGCAATGAGTCTTATTCCACTGGATGTAATCGTGCTTCCACTGGATGAAAGATTACTTTTTCCAAAAAAGCTTGGAAGCTTCTCTGGCTGGTGGCAACAAGAGTTCAAACTCCAAATCATTATTTCTCTAAACAGAACTTAGTTAAAATGCATTTTTTTAAATAAAAGTAATTATCACTGATTTAAGTGTATTGAACAAGGACGTAAAGTAGTAATAGGTTCAGATAGAAGATAATTGGTTCATTGAGGTTACCTGTACATAATAATATTATGTTGTGTAGTAATTCAACTTCCCACACAGAACTTTCCTTTCAGATTTGAAATATTCATTCAATAAATTGGAAATTTTGACTTGACTGGTTGTTTTGGATCATTCACATTTGAATAAAGGAAAAGGTGGCAGATTTTCACAAATTCACTGCTAGATCAAGTTGTCAATTGTTGGAAAAGGAAAAAACCTGAGATCTTTTTAACCTTATCCAAAAGGATTTTTTTTTCTTTCTAAAAAGGCAGAGTTCATCTCATAATGGAGCTAAATTGTCCAACAGAAGAAAAGAGGCAGGTGGGATGACAAAAGGAGTTAGGAACTGATGCTCAGCATTTTACAGAAGTACGAGCATTAATGCAGAAATGAACATCAGTAACACTCATTCAAACAGCAGCTGATTTAACAAAAGGGAAGGAAAAAATAAGTGACAAATGATGATAGAACATTATGAGATGGATTGGGTCATACACTGGAACCAGTTAAAAAATGAATCATAGTTGGGTATAGAAGTGACAATACAAGAAAAATGGCCTGACACAAAATACTTTATTTCAGTTAGTGAGGAAAAGCAATCAGAGTGCAACCCTTACCCATTATATCCAGCGCACAGTGAGATGCTTGAGATAGGAAAATAGCAGGCCTGCATCCCATCAAAAAAGGAGTGCTCAAGTTGCAACGAAAAAAAACAGGCATTAAAGACTACGCACGATTTTCTGCACTTACGCAAAGATTATATATTTCCTCAAATGTAGATATCCTACTAGATCTGAACGGGTTGGAGAAAGCCAAGAGGTCTCCTGTTAAAATTGATGGCAAAAATAGGGATTCGGCAAAAAAAATGAGCAGTTGGTGCTTCCAATATTTAGCCGTGCTTAACGTTAGCCAAATTTAGCATTCAAACTTCAGATGGAAAGGTATTCTTTTTTGGAAATAAAGTCTGGATAGTTTGGACTTAAAGCAGCATCAACATCCACCAGTGAAGTCAGGCAGTCTTCCCCGGTTGCCATTTTCCTACAAAGTCACCCAGAAAAGTAACAGGTCTCCCTAAGTGAAGAAAAGGACCTTTTCACTTGCTCTTGATCAAGAGTATGTAACAAGATATAAAAGCAACATGAAAGGCTTTTTTTTAATAATTGTGTCCACTCTAATGCTGAAGGCCCAAAGTGTGTCTAAAAGGAGGGAATCTTACAGTAGCTGTGTATTTGCCACATTACTCCACAGGAATTCTATAAATTCTATAAATCCTGGCAAACTCCTGCCTGGCATATGACTATTTGTCAGACTGATTTTACCTCATTGTGCATGGACTTAGCGAAATAAGAAGCTCTATATTAAGCTAATATACTTATAACACGTCATCTTAAACCTTAATGTCTGTTTTGGGAGCTCAATCTCCGGGAGTCTAGTGGATTTGTTTTGATAGATAAAATTCCAAAAATATTGTTCAAATTAGTTTATGTCTCCATGTCACCTTTGGGGCTGGAAAAAGAATAACGAACGTCAGTGAGGCTATCCTTAATTCAGTGCCTGTGGTATTATAGGCCACGTGATAGAGGCTGAGAAAATGGAAAGTCTGTAGAGTAAACTAATCCACCCCACATTGGTAATCCCAGTTTCTGTATCAGAGCAGCAAAGATTCTAACTGGAGTGCTCAAGTGGCATTCTGAAGATAGTAGTTAAAATTTTAACCTAAAAATGTAACTCTAAAATGCCCAATAAACTATAAAGACATTTAGTGACCATTCTCACCTGCTGAAGAGTTACGGTAAAGATAACGTACAAAAGAAAAACGTTAGTCTCTCATTCGTATTCTCGGAAGCGCTTCATAGAATATACTATGAAGTGAATTGACTGTATATTTTATGGGCGAAACGCGGCAGCTAATTGCGCACGGCAGTGTCCCACAAACAGTTGTGGATTGAGCGAAATTGTATGGATTGAGTGAAAGTATAACCTGTTCCAACAGATGTCTCAAAGATGTGATATGGTACTATATCAAATGCAAGGATTATTATTATTTATTTATTGCTAGTTAAACTATAGCCACAGTTGGATTAGCACATTTGTTGCTAGTACTTGTCAATTAGCTTATTAATGCATTTAAAAACCATGAAATGTACACTTTAGAAGGGCCTCTGCACCTCCTATAATTTTGTTAATGTTAATAAAATCACAGATCTCAAAAATGGACTCATTAAGATATGCCAATTGTCATGCAATTCTGTTGGGGGAGTTCATCAAATGTGATCTTGGAACTATACTTACATGTATATATTTGTGGTTAAAATGATCATTCATGGCTACAGTCGTAAGTAGAGAAGGCATTGGGTTTCAACCTAAAGTTAATGTTGCTTTTCCTCATCTGTGACTTTAATACATTGGCATTAATTCCTGGTTGCAAAGTGAACCTAATGTACTATGCTGAATTTCTTGATTGCTAAAATTAGATTACCATTTAGCTTTGCATCAAAATGCATATTCTACACTTAATTCCTAGCATTAGGATAGCACACACATACAATGTTCTTGCTGACTAAAAGGGTAGTTATGCATTGGTGCAGAATGCATGAACATCACAGCGCTTGCAATTTATGATGATTGCATGGCTGTGCATATTTTTTTCTCATTACATATTCACTGTTTCTGAACAATTTCCTTGAATTTCTCAATCTACATATTACGTGGAGCAAATATGCGGTGAGTAGACTTCATGTTTCCAATTTTCAAACTGAGTGTTTTATTTTTGGTCGAAATTCAACACGAGCGCCTTTATTTTTGTCTTATTTGGCCAAGTTATTGAGAAAATATTCGTGAAAAAATTCTGTTGAGAAAACAAATCATACTTTTTGTTCTTTTTCAAATGGATGTTGGCGGAGTTAGTACAGCATGTGTTTTTTGTGTAGGAGAAGACATAGTAGCAAGTAATCTCATTGTCCATTCATGGGCTGTCAAGGTTGACTGATTTTATTGGTGATTACTTGGTAGCTAGGCATCGCCTTCTCTAAGAAAGACCTTTATTTCTTGTCATTAATTGAAAGGGGTCAGTGGCAGTGCCTGCAGAAATGGCAGTAAAAGTCTCTGGATGTGAAACAGAATGAGGCTGGAGAAGCCCAATACAAATTGCTTTGAGCGAATTTCCACTGTTCTGTTTCATTTTATTTGAATTTGAATGGGTCAGCCTTGCTGGTAGACAGAGTGGAAGGCAAACAAATGACTGTCAGGACAACATCAGCACCCATTTTGACTTTGGTTCCTTAATTGAACCCCAGCTGGAGCTGCAGTTTTATTGCCTTCATTTGTCAAAGCCTGAATCCTGAATAGAGTTGAAGATAAACAAATTGAAAGTTGTCTTAGTTTCTACTTCATGAACAAACATTAAAACGCACTCATAACAAAGGCAAACAAAGCTGAATAAAGGAGATAAGCTTGTGCATACTGCAGCACTAGGTCTTCTGACTTCACTTGCCCTAAGATGGAATGGAGCAGTTATCCAAAGGGGAGGACAATTTTCTCATTTGTTTCTGAAGGTGGGGGAAGGGAAGGGGGTGAAGGAATTGCAATGTATTATCGCAAACGGTTCCATTGTTTTCGTTCAGAAATTGAAAATCACTTCAAGTTTATGTATAAATTAATTATTAATAAATGAGGCGACCGGATTTAAATGGGTTCAGTAAAGAAAGTGCTTTTGCAGCCTTCAAATTGCATAGACGTTATATTTCCATCAGGGAATGTTTAAAACTGCTGTGTTAATCATTTTGAGGGACATGGAAAAGCATTTAACAAACAAAGTTATTTATTCTTTTCCATTGGGTAAGTGGAGTGATTATCTTTTGTGTGTGTTTACAGTGGCAACTCCCATTACAACAAATTGAAAATAAGGGAATTTCCCATTATAAAAGACATTGAAAGATTCACTACACTTGCTGAATGGAGAACTTACTCTTTTAAAATTAATGTCTAGGTATGAATTCAGATGGAATTAATTATGAGGGCATAATATTTAAAAGTGATAACAACAACAAAAATTACATTTGAAAGGCGTCTTTCACATCGAGAGGACGTCCCAAGGTGCAGGACAGTCACGGGGTTGGTATTGGGGTGGGTAGTGGAGGGCAGGGATGATAGGGGTAGGAGGGTGGCCGAATGCGCAGTCGAAGAGGAAGGTCTTGAGATGTGCTTTGAAGGAAGCAAGGGAGGGAGCCTGATGAAGGGACTGTGGGATGGAGTTCCAAAGGGCGGGGGAAGAGAAGCTGAAGACCTGACCACTGATTAAAAAAAATAGTAGGCTATCAGTTCCATAACCCAGCTGGCTCCCCAATCAAGGTTGAACTGATGCGATAGATATGATAATGAGGTTATCATGTCAGTCACAGTGACTCACGAGGTTTGGGAAGGAGGGTCATGCTGTTTGCAAGTAACAGTGTGTGGCTTTAGCCTGGCCAGCCATTCACATCAACTGTAATAGATCTGTGAGGCAGTGGCCAGAACTGCAATATGAGGAAGTTGAAGGAATACGCTCTCAACATGGAATGCTCCCTTCTAGTTAGTTTGTAAATTGTTATCATTCCTCCTAAGGCTAGGCACTAAACATTTTGATATTTGGCAGGTGAGAAACGCTAAATATTGGAAACAAATTGAGATAATTGCAGAAGGCATAATCTATTGTTTAGCCAGGAGGTCAAAACAGAATACTGTACATGATTTGTGGATTTGTTCAAACTGTACTACCATTACTATTTGATTTCTTAATTTACACACACTGAAAGGCCTGTTACCCATATTCGTTTTTTATTGAGGATTCAGCTCTCAACTTAGTAGGTATAGCTTATTCACAGTAAGCATAGAATAATGCCTAAACATGTTCTCTTTCCTGTTTCTGTATACATACAGTATATGCTACACTGGATACTGCCATCCAGTATAGCACACAATCTGTCCTTTTAAATAAAAGTTAAATATTTTGTAGTGGCCAACATTTCAAAATCACTTAAACCCCAGAAAATAACCCATCTAAATAATTTCCTGCTATTAAATTCCATATAACAAATGCAAGGATTATTATTATTATACTGTAGATTGCTTTTGTCCATTTAGTGAGCAAAACACCTCAGTTTAACATCTCATCTGAAGGATAGAAATGGAAATTGCACAGTAGCTCCTTTACTGTTCATCCATTTCCCAACTTCCAAGTGATTTAAAAAAATCCTTACATTTGATTTTGCACTTTTCACATCAGGACATCTCAAGGTGTTTCATAGAGGATATTGTAAAGTATAATGACTGTGTATTTTGTGGGCAAATAAGCAATGTCCCACAAGCCACCATGAAATAAATTACCAATTTTATTTGGAGATTGTTGACCAGGATACTGGAAGGAACTCCCTTTCTTTTCAAATAGTTCCATGGGATTATTGACGTACCCCTGGATAGGTAGACTAGGTTTAACGTCATTTGGAGGACAGAATTTCCAATAATGCAGCACTAGATTAGAGTGTCATTTTTTACTATATGAGTTCTATATCCCTCTAAAACCTTCTGACTCAAATGCAAGGCTGCTATCAATTGATCTAGGCTGACACACATCGAAGACCCACCAATACTACTACATTCACATTCTCAGCCAAGTATACATATATAATTCCCTTCTATCTTTCTTATAGTAATATAAAAATATACAGGACCATTGCAGCCATCTTGTCAGTCCATAAGTGCAAATTATGGCTTTTTCCAATTGTTACAGCCAGTTCTGATTGGCCTAATAACTCCATTTCCAAAGTATCCTCTGCACTGGAGAATTTTACACAAGTTCCTTTATCGAGGCCTTAACAAACCAAATTTTTCCTCTGTTTTTACAAAAATATTTATGACTGTTTTCAGCAGTAGGAATTTCATGAATACCACTAAACAATTAATTGGTTTGATCTCCCAAAATTCCACTGCTGTTTACGCAGGTCTACATTTTGCTAAAATTAGCGAACAAAGCAATTTTTAGGAACAAAATTTTTGATGGAAGGAAGAATTTTATGGTGTTTGGCCTGAAAAACCTCTCATAAGTATTTTAAGTTACTGAAGTAATAAATTTGTTTTTCTCAGATATATGGCTGAACGCATTTAAAAAGTTCATTAACGTGTTGAAGTTGTGCAAAAGGTAAATCAGTGTTCACTAATGTAAGGATACACTGACTTCTTCTCTATCACTTCTTGCAGCAAAGGAAGATCAGGAATGTTGAATGCAATTCTAAGCCAATCACCAAATAATTCTCAAACTGAATGCGATGCCCTTTTTTTGTTAAAATGTTAAGACCTTTTCAGCATCTTTATCTGTAGTAATAATGATGATAATAATCCTTCCATGGGCCAAATGGCCTCCTTCGGTGTTGAACATTTCAATGGTTCTGGATAAACCTTCATGAAACATCATGATAATAGATTTGAATTCTACGGATTAGCCATGATCTAATAGAATGGCGGAACAGGCTTGAGGGGCTGAATGGCCTACTCCTAATCCTAAATTCCTATGTAACTGCGGCTACAATTAAAATTTGGTTTGTGGCACCATCTTTTAGGTATGCATTCTTCAGTATCTTGCGGGATGAGAAAGTCAAATCTCACTATTCATCTTTGAACTCATGGCAAGTAGCCTGAAACAAGGAGCCATACAAGAATTCAGAGTGAGGAAACAAACAATGATTCATCCAACTGGCATCTTCACAGAAAGAAGAATATGTGTAGCCAGTCATGTCAGAGAAAGGAACGAGGCAGGAAATAAAAATAGAGAAACAGACTATAGATTACAAATCCTATTGCCATGTCAGAGAAAAAGCACTGGACTAAAAAAGAATTGTTCCAACCATCCTGATAAATACATATAAGACAAGCAAAAGACAAGTAGTGCAAGCAGTTCATTTCATCATCTTCTCCTATTTAGTTTTCCTTGGATTAGTTTTTCCAACTCAGCTGGCTCCCTTGCTCTTTTTTTCTCCATTGTTGACTTAAGATCCAATTCATTCCATTCCACCCATTCTGTATTTCAACATTTGAAGGACTGTGAAATAAAATTGTGCCAAATTACATCTTCAGTCTTTGTTCCCTTCCATTAGTGATTGCAACATCTTAAAATTGGCGTCAGGCTTCCTTTGAGGACAGCAGTGAGATCATCTAGTTTACAATTTACAGTCACCATGAACTATGACACGCAATGTGGTGAAGTATTAATGGAGCTTCAGTTAGATTTGGTTCCCTGAGACAGACATGACCTTTCTCAGTATAACTATCATTTTTTTGTAATTGAAAGTTAAGGCTGTGTTCATCAACAGTGCATTTTAGAAGTACATTTTACAAACCTCTTCTGCCTCAGACTTTTGTTTCCAACAAACAAGGAGCTGCATGTTTTCCTGCAAACAGCTGCATGTTTTCTTGCACCATAATTTACTGATTTTAATATCAGATCTATTTTTTGTCTAGTGAGATTGTGAACAAGTGTTTTACAGTGACAAAATTGTAACTGATCCTTTTAACGTACTGAGCTTTCTCAAATTTAACCTGAGTCAAGAATTCTTTTTCTCAAGTTTAGCCAACTCTGCAACCTTTTCTTTCTGCTTCCTCCATATCAATATTAATTTGGGAGTCCTGTATTTGGGGCATCCTCGCAACATGAATGGCACTATATAAGTGTTAAATTGTATTCTATAGCGAGATAAGGTGGACAAAGTTGGTGGAATCCAACTACTGTATTCCCTTTGATTTCTAGTTCTGTTAATGTTGCCTGAAGGTTAATTTCAGCCTATTATACATCTGTAATGAAAAGTTGTATTCCATCCAGACCTATTCGTATTGACTAAGCAACTAAATTGTTGTATTGTAGGTATACTTCTGTAGCTTATTGTATTTAAAAATTTATCTTTCAGAAAGCAATATTTGGTTACATTTAGATTAAGTAAATGAAATATTAAATCCATTGCGGTACTGACCTATGTTCCCTATAATTTTTAAAGACTGTACTGAGCTTGGAGCCATTCCTACCTGACCTACCTCCTCCACTTTGTCCCTACCAACAGTCTCCCCACCTGCCCTAGCATGGTCACTTCAGGGCTCTATCCTCGGTCCCCTTTTTCGTCATCTACATACTCCCTCCAGGCGATATCATCTGCAGACCAAGGGCCAACTTCAACAAGTAGGTGTATGACACTCAAATCTCCTTTTCCCGTTGATTCCTGGTCCACTGTCCTCTTGCTCTTCAGATATTGATGCCTAGATTAGTGACAATATTCTCCCTCACTGCTGTTACTTTGCAGTTTAACACCAACATAGATGATAAAAACATGTCTCAAATATGATCTCTTTCGTAATACTTGCATTGAGGATACATCAAACAGAAATATATCTCATAATCGGCCACAATTACAAAGCAGCTTGAAATGATTTTTGTGGTTTACAAGAAACTATAAATACTCATGATTCATACATTTAGCTGAAATTCTGCTGCACCATTTCTTAGAAGTATCTGATAACCAGCCAGGATAAATATCTCTGTAAGTAAGGTGGCTGTATTTGTGACATTGCCATTTTCAGACATTCGGCCAGGATACATTGTGGCGATATTAACCATATCATGACTGACCACGATGTGGTCTCTTTTTCTTCTTCTTCCCAGAGTTTTTGTCGGGTGCACTGGAAAGAGCAACAACAACTTGCATTTATATAGCACCCTTCATGCAAGATATTGTCTTGAAGCAATGCACAGGTCTTGGGTTGGATACTGAGGAAAATAAAAAGGAAGAGCGGGGAGGTGACCCTAGGGGCGGTCAAAGAGATAGGATTTAAAGTGGGATTTAAAGATAGGTGAAGAGGAGGTGAGGCAGAGGTATTGAGGAAGAGAGTTGTAGAGGTTAGGGCATAGTTGCTGAAAACCACATCATTAAAATGAGCTATTTCACAACTAGAATACCATATCACTTCTTGGCCTTCTGGCCAACATCAAATGTATTTTCTGTGCTTATCGGTTACTCCTTGGAATATGGGCTGCCAAAAGCTCTCCTGTTGACATTCGCTTGTGTATACAGCACCAGAACCAAATCTCCCCAGAATACATTAAGGGAGGATGAGCTCCTGGCAGGAGCTTTTCCTTCAGCCGGCTATTAACTGGGATCACTATTTCAGTACTTCCGATCTGAGGATCTTGATCTGCCCTCACAAAGAGGAAGCAAAGATACTGGAATATGGTGCTGACCTGAACACTTGGTCACTAGGCTCAGGCTGGGCTTGCCTGGACAGAGAGGCCAGCTGGTCAGCTGACTTGCTCGGGAGGTCGTGAAGACAGGTATCAGGTCCGTTTTGTCCTTGATGATTCGGGGCCCAGAGAGTTAGAAGGGGGAAAAGAGTTGTCTGCGGAGACAACCCTTGTTCCAATGAAGTACACAATTCAGTCCAATTTGGCTTGGGGCAAACCTCGCTCAACAAAATAAAATTCAATTCCACGCGGACGGCAAGGTAGGGGAGGAAGTAAAGGGCAGATTTCAAAGCTCTCTGTTTTCTGCTTTGTTTACACTATAAAAATATTGGATGCATCCTGCTGGAACCTCACTCCTCTGACCTCTCCTTTCCAACCGTGCCTTCAGCCACCCACCTACCTCTTTGCCCTCCCTCATTCCAACTCTGCCCCCCCACATGCTCCGGTCCTGATCCCTGACTGTGGGACATCCTCCCAATGTGAATGCCGCTTTACAAATGTAATTTTGTTGCTATCAATGAACGAGAATTAGAAGCTTTTCAATTCATCCCAATGTGGTCGAAAAGCAATGCTGCAAACGCTTACCAGTTCTGGTTCCCTTTCGTCCCTGACAGTTTCTCAGACACCCTAATAGACATCTCATGAAATTGCAAGCACCTTGTTTTTAATGTTATGTATTAATGAGCCAATCACGCAACTAGTTTCTTAAGAACACAAAAAAAACTATCACCTGATCTGGGAGTGGTGGGTACGTGTGCAACAGCCCCTGAATAATGCAATGAGCAAGTAAAAATCAGACTTACCCCTCTGCATCACTAAAATGCTAGATGTGCTATTGCTTCACTACAATTAGCATACACAGTGTATAATACTGGTTTATTTTGGGATGGTCAACAAGCCTTGCTCATTAGTCACAGTCACAGAAAACGACCCACTTAATTCTGCATCGTAATTGTAGTGATACATAAATATAAAATCACATTACTAGAGGTAAACAAAAGTCAGCCACAGCTGTGAACAATGCAGTTATAGTAGTTGCCTGTTTGAGTACAGCAATTTGTCTACAATGCACTTGAAAGTGTTTAATGGATTGGGGTGGGGGGAAACTTTACTGAAACATCATGTCTCAGAGAATAGAATCAATCGTGCTGTACAGAAACAAGAACCTGTTAACTACACACAAAATTTACTAGACTTGTGTAAGCCATACATATTGTTCTGAACAAAGGAAAACAATGACCAAAGTTCTGGTAGTCCAGTAGTTGCAATACAATAAAACTTCACACCTAAATAGCACCTTTCATGTCTGGTGGTTGTCGCAAGTCGCTGGACAGACCAAGTTTTGCACCCAAGTTGGGGGCCGAGGGATATCAATAGTTGGTGCATCAATATTACTGGTCATAATGCAGAATAACTAACTAACTTTGAAGATCGAGTCATCCAAGATTCTCACAGATAACAAATAATAGTGATTAAAGAAAAAAAGGGGATTTTATTTTAATACTTGAACAATAACTCAGATATTTGTCTGTTTTTATATGACGGTCACACTCAATGTACTCAACACACCATTGCATTGAAACAATGAAAGATCGGAACTAAACCAGTGAAGACACATACTCAGATCTGATTACAGCAACCCTACCCCTCTCCATCCACACACACATACACACACAAAGTTATTAAATATAAGAATAAATTTGAAACTTTTTCTGCTTTAAAACAAAATTAAAAAGAGATAATAAATAGTGCTCATTAAATGCCACACAAAGAGTACATGCTCTAGAGCACAAAGAGCTTTTCATGCAGCCTAAAGAAACATTACTAAGTAGATGTTTGTGCATTGGTCTACTGGATTGTTATCCTTATGCAAATCAGTTCACTTTTGCCTGGGCAACATGAAAGTTTGAAGGAAACTCCTATAGCTTTAAAGAACACCCTCAGTTCCTTACAACAATTGCTGTCCAAATAAGACCCGCAACTGTGGTAACTTTGGAAAATAAAAGTCTAGGTGGCCTTTTTTCAATATTAAATCAACAGATTTTCCCCCCCATCCTTGTGGCAATATACTGTTCCCATTCAGAATTATGGTTCCCCCTGAGTTTATAAGAAAGTCGTCTTCTCACCACGCAATGCAGTATCTGTGTAAATGCAAATAAAAGAGAATATTAATTTAATCTGGGCAAAAGCGTCAAGAGTAGTTTATAAAAGAGGTTACAGAGAGAAAAGTCATTGGATTTTGCTGCCGTGGACCATACAAATTGGCTTAGAGAAAAGTTATTTTTTAATATATAAAAAAAGAAAACATCTGGGTGGTATTACCACCATTCAGCATAAATCTGCCACGCTGGAAGCAAGTGTAAACTGTGAAGTGAAACTCTTGACTATTTTTTGGAACGTTTATCAGTAATTTTATACTCTCAGGAAAACATTTCAAACACAAGAAATAAAAGCTGCACTGTTGGAAGATGCATTTTTGGCCAAGGATTACAACAGCAAAATATGAACCTGTCATCCCAGGGTCAAGCCTAATTTCTCTCCAGCCAAATGCCCTGCTGAGGAGCTCCCATCCACTCCCAGTTGTATCAGTCAGTAAATCCGCAGGGCAAAGCCAGAGGTCAGAAATAGACAATGCTGCAGCTAAGTCAAGGACAAAGCAACACAAGAAAAGGCAGGAGCAGCATTTCTGTATTTAGCAGATACCTATAATTAGCAAGTCTATGGCTTGAAATTATTAAGATGAATAGACAAAAACTGCCTGGCAGGACAATAAAGACTAATTAGTTCAAAAAAAATCTTTAAGGGAGTTGCCATGTTTTTCTTTCGGTGGACATATCAGAAGAGACTACATCTCCATGATAAAAATATTTTACGGGTCAGTTAATGCTACGTATTAACCCATTCACCAATGAAACCTTACATTGAGCATTGCATCTTGCACAATGTCTAAGCCAAGATATTACGCTTATGTTCCATTTTTCTGTAACTTAAATCTTGCCTGCACAAAAATGGATTTTACACTTTGTAGAGATCAGTAAAATGGTGAACCCATTAACAGAGCGTAAACACAGATTTTCAACAAGCAGAAACAGAAAGAAAAATTGCAGGTGCTGGAAATCTGAAATGAAACAGATTTGTAGCAAATCCCAAGCAGGTCAATCAACATCTATGCAGATTATACAGTAGGTAAAATGTAGGCAGAATGATTCATTCAGACTAAAACATTGTGCTATGAGACACTCATACACCCTCCCACTCCAATATAGGACAAAGGATTGAAAGCAAAGAAAAAATAGTTACGTTAGAAAATAATTAAATCAGAAAGCAGGACCAAGTGACAGTTAAGCCATTTTTTAAGCAAATTAACTATACAGGTTCTGGTGATGACCGTTAGACTCATAGGAACATAGGAACAGGACTAGACCACTCAGGTACCTCAAGCCTGTCCCACTATTCTATTATATCATGGCTGATCTGCACCTCAATTCCAATTACTCGCCTTTGCCCCATATCCCTTGATATCCTGACCTAACAAAAGTCTATCCACCTCAGTCTTGAAAATTTGAATCAATCTAACATCCTCAATCTTTTGGGGGAGAGATTTCCAGTTTTCGACTACCCTTAGCGTGAAAAAATGCTTCCTGATTTCACTCCTAAATGGCCTGACATGGTGGTTTGGACCTATAGGACTCGAGGTCAAAAATGAAATGGATAGAATTGGGTTTGTTCAAAATTACAACAACAAAATTACATTTGTATAGTGCCTTTCATGTCAAGGGGATTCCCATGGCGATTGATAATCAGTGTTTTGAACCCGAGCTGGGGGTCAGGATCGCGGAGGATGGAGGCCAGGGGGGGAAGGAGGGTGACTGAAGGCTCGGTCGAAGAGGAGAACTTTGAGACCGGTTTTGAAGGAGGCAAGGAGGGGGCGAGGTGGAGGGACTGTAGGATGGAGTTCCAGAGGGTGGGGGCAGAATGGAAGAAGGCCCGCCTGCCAATGGTAGGGCGGGCAAGACAAGAGACATGAAGCAGATCGGGGCCCGCTGAGTGGAGTGAGGGGCAGGTTCGTAGGGAGTTAGGAGGTCGCAGAGGTAGGAGGGAGCAAGGCCATGGAGATCTTTTAAAGTGAGGACCAGGATCTTGAACTGTATCCTCTGTGTGATGGGAAGGCAGTTGAGTCAGTCGAGGATGGGGGTGATAGGGTCGCGGAGCCTGGTGCGGGAGAGTACACAGGCTGTAGAGTTCTGGATGATCTGCAGCCTGTGGAGGGAGGAGTTGGGGAGCCCGACAAGCAGGGAGTTTGACGTTCTCCCGCCAAGGGAACAAAGGGTATAATTTAAAAAATTCCATCTGGGCAGCAGTTCTAAGCCTATCTCTGCCTTGAGCAGACTGATAGGGCAGAGTAAACAAGGTAAATATGCATTTCCTGGTATGCTAAAAAAACAGCCCAAATCTGCCTTGATCGCAACCTGAAAAAGAGAACTCCGCACTTCTCACCAACTATTACGATTCTGTTTTCCATAGAGGCAAATATGTTTGGGTTTCCAAGTGAAATGGATAAGATCAGCATCAAATACCTGGATCCTCTTGGTTCTGGATTAAGACTGCTTAAATTATTTTCACCTGGATCATTGCATTTACTAGAGAGAAGATTTTAATCCAACCCAGGCTGATGTCTTACAAACCCAGATCCCAGTCTTTCCCATTACATCATTCATAACCTCCCACGTTGATTATTTTCACCGTGTTTCTGTTTTAGCACTAAGACCATATCACTCCTCATTGTCAGGTGGCATTTTTCAGCAGAAAAATCTGAAATTCATAATGTTAAAAACAGGAGCCAATCCAACAAAATCTGTTTTTGTTGCATAAACCAGGAAAATCTGAATTGTCATGGGGCCTCTGACTTACTCAATCACCCCTAAATTGACACTGCTTTTTTGTTATAGATTTGCAACAGCTTTGTCATGAGAACTTAGTCACACTATTTCATACTATTTTGCCCTAACCGCAAAACCTGCACATGTCACATACAATAGATACTTATCGATGTAAAAGTAAAAATTGTTCTGTGATTAAAGCTATTTGTCCATTTGCTAGTGGCTCAGATTTGTTTAAATCACTGACATTATAACAATCTTTGCATTTGATATACAACAGTAGCAATTTGTATTTATATATCAGCCTTCGCATGGGATAGCGTCTTAGAGCACTCAAATATAGTGCCTCAATATGTCGTCGAGACATCTCAAAGTGCTTCACAAGATTTACAGTAAAGTGTGGTGATTGTGTATTTACAGGCGAACTCTATGTGATCTAGAGTAGAAGAAATATGTCAAACCTGTTGTTTTTACACCAAGCAACAAAGGTTCAAAAAAGCTCCCTTTCATCAATGGACCCTGGCGGTGAATTTTAAAATTTATATATTCAGATTTTGATTTACTTCCAACAAAGTCTTCACACTTTAAAAACAGTATATTATGCTAAAATTTTGTTAAAAATAAAAAGACTTGTATTTTTATAGCACCATATCACAACAAAACATCTTAAAGTGCTTCATGTGTGATTACTGTCAAGCATAGTAATTATTTTTTGGTAGGCACGCATGCCATCCATTTGTACCAGCAAAGACCCATAAACAGCCAGGAGGTTTAAGGATGATTCATTTGGTGGAATTTAAGTGCAAGGAAATTCTCATGCAGTCTGTTTTGAAATTCATAAGAGCAGCTTTGAAAAAAGATGCTGTAATTTACTGACAGACACTATTTCAAAACTACAGCAATCATCTTGGCAAAGGACATTAGCCAACAATGGTTAACAAAGCACTACATAATTGCTTCACTAAACTTCAGGTTCAGGAAGTAAAAATGCAGAGACTGCAGCACAGCATTACATCATTTTCTAATGCTAATTCTGTACGAGTAAACAGACTACTTGAACTTTGTAATGCTGAAGCAGTCCACTATATACTGCAGTGTGCTCCCTAAACAAAGTCAAGTCTGATGGCCTCCACTCCTCCTCGTTTGAAGCTAAAATGACACCATCTCTTCCCAACTGCAATGCCACAGGGAATTTCATGTCGGCAACAAATTTCTTTCATGGGATTAGACATCTTGCAAATGGTACAAATACGGAGTCTGCTTATTCTGGCAAGATTTCAAGTAGCTCAGCAATGGAAAAGCACCACAATGTGTCGAGTTTGCAGTGAAACGGGGAGATTCTTTCAGAAATCCAGGCATTTGCCTCTACGCAGTTTTTACCTGAATAAGATTACAGTTGGCTTACCATAAAATTACATTACCAATGTTCAAACTGAATTGCAAAAGAAATTGTGCGTGCACATACACACAAACACACACACTATTGATGTGAGGATTTGAGAAAATGGATTAAGCCTCCCTGCACTCCCTCCATAGAGGTCAAGCTTCAACAAAACTGATGACAGAAAGAATTCCTATAGTTCATATAAATTACGATTACAAGACAAGATATTTAGAGAGACGATCTCTACGTTTTTTTAAGTAAAAAAAAGTGGGTCCAGAATTAGATATTTTCTAAATGAATTACTGTTTGTGTGCATGTGTGTGTGTGTTCGGTGGGATAAAAGCAGAGTGCCGCTCAAGGCAATTGTAACAAGCACACATGTCTTACAAAATTGATCTTGAATAAAAATATAAATGTGCCATAGGATTTTAAGGTCCACTTGACCAGATAGCCATGATCTTGGTTTAACGTCTTGACAGCGGCCCCTCTCACAATCGAAAGCTTCTTCAATACTGTATTGAAATGTCAGCCTAAACTGTGAGTTCAGAATCTAATTTAACCTACAATCTGCTGACCCGGAGACAAGAGTGCTACCAGTTAACCCAGGCTGACACCAACTGGTTGCCAAAACCAAAGAAAACAATTGTAAGAATTATATGAAGGCACCAAACCAATTTCCTAAAGCTTAATGGATTCTTCTGCAAATTTCCCACAATATCCAAATCCAATTTGTAATTGTTTGACACTCCCACACTGTCAAACTTCAATGGAATCCATTGACTGTTGTTTCGTTACTCTAAATCAGTCAGAAAGCAAAGGTAATTCTGTTTCAATGTTCTGTATAATCTCAAATTCCAAATAAGATGTGACGAAAATAATCGCCATCTGGTTTGCATGCTTTTCTTTATATAAAAAAGCATAACAAGTTTTGGCTATACCAACAGAGGCTCAATTGTTCCTTATTTTATAATTTATGCATTAAGATAGGTACATACAACAACAACAACAAGATTACATTTGTATAGCGCCTTTCACGTCGGGAGGACGTCCTAAGGCGCTGGACAGTATTTCAAACCTATAATTAAATATTTAACCTGTAGTTAAACATGCAAATGCTCCCTCAAGCTTGACTAGTGAATTCAATGTTGCATATGTGCTCTATAAACATTTTCACAAATTAAAGTGCAAAAGAATAACTTGTTTAGATACAAATGAAAATCAAATCAATCAAAGGATATAAATGATGCAAACATTATTTCAAGTTTTAGATCCTTAGTTTAAAAATCCATGTGTTGTTTTTGGCCATTTGCATTGAGCTATTTATAAAAACAAAGTAAACCAATTTAGTTAAAGATGAATAAATAATATTGTGGTTACATTAGGACATCAAGAAGCAAAAAAAAGTTTTTTAAAAAACATGCCAGCATAATTGTTGTAACAATCATATATATGCACATAAGTGCATCCAAAGATATTGCCTTCCATTTATTGTTGAAGATTCATTACTTAGCCACTGTTGATGGAAACAATTTTGGCACCTAATGTTTTGTGTCAACAAATGCTAATTTAAAAATGTCTCTGTGGATTTCAATGAACAATCCACACAGCTATTGTAAGTCAGGTTTCCTCTTTAAGCTCACACCATTGTTTAATGGCTTGATGGCCTTCACGTTTTTCCTCTGTAAAGTGTCTGAATCTTTCATTTCCCATTCAAACCATAAAAATCTTAACAGGCTATTGTCAGACCTATTGTTGGACTTGGCCCCCAAAAAGTATACACACAAACACACATATACCACACAAACTCTTATACATGCAGTGCAGAATGGCAAATGTTCTAGAGGGAAGAAAAGATCACATTTCACAATTTTGAGAAATCAAGCGTTTCAAAATGAAACTGCTAAACTTGTTCTCAATTACTTTCCTTGACAACATTGATTGTGTAACTGCTAATTGACTTAACAAGCAAATGACCCAGGCAAAACAGAAGCCTTACAGCTAACAATGGGACTTGCCCAGCAAACCAGGCAGATTGTTCACAAGATCAATTTGAATGAAGAAGGTCCTTCGGCCCATTTGATTTCATCCCTCCAGATTACCCATCCTTCTAAATTCCCATAACAGCATCAAGCTGTTTTTTTTAATGATGAGTCCAGTGTTTTAACCTCAACCACCCTTCTTGGCAACCTGTTCCAGTGGTTAATTATCTTCTGTGCAAAGAAAAACATCCTGGTGTTTGTCCTGAAATTATCCCTTGCAACACAACTCTAAACCGGTGTTGTCCTACTTTTTGGTACCATCAAGATGCTTGAAAATTGTGGACTTGTTTTAATCCGGAGCCTTTGTCAAAAGACTTTTTCAGCATTGATGGAGGCCATTCAGCCCAGTCTGTGCTATCTCCACCCATGTTACTACATCTCCCTTTTTTAAATGATCCCATTTTATAATTCTTTACCCAAATTGCTCACTGAACTACTATGGTAACAGATGCTTGACAAAGTATCTATGGGAGGGAGTGGGGGGAAACCAAACCAGAGTAGTTAAAATCCTTAAAGTTAGACTCTTACCTTGCACTGTATGTAATGATTTAAAATCCTGTTTTCTAATCCCTTCATGCACCTCCCTACCTATCCGCTTTGCTTAACCCCCAAATCACCACCCGCTGCATCCGCTCAGCTGGCTTCGGCCTCCTGTTTGTCTCTCGTTTGCTTCGCTCTACCATCAGTGGTCATGCCTTCAGCCACTATGCCCCCAAACTCTGGAACTCTCTCCCTCCCTTCCCACATGCTATACCATGTGAAGAGCACTATATAAATGCAAGTTGTTGTTGTAATGATAAATATTGTACAAGGGAATTTATAAAGCAGTAATATAATATGTACATTGAGTCCATTCCAAAGGGCAAGTATAAATCAAAATATGGAACGACTACTCCAGCCTTTACTAGGTGCAAAGAGCATGCAAAGTTTTCCATAGTTTTACATAGACTGTACAGCAAGGAAACAAGTCATTCAACATAACTAGTCTGAATTGGTGTTTACACTCACTCCTTTTTTGCTCTCTCAAGTGTATATCTAGCTTCCACTTGAATACATCTGTAAAGGGTGTTCCAAATCAGAAGTGTATTGTTTTGAGACCAAGTTTAGTCATTATTACATTCTGAAAAACAAGTTTGTTTTCCAATATTTCAAAATACCGTTGCGCATGGTGCAAATGTTATTTCACTCAGGTTATTTTGCTCCGCTGCTTGCAGGCTGCAGCCTGTTGGAACACGTCTAAGTAAGTGAATTGGTGGGATTGCTTCCAGCATAACATGTATACTGATTGATTAACTGGATTTTTGTCTTGAGTGAGCTGGAGAAGAAGCTATGTTCATGTGTTAGCTTGGCTCAGCTGGTAACACTCTCACCTCTGAGTCAGAAGGTAGTACAAGCAAGCCTCACATTGGGACTTTGAATTCATATAGTCTAAGATGACAGTTCAATGCAGTGCTCAGGGTTGGAGGTATCTACTTTCAGATGAAATGTTAAACGAAATCCTGTCTGACTGTTCAACTGGATGTTAAAGATCCCATGGCACTGTATGAAAAAGGGAGTATTTCCTGATGTCCCGGCCAACAATACACCAAATAACATTGGTACATTCACTTTATGCTGCTTGTAGGACATTGTTGTGTGCAAATTGGCTGCTGTATTCACCTATACAAATGAATACGCTTACTACACTTTATAGTATATACTATGAAGGAATTTGTAACATCCTTCAAACATGAAATGTAAGAATCATTATTATTCATCCTTTTACATGCACATAGTCTATATAAAGCGAGTATATGAACTGAAGAGAGAAAATGAAGGGGTAAACACAAGTGCACAAATGAATAATAAACTGCTGTTGAGATGAAGAAGTACACTTATAGGTAAATATTATCAATACTAAAGCAGCCACCCCATGCTAAAAAAAAGCTAAATAATTGATATAATTTCACTGTTAACATCCAATTTTGATGAGAATTTAATACATCAGTGTAACATTCTGCCTTGTATCTTAGTACCTTCCCTCAGTTCTGAAAAAAGTGTCATTAAATCGATGCTTCATTTCCTCAATAAACAAAGCTCCTAGTCATAAAAGGTTTTGTGCAACTGATTTCCACAGCCGCAGCTGATTAAACAGGAGGAAAAACTGGATGACTGACGGAGCTTGTTGCTGGTATCCAGTTGGAGCAAACTCTCAGAGTGAGCTGTGCTGCAGATGACATCATGAAGGCATAGTTGCTAATGGCACCTGTCTGGGTGGTTCCAGAACAACAACAACAACAACAACTTGCATTTATATAGTGCCCCTCATGTCTTGGAGTGCTCAACAGTGGTGTTGCTTGATGCCGAGCTGGAGGGGGGAAGGTGACCAAAGGCACCGTCGAAGAGGAAAGTCTTAAGGTGTGCTTTGAAGATGGGTAAAGAGGGATCAAAATGGAGGGAATGGGGCATGAGATTTGGGGCATAGTGGCTGAAAATGGGGGGCCTATGCAGAAGCCGCAAGCCAGTCGAGCGTAGGCAGCAGTTCGCGGAGTTACGAGACTATACATCATGCCCTGGATGGCTTGTACAAACAGGCTCTATAAGGTTAAGTCACTAGATTCTCCAAGTGCAAAACCCACATTTCTACTGGTTCATTTTGTAATAGGAAATTTGTCAGCTTGTTGGTAATGACACGACTATTTGAAACGTAAACGTCAATGACCTATCAAAGATAGAGCGGGTGGAGGGGGCAATTGTGAATTGTTCATGCTAAAAATGTCGAAATTAAATGTCACAGCCATGTTTTATAGTAACAAAACTACCTCTATTACCCACGTTTTTATATAAAAAAGCTGAGTGAGTACTTAGATTAAGCAGTGCTTTGAATGGCCACCTGAAATAAATTGTATCAACTTTCAATTGGCTACAAAACTAAGGAATTAAGATTTGGCCATCTAAAGTCAATTTGAAAGCCAGAAAAAAAATCATACGATGCAGAATTGTTTTTATTATTGTTTGTCTAAGGTTTTTTTAAACCACAAAAATCATTGAGATCACAGAACAATGACTCCTGTTGGAAGAGAAGAGTTCAACAAAGAAATGGAACCAAAGAACCATAGTTAATTTACTGCACAGAGAGGGAGGCCATTTGATCCACAGTGTCTGTGTTGGTTCTTTCAAGAGCAATCCTTTCAGCCGCATTTACCTGCCCTTTCCCGATACCCCAATCAGATAGAGCCAGTGGAATGGAGACAGTTGAATGGGACAGAACCAGGAGTAAGTGTAGGGTTTTCAACGTCTGGTCATTACTGCACCTTTCCCAAAAAAAGATTCTGCTGTTTTTTGCCAGGAGGATTGGAATCCTCCCAGCAAAAGATAGTTACATAGCAAAAGTTAAATGCAGACAAAAGATTCCTTTACTCTATACAACAAGAAGTTTTCACCCCCAACCTAAGAATAAATAACTCTTGGCTACATCTAATTTCCCATCATTGTATAATCTTTGAGAGAGATTGCCAATTATTTTGGAAGAATGAGCAGTGCTATGTACTAAGAACAAGACAGTTGACACTGCTGAAATTCATTTTGTGCAGGACGCTTATTATAGCCATCAGAGGGGAGACATTTATCAGTCTGGGTTGGATTGTAAGCCAGGTAGGTGTTGGAAGTGAATACCAAAGCGGCCACTTTTTTCACATTTTCACTTTAACGATTCATAAAAAGGATAACATTTTTGGGGACTGTAGAAAAATTGTCACAGAAGTAAACATTTCTGTGAATAAAGCAACTTTATGGGACATTTTTACTATTGCCAGAGAGCAACAGAAAATAAGATGTTCTCAGCAGAGTCTGAACTTAAGACAAATGGAAAATCACTATCAAGCTCTGTTACTCACTTACAGGAGCTTGATTTTCAGGAGAATTCTGCTTTTGAACAGTTCAAGTTAATCAATTATCTGTATCTGACAAACAATTGAGCCAATTGTATAATATTACCTCTTGGTTCAAAGCTTGGCCGACTAGGTTTACATTAAGAAAGATTGTAACCAGATCACAAAGGCTTCATTTATAGTTTCTGAAATGTATATTTTGTACACATTAAATGTATTCTTTTTATAAAAAAAATCTTGCATGATAAATTGAGAGCATGACAAACTTTAACTCAAACATCATGGACAGAGTGGCATTAAATACAATTAATGAGTTCCCCTAAATCACTGACTATATATTTTAAAAAAACAAGAGTAAACCACTTCAGAATTTTTGAGGTTTGCGTAAACCTTTATCTGGCAATTGTTCAAAAAGAAAGTTGGTTGCACACTAACATAGTTTAGATAATTCTCTTTGTCCTCATTTGCTTTTTAATTAAAAATTATGTATTTACAATGAAAAATAAAGTCAACAGCTGTAAACCCGTGAACGTTGCAGGGCCGAGACGAGACTCTGTTGGTCCCCTTAGCGTGAGCAGATGTCAATTACAGACATTCCTTCAAGTCCTGTAAAAGTGAGCCAGTTGCTGTCTTCTTACTGTATATGGTAAACATATCATCTGTCAGTGACAAATCTGTGGTTATCAGACCTGAGCCGAGACGATCTGCTCACCACAGGGTCTTCAGGAAGGGAATGTTTGACCCTGTAAATTCTGAAGGGCAGTTTGTGAAGCACAGTCACTGCGAAAGAACTTCAAACCTGTTCTTGCAGCTGTTAAAAAGGGGACTGGACAAATGCAGAAAAGTCTCCCCTTGAGCTTACCATGAATCTGAAGGCCGCATCACCTGTTCATCTGAAAACATGCCCAAGTCAAGTGTTGCCTGTTCTGAGCTTACGATCAGCAAAACAAAAATGTTGTTATGCATCTTCAGAAGAATTGCAGACGGCTAAAGATTAGCTGCATCATTCTGTCTGGGACAGTTTAGAGAGTTTTCTGTCAAGATGTTTAACCCGTTTTAAATCAAACATAATGAATATCCATCAAATTAAAAGTGTCGTACGAAGAACTATGGCTAAATTTTCCCTCTACTCTTGTGGTCATCCTGCTCTCACCTAGAACTCCAGAGACTTTTTTTGGTACAAGAAGACTAAAACACGACACTTGGACTGCAATTAAAAAAATGGATAGGTTTGTTTCCATTTCAAATTCTACCTCTATATTTTGTGCAAATTAGCCCTTTGTATAAGTGTACAACCCCCTCCCCCCAATAAAGTGGCTCACTTTCTCTTATATCAGTTTGAACCCCACACCGAGACTTGAACTCCTAGAATAAGTAGCCACTTCAATAAAATACTAAGGGAGAGCTGTATTGGTGGATGTGCTTTTCTTGGCACTGCTTTCAAATGTAGTGCTCTGGTGTCGTGGATATTATTCCTCCCTCAATTTGATTTTCCAAAATAAAAGGTTAATTGGTCATTCATTTCAGGAGCATTTCTGGTGCAGATTAGCAGCTGTCTTTTCCTCCACAGCAGTCACTGCATTTCAGGATTATAAATATCTCTAACAAAGATACATTAATAAACGGTTAAGACATAAAGTTAGATGAAATATATGTTAACAGAATACCTTATGCTTTGTAAAACAAATCTGGATTTTAATAATTTCTGCTACAGAAAATACAACAGCAACTTGCATTTATATAGAGCCCCGATGCCAGACAGCATCTCAGAGCAATATATAGGCACCTTTAGATTATTAATGAATTTACACAAGTAATTCCTACACAACATGCCTACTGCATTCAACAGAGTGTCAAGTATGATGATCACTCAATGCGATCACATTGTTCATCACTGATGCTTCAGCAAGATCAGGAATCATCTACAACAACAACAACAACTTGGATTTATATAGCGCCCTCCACGCCGGACGGCATCTCAGAGCGCTTCACAGTAACGGATCCCAGGGCCGAGCCAGGGGGAGGGGGAGGAAGGTAACCAAACGTGCGGTCGAAAGGAAAGGTCTTTAGCAGAGACCTGAAAATAGGAAAAGAGGGAGCAAAGCGAAGGGAGTGAGGAAGGGAGTTCCAGAGCCTCGGGGCGTAGTGGCTGAAGGCACAGCCGCTGAGGGTGGAGCGGAGGACTCAGGGGAGAAGGAGGAGTCCAGACCCAGTGCAGCGAAGGCAACGGACACTGTTTTGAGGAGATCAGAGAGGTAAGGGGGTGCAGAGGAGTGGAGGGATTTGAAGACAAGGGTGAGGATCTTGAAGTTGATCCTCTCTGGGACAGGCAGCCAGTGCAGTCCGGCAAGGACTGGGGTAATTGGGGAGCGGAATTTGGTCCGGGTGAGAATGCCGGCGGCAGAGTTTTGAATAATCTGGATTTTATGGATGGTAGTGGATGGGAGTCCGACGAGGAGGGCATTAGAGTGGTCCAGCTGAGAGGTGACAAAGGCTTGGACCAGGGTTTCAGCAGCTTTTGAAGAGAGATATTGGCGGAGACGGGCGATGCATCGGAGGTGGAAGAAAGCGGTGCTGGTGAGGGCCCGGATGTGGGGGAGGAAGGATAATTGGATGTCGAACATGACGCCTAGGTTGCGTACGGGTTCGGAGAGTTTTAGTGGGAGGTCAGGTAGGTGGAGGAGGTGAGAACCGTGAGATTTTAGACGTTGACGAAAGCCAAAGAGTATGGCTTCCGTCTTGTCAACGTTCAGCTGAAGGAAATTTGCCCTCATCTAGCCCCTGAGATCTAACAGGCAGGCTGACAGAACATCAGGGGACTGGGGGTCGCAAAGAGAGATGGAAAAATAGAGTTGGGTGTCGTCTGCGTACATGTCGAAATGTACCCCATGTCTGCGGATGACATCCCCAAGAGGGAGCATGTAGATCAGAAAGTGGACGGAGCCAAGGATGGATCCTTGTGGTACCCCAGATGTAACTGGGTGAGAGCGGGAGGAGAAGCCATTTGTGCAGATGTACTGCTGGCGGTTTGTGAGGTAGGACTCAAACCAGGCGAGTGCAGTCCCACTGAGGTGGATGATGGAGGAAAGGTGGTGGAGGAGGATGACGTGATCGACTGTGTCGAATGCGGCAGAGAGGTCCAGGAGGACAAGAAGGCAGAGGGAGCCCTGGTCACAGATAGAGAGGATGTCGCTTATGACTTTCACAAGCGCAGTCTGTGGGCAAGGTGGAAACCAGACTGGAGGGGTTCGAAGAAGGAGCGGAAGGAGAGGTGTGCGCGAAGTTGATTGGCAACAACACATTCTAGGACTTTTGTGAGGAAGGGCAGGTTAGAAATAGGGCGGTAGTGGCTGGGGTATCAGGGATCTTGGGAAGGTTTTTTGAGGAGAGGGGTGATGATAACGGTTTTGAGGGGGGCAGGGACTGATCCAGAGGAGAGGGACTGGTTGATGACGTCAGCCAGTAGTGGGCAGAGGAGGGGGACCTGGGTGACCAGCAAGCTGGTGAGGAGGGGGTCGAGACAGCAGGTGGTGGGTTTCATGGAGGTGATGGTGGATGAGAAGGAGGAGGGAGAGATGGGGAGGAAGGAATGTAGGATGGGGGTGATGGTAGGAGCAGATGATGGGGAGTGTGAGGGGGGCAGAGAAGCCGTGGTGGTGGGTGACAAGAGGCAGGTGGATGAGGCTGCCTGGCGGATGTTATGTATTTTAGATGAAAAGAAGTCCATGGCCTCCTCGCACTTGGCATTTGATATGAAGATTGAGGAGGCCTGAGGGGGGCACGGAGGAGGTAGTGGGTGATGGAAAAAAGGAATTTAGGGTCATGTTTAGCCTCCAAGATGATGTTGCAGTAGAAGGCCGTTTTTGTGCGTGTCAAAGAACAACGGTAGCTGTGGAGATGCTCGAGCCACAGTTGGCGGTGAACTGTCAGGCCAGTTTTACGCCATTTGCGAGAACAGATGGGTTTGGGTTTTTTGGCAGCGGAGATGGTTGTTGTACCAGGGGATCGGGTGGGTTTGGAGATGGTCCTGGATTTTAGGGGATGAGGGAGTTGAAGATGGAGGAGAGGCAATCATGGAGCAGCTGGACGGCTGCTTCAGGAACTCCGCGGGTGGAAGGCCAGAGGGATAGGATGTTTGATGATGTGAGGGCCTTTTGATGATGTGAGGGGGTAGCCTTTTCCAAGGGCGGTAGAGGATGGTTAAGGGCTTGGTGGAGGAGAGAGGGATGTGAGAGGAGAAGGAGATGAGGAAGTGGTCCAAGTGGTCTCCATCTATAAATGGAAGCTGTGTTACTTTTCTTCACCACGATACACAAAAATAATCAACAAAGAGAAAAATGTTTGCATACGATTTCTTGCACAGAATCTGAAAAGAGTTTGTCATTCAAAGCCCATCTTTGAGAATGGCACTAGAAAAATTGAACTGGCATCTCATTAGTGTTAAATCCATGAAATACTAAATGTTCCTTAAAATGATCAACCCGAAGTACCTAAATTCTTTGCTCCCCTCCAAAAGTGACAAAAGCTTTCCACTATTTTCTTTTTCATTATAATTCTCAAGGACCGTCTCCAAGCATCTCATTTCACTTCTAAAGCTTCTGCTACAATCTGGAAATTAGAATTGTGAAGGAGCAGTGTTTGCAGTACAAGACCTCCGCAGTGGTATTGTTTTGATTTTGTACTTTTTTTCCCTATCCCTTTTCATTTAAAGATTACTGTAGTTGGACAAAAAAGACATACATTTCCATATCAAAGTTCCTGGTATTAAAGTCAGTTTTTTTTCTCTCTATTGGCAATCACTCTTTGCTGTGCTTTAATGAGATTTCAAGCAGTTTAGTAGCTCCATGGTTTATCATGCAATGTGAGAATCCCATCAAAGGAATCAAACTAAAGTCTGACTGAGTAAAATAAGTAGCTTCTCAGTGGTGGTTCCAGGGGTGAACTGAACTGCTTATCAAAAATCTGGCAGCATCCACTGAATTAAGTATGCATTCTTAACGACTCAAAATGAAGCTGTAACAAATCCATTTTTTTGGCCTCAAATATTCATCCAGTGTGACAAACGGCTATTCAGACCTCAAACTGGGAAGGGGAGGGGAGGCAAAGGAAATCAGCATGAAAGATTACAATTGAAACATTCTGTAACTCTGCAAATTAATGCAACATGCAGCATATCATAAAGTTATAAAGTAGGCCAAATGATGGTGCATTGCAATTAATTAAAATCAGAACATGCCCTTTCTTTTAAAAAAAGCAAGCAAAAGCATGAGTCATTATTTTTGTACACATAGTGTTCCCAGGCATGCATAAGTTGCATCAAAAACTCACGCAGCCTCTCCATTCAAAGTATATATTGGATACCATATAAATACCGACCTACCTCAGATATCTATCGTCTTAAGCTACTGCTGAATAAAACTCAGATGAATCAACAAGGACACAGAGAAATTCTAATTGCAATCTATTATAAGCTCCTGATATTCAACTGGCAAGACTTCCTGCTGACAGCCAAACTCATTGTATTCTGTTTAATAATGGGAACACACACACAAGTTTACTGAAATGCAGTCTGCTGGGTGGAACAGCAGCAGCAAAAATCAATTGAACTCACAAGGAAAAAAATACTCTTTTGCAAGCTAAAAAAAAATCAAAACAATAAGAATGGATTTGAATGCTGACAATGATGGGCAGATGTGACACATAAGCATGAAGGGTTAGCGTGATTCCCAGATACCAGAAGTATTATTACTTTCCGTGTCCCACTGCTCCCAAATTGGTGGTATTTCTTTCACTGATTAGTGTAGCCTGAGAAAGTAGAGTAAATGCTTGGTGTGGAGAGTGACGCTGACTCATTTGCCATCAATCACCATTGCTTCAACATTAGCAACAGCCAGATAAAGGTTAACCCTCTGATGGTCATACCATACATAGAAACTTCCAACTCGAGTGAAATTACAATCAACATTTTTTTTAAAAAAAGGTTCTTCCCAGGTAGGCTGTGAACCTTCGCATCCTACTCTTCATACCTAATAGTTTTTGGTCAGCCGGGTGCCATGAAAAAAAAATCACCATCCTTAAAAGTATCAAAAGCCAGACTGGGAGTTCCATGTAAGCCACCTACAACCATGCGCCCCGCTTACCTAATTCCAGAGAGTATTAAGTGCAGGGTGGCAAAAGCCAAGGCTTGGGAACACCAGAGTTTGTGTTGGGGTGCAACTGGAGTTTAACCAGCCGAAACTGCACAGCTTGCCATTTAAACACTGTCTGGCAAACTTCCCATTGGTTGTCCATCAAGGACCAACCCATACAGTGGTAAGGTTGACATGAGCTGAGTGAAAAGATTCTCCACTCTGTCCTGCACATCTGACTGATAAGCCAGGTTGGCTGATCTGTCATCAGCAGTGCCCTGGAGTACTGCGGACCTGAGTGGCTTAGAAACCTGACTACCGAGACTGCCACAGAGGATTGACTCAATTCCGACATTCCGTTACCAAGTATGTGACTTTGGCGCCAGTTCAGTTCTAAGGAGACCCCGCTTACCTCTCCCCTGCTCGCAAAACCCACTCTCCCCTGCCCCTCCCCCCCAGCAGATTAACCCAAAGTCTATAATAATAATAATATCCTTGCGTCTTATCACATCGTAAAGACATCTCAAAGCACTTCACAGGAATGACTGTGTATTTGTAGGCAAACATGGCAGCATGATTGTGCATAGCAATGTCTTACAAACAACCTTGAAATAAATGACCAATTTTATTTAGGGGATTGTTAGCCAGGATACCAGGAGAAACTCCCTTAGCTTTTTGAATAGTATCATGGGATTTTTAACGTCCAACTGATCAGACAGACGGGTCCTCAGTTTAACATCTCATTTGAAGGACAGGACTTCGAACAATGAAACACAACTCCAGTATTCTAGCCTACAGGCTTCATTGGTTTCATTTAAAGTTAGCAACCTGAATTTATCATCATTGTTTATTTGTAGGGGGTTGAACCATGAGAACTTCTGTATACAATGAAACTACCCCAAAACAACAGTGAGGGGGGATGCAGTCTGGTGAACCGGAATATCCGGAAAAGGGTAATTACAATGGAAAATGGAATAAATAAATAAATAAATAAATGGAATTTTCAATGGAAATTACCCGGAAAAGGGTAATTGCTGACATTTACCGTCTTTTTTCAGTGCCGAAAAATACCGATACCTGCATTGTAATTGTTTGAATCCCTCGAGCAGAAGTCTTCTGTTCATAGTATTCAAACTGAGTCAAAGTCGATATCCTCGGACACCAAACTCCAGCAACGATGGTGAGGCAGGGGTACGCACTAGGAGACTGGGCTAGGTACGATTTCTGAATATCCAGAGTCTGGTAAGATGGGGGTTTACTGTATATTATATTGACAAATTTTGCTAAATGTATTGCAGCAAGAAGCAAGACTGACTTTAATGAACATAAAGAACACCACACAGCAATAAAAATCAACTAAATACATATTCCTAGCAAACTGACTGGAAAAAAAATCAGTACTGTTCCTTCTGTTACCCCTTTCCTCCCTCCCCCTGTTAGAGTAGTTTGTTGTACAGTGTCAAGCAGATACATTGTATTATTTTAAAAAGAAGTATACATTTTGATTAATGGAAACTACTTTCTGGTGATGTTCCAGTAACTCAGTGATTCTCTTAATATGGCTCAGGAGCCACAACACGTTCACCTTAGGCCCTCACCAGAACTGCTGCTTCATGAATTTTCCAGCATATTCAGGGTCAACATGGCTGTGGCATGCAGCCAGATCTGATATTCATTGCTGTTCCCTTTCCTCCTTTGCTGTCCAGAAAGAGAAAGCAAGGGAATTCTATTAAGAGGCATGCTTTTCCCCAACATCCACAAAGCAAGTGAAAGTGTTATATTAACATTTCCAAATGTATGACTGTAATAAAATTATTGGTTCTGTGGGCTTATTTTCCCTCCTCTTTCCTGTGAAAGTGTCTGGCCTCAATTTGGCAAATGCTTACAGCGAATTGATTGATATCAGAAGTTCACCATCTGGGCAATACAGTTGTAGGTGCAGATCCAAATCACATTGCAGCACTTGGCATTAAGGCATGAAGAGCACCCATCTAGGAAGCCACTAGATATAGTGGGTAAAGGCTTATGTTTGTGGCTCAGGAGGCATGGAGTAAAGTATTTCTTGAGATGATGAATGCAATGCAGGACAACAAGCAGAATTTTTTGTTGGTAATATATATGATATTTACCCAGGGGGCAATTAACAATTGGAACAGGTTGCAAAGAAGGTTGCTAGGTTGAGGACAGGACTGTGGACTCACTTTAAAAAAAACTTGATGCTGTGATGGAAACAAAAACAACAACAAAATTACATGTGTAAAGCGCCTTTTACTTCGTGAAGATTTCCTGACGCGCTGGACAGTCAGTGTTTCGGACCCGAGCTGGGTGTCGGGATCGGGGAGGGTAGGGGGGGAAGGAGGATGATCGAAAGCGCAGTCAAAGTGGGGGTTCTTGAGATGGGTCTTGAAGGAGGCAAGGGAGGGGCGAGGCGGAGGGACTGCGGGATGAAGTTCCAGAGGGTGGGGAGAGAGTGGCTAAAGGCCTGCCCGCCAATAGTGGGGCGGCCAGAGCGGGCAGGATGGTAGGGTGTTAGGAGGTCGCAGAGGTAGGGGGGAGTCAAGCCTGGATGTATGAGGGTCTCGGCAGCTTGCAGTATGAGACAGTGGCGGAGCTGGGCGATGTTGCGGAGGTGGGGGAGACCGGCTCATGGCACAGATGTTGGGTAGAAAGGACAGTTGACGGTCAAACAAGATGCCAAGGTTCTGGACTGGCTTAGTAAGGTGGAGTGTGCATTCTTGAATGGTGATGTGGTCAGCACCTGAGGTGTGGAGGCGCTGACAGGAGCTAATCAGTAGGGCCTCAGTCTTGTTGATGTTCAGCAGTAAAAAGTTAGCTATCATCCAGGACTTGATGTCTGACAGACATTCTGTCAGCACAGCAGTGGTCCTGGAGTCGAGAGGGAAGGCAGAGAGATAGAGTTGGGTGATATCCGCACATTTGGAAGTTGACCCCATGTCTGCGAATAATGTCACCAAGAGGGAGCATATAGATATTGAAGAGGAGGTGACCAAGTATAGAACCATGAAGAATGCAGTACGAGATGGTGTGGGGGCTAGAGGAGAAGCCGTTTGTGGAGATTAAGTGGAGATGGTGTGAGAGGTACGATCTGAACCATTCAAGGACAGAACCATGAAGGTTGAGGTGAGAGGTCAGGAGGTGGAGGAGGATAGAGTGGTCAACAGTATCAAAGGCAGCAGAGAGGTCAAGGAGGACGAGGAGGCAGAGGGAGCCCTGGTTGCAGTTAGACAAAATATCATTTGTCCCTTTGACCAAAGTTGTTTCTGTGCTGTGGACGGCACAGAAATACGATTGGAAGGGTTCACAAAGTGGGTGGCAGGAGAGGAAGGAGCGAAGGAACAACTTGTTCCAGGATCTTGGAAAGGAAAGGGAAATAGGAGATTGGATAGTAATTTGAGAGCAGGGATGGTCCAGGGAGGGTATTTTTAAGGATAGTAGTGATGACGGCTGTTTTTAAAGGGGTGAGAATGTTGACAGTGAACAGGGAGAGGTTTATGATGTCTGTGTGTAGGGGGGGCAAAGAGGTGAAGCTGGGAGGTAAGGAGATGGGTAGGGATGGCATCGAGGGAGCAGGAGGTTATAGTGGTGATTAAAAGAGGAGTAGGAGACAGGTTCGAAGGTGTCGATGGAGGGATGGGTAGGGGCTGGGGTGTGAGGAGGGATGGGGAGGGGGTAATAGTCAGAAGGGCAGAGGCAGCTGAGCAGATCCCCTCAAATTTGGTTTTGAGCAAGTCCAGCATATCCTCGCAGTTGGCGTTAGAGGAGAGGATGGTGGGGGGTCCTGAGAAGGTGGACGGAGGAGCCGGTTGGTAATGGAGAAGAGGGAAAACTATAGCGCGGGTAATCTGGAAGGATGAGATCAAATGGATTGAAGGGCATTAAATCTGAAGCTCTCTTGCGATCCTTTGATGAATCTGGGTTTGCAAAATCTGATCAGGCATTATTCCACACTTGACAGAAGTGCATGATTAGACCACCATTTTCACTTGTGAGCAATAAAAGCACAAGTTTTCAAAATATTTGTTCCTGCATTACCATTGTGATTTAAATACTGCTTCACCAAAAACTTCCTTGAGAACAGTGGTCGCCAATCAGTGTCCCGCAGGGCTGTCAAGAAGAGGCCCCCCCAAATATTTGCGCGAGCCTAAACAAGTCTGTGTTCAATCGGTGGTGTGTTTTCAGTTCTTTCTTAATTGAATAATTGTTGATGTACGGCATAAATCAAGAAATATTCAATCAAGAAAATGTATTTTGTTGTCCAACCATAAGAGTTGGTCACCGTAACTTTATAGTGCGATTTCAGAACTTGTGCAAATATTTTTTTAAAAATAATTGAAATGATGAGTCAAGAACGAACAACAACTATTCAAAATAGCACAGCCTCCTGACCTCTGTGAAACTGTCAGAAAAGCTTTATTAATCTCTTTACTATTGCCCATTTAAGCCACACTAAGTGTTAATTGTGTGTGATTTTCACATCAAAGTGATACTTAAAGTCTTGTGTTATTCAAGTTTTATTTGCAGTGATTCAATGTTGAGTTTTGCTCTGAAACTACCTCTGGGATGCAGTTTCAGAATATAATCTATGCCATTGGCTGCAGAATGAATCGAGTCACACTGCAGCCAAATCCAAGCAACTTTTCAACTTGGAAAAAAAATGTTTAAACGCTCTTGAACTTTGGTCTGTTAATGTTATTAGATTCCCGGTCACACTCCCAGCTCCTTTAATACCATAAAGAAAATAACCAGTGTTCGGCGCCTGTTAGCAGAGCTCTGTTCATGTGATTAGTTCCGCATGTTCAGAGCTCTCCTCAGTCTCTGGCGAGAGCAATTCAGAGCGGTTAAGAATAAATCAGGTTTCCCACTCTGAATCTGGTACTACTGGAAGTAATCTCACATTCCTTCCAACAGAAGTACATGGTGGATTTATGTCATTCACAAAAAAAACATCATTGTTCTGGAGCCAGGCAATTGAAATGACTTCCCCAAGACAACAAAATTCCTGCTTAATGTTTGATGGTAATAGTTTTCAAGGATAAACGTACAGTTCAAAGTGTATATAACCATATGTAGTCTTTCAAAAGACAGACATTCTGTGCTTTCATCTCTTGCAATAGTTTATCATCCAACAGAAGGAGGTTCTCCTTGTATTCTGCCAAGAATCCCCTCCAATGAATTGGTAATTCACTTCATGGTTGTTTATGGCACATTGCTGTGCACAAATTGTTTGCCGCATTCACCTACAAAATACAGACTTTACAATATATCCTGTGAAGCATTTTGAGATGTCTTACTGTCATGAAAGGTGCTATATCAAATACAAGGTTTTATTATTAATAATAATAACTGAAGCACGACAATTTGGGAATTAATATAACCATGAACATTGAATAACATTGATTAACAGAAAACTAGCATCTATCCAAGTTACAATTCCCCAAGGCTAAAGCTGTCAATTGAAAACTTAATTGTAGCGCAGAATTTGAACGCAACAACAATTTATCTTTGTAGGAGCATATTTCACTTCAGGGGGGACATCGCAAAACACTTTATACAGCTAACTTGGCACCCAAGCAGGCGAAGGGAAGCAGAGGAGGGTAGAAAGATGATTGAAAGCACAGTCGAAAAACAGAGTAAAGTCAAATGTATCAATTAAAATCTAGTGAAACAAGATAGCAATAACTTCAGAAAAAGGCCATGCATCTGATCACCCTTGATTGTTGAACTAGAGCGTGAAAATTGTAAGTCAGCACAAGAATAGATTTCTGTGATGTGAGTGCTAGGAAATATTACTATTTGGTTTGGGCAGAAAATGTGGTGCAATAGTATGGCAATGAGGATTGAGTACCACCCACGATATATAACTAATTATCAATTAATGTCGTGCACAGCAAACTATCTGGCTTTTGAATAGGGTAATTATATGGGTAATCTCGCCTTTTGTTCTCCTCTTCCTTGCCCAACCACCATGCTAACACTTATTCTGAACAAGCAGGGTGGTTGAGGAAGGAAAACCATGCATGATAAATACTTGTTGGGCAGTTGTCACTTTCAGGTGGTGATTATCAGGGGGGGAAATGGGTCACTCCATCTGCATTTTTGCAGACCAGACAAAAAGCTGTATTGTAATGAAGGAAACACATTTTCCTTAGCAGCTGCCAAGAAAACGATAAGAACTTTTGGTGAGAGCCTGGGGAAAACATCAGAAGGGCTGTAGACCTCATTAATTACACATTAATCAACAACTCAGGAAGCAAAAATCACAGCATCTCCCTCCAAGTTTGTGAACAAATTATAACTTCAGAATCAGTTGACACAAAAGAAACCTGAGTAATATTTATGCAATGGCACAGCAACAAACTACAGTTCAACACCGTAAAGTTTTAAAATGTAAATTATTTCCCAATGTTCGGAGTAAACTCGAATTGTTTAAATGATTTTACTTCATGAAATGAACTCAACATGAATGAAATGTGCCTCATAGATACAAAATGTATTTGTTTCTATGAGGCACATTTGCCGTATTTGCCTACAAATTACGCAGTCACTACACCTTCCAGTATGTCCTGTGAAGTGTTTTCCCTCTTGATGGGAATGACAATACATATCAAATACAAGGATTATTACTTTTCATTACTTTTTCTGTTCAAATAATATACTGGATTTTTTGTGAACAATGTGTCAAATTAATTTGAGAATAATCAGTCGATTACGAAATACAGCAGGAATATGCAACCTTGATTAAAGTGCTTAATTTTAAATACTAAAAAAACTAAAAGCTAACAACTAGATAGCTTAGCTTCCATTGAAATGAAATGATAGATTGCCATAGTGTAAAATAATATTCCTTTTCCAAATGTATATTCATCCCCAAAGTCAGGAATCAAAATAGTAATTACCTCTATTTGTGATCCAAACAAAAATGCATTTAAGGTTGCAAAGGAACATCCTCTTGATCATTATCAGAAACTACACTGAAGTGTCCTCCTATATCTCCCTTTTCTTACTGAGGAACTGGAATGAGTTGTTGTTTCCCAGCTCACTCTTTCCGCTCCCTGCCATTGGAGGTTGGCCTACAGCCTTTCTGTCCCAACTCTCTGGAATTCCACCCCTGAGTACCTTTGCCTTGTCCCTTCCCGCTACTTCGTAAAGGTCCATCTCAAAACCCTCTTTGAATGCACCTCAGTCATCTCCCATCCTAATCCTCTTGGCCCTCATCCCTTCTGAATTCAATACCTGAAGCTCAGGTACAAACCCTTGACTGCCCAGGGCCTTGAAACATCCTCTCGAAGTGAAAAGCACTATGTAAATGCAATTTGTTTTGATTCCCACTCCAAGAAATGAGAAATGTTTTTCAAGCATTTCAGGAATCAATTCCAATTTGAGCCAGTGTCCCTGTCTATGAACATATCTAGATACTTTGACACAAATTAAATCTTATACTTTTACTTTAAAAAAGTAAATAATTTAGGATTTACTCCAAACATAATCTGGGCATTGATCTGACAACAACTTTCATTTATACGGTCCCCTTCTAACATGGTAGAATCATAGAGGGCTGATCGATTGGATTGTATGAGTCAAAGGGTTCAGTGAATTGATGCCCTCATGATTCAATTAAGCCGGGATGTAGATTCACTGACTTATTCAATGCATTTATGCAGGTATGGGTCAGATGAGTGTGAAAGTAATTTCAGAGTTGCACAAATTTAAACAAAAGGAAATAGTGTCTCTATCATGCTTGGTAAGAACCAGTTGAATATGATGCGAAACAAACCAAAAGCACATTTCGAAACTTTCACAAATATAGCACATTAGTGTTACACAAGTGTTAGTCTGAATCATTTGGCTGGGTCCTCACCTCTGGGTTAGAAGGTTTGTGAATTGAAGCCCTACATCAGAACTAGAGCTCATAGTCCAGGCTGACACTTCAGTGCAACAACGTCAGAAGTGGCGCACATCGGATGAGATGTTTAGCCGAGATCCTGTTTTCAGGGTGAGGCTAAATACCCCATGACACTGTTTGAAAAGAGAAGGGAGTTCCTCCCATTGTCCGAGCCAGCAATTCTCCAGCTAAAACGGTTCAGTCATCTTAAATGCTTTGGGACGTTTTAACATGCTAGGCACTACAAAAACAAGAACAAGTTTTTCTTTGCATTCAACCAAACCTCTTGACAGTGAGAGTGCAGCAACTGTAGCGCTGAAGTGGAATACATACAAATCATGCTTCCTACTGGCTTGGAAGCCATTGGAATATCTTTGTAGTTTCTCTTGCAAATAAGAAACCAAATGGCATTGGGTCATTGTGCATGACCAGAGTTAAATTAAAGATATGTTGGAGATACAAGTCGGTACTAAAAAACATAAAAAAAGAGCAAGCATCAAGTCTTGCAAACCCAGTTCCATCTGAATTGTGCTCTGCAACTGATAATGGATCAAAATTAATCATGTAAAAAAATAGAAACAATGAAGCAACCTGCCAAAAATGCAACATTCAAACATCTCCTTGTCCCAGAAATTGCTGAGATTACATTCTGATGCTCAAAATAAGTCTTATGGGGGAGTAAACAAAAACATTTTAGGCTGAATCACTTTTTTAAAAAATGTAAACATTGTTACACAGCTTCAATCTGTGTGTATATGTCATGGGTTTGGAAGTCATTCAAATAAATCAGAAAGTCCTTGGATTTGCTCAAAACATTCACTCACCAATGCAAAGTAACTACAGTTTACAGTAAATAAATTCTGTGAAGAACTTTGAGACACTGACAACATGAAACGGCACATTAGCAAATCAAGGATATCAAATAAAATCTGTATCAAGAATTATTCTCATGAATTATAATTAGTAGTGAGCATAAAACCATACAAGCGCATTATTTTTAAATATAGCGCAGAACTGCTTTGAACATTGGGGAATAACCCAGTCTTCTCCAACGGAGGACATTTCATGTTGGATTATGGAGACCAAGAAAAACAAACATGCTCTCGCAACAGTTCACAAAAATGCAGATATGCAAATAAACAAAAGAAAAGGCTCAGATTTACCCCGTTTGGCTACAGAGAGAACCACCCAAACTTTGGGTTACAACCCTCTCAGAGCCTACATGTTCTTCACTTGAAAGAAAACTTTCAGAAAGTTTGGTCTAAGAAAGAAGAAGTGTTTACGCTATGTGCTGCCCACCCTGTGAAGTTGCACTTGCTCATTTTGTGTAAATGAGATCATATAAAAGAGACCACTGTGAAATGTGGTTTTGTGCAATTCCTCTGGATTTTAAGCAGTCAGACTTTTGTCTCCTCTCAAGCACTGAAAACACTTCATGTTGACACTTTGCGCTCATCAGTTAAAGGGACGAGTATAATTTAATGTGGTTTGCCTTTAATACTTCTCTGTGGCAGTGTAGAAAATCCAGAAGATGCTACACTGCAGGACTGCAGGCCATTTGGTATGCTGAACAATTACTGAGATTAAGTGCCCGTTTGTAAAATTAATTAATTAATGATCTTCACAAATGCTTAAATCCTTTTAAACACAACTGGGCTAACTGGGCTCAAGTCACTCCATTTCAATCATTTTGGAACAAAACATTCCTGCAAAATCAAGGTCACAGCTTATTTTTATTCTGTGAAAAATTCTACACTGAGTAAAACCCTAGTTACAAACAAACCTCTGCACAGCATTTCCCACTTCGAAACAATGAAACCTCAGGACTCATGCAACGGGGAAGGGAGGAAATCAGTGAGCAAGCAGTAAAATAAGTTAATTGCCTTTAAATTGCCCATTTTGAAAAAAAAACGTTTTCAGCTAATTAGGTTAGACCGAAGAGATTTGCTGAGGCCTGCCTTCTGTTTCCCCCTCCTCCACCCCCGCTTGCACCAAACATCAACTTGAAATGGAAGAGATGGGACACTTCGTGAAAAAAAGTCTCAAAATGAATCATCAAGTGCTACACATTTTGGGATTTGCCAGATGGAGTGTAATCTTGATTTCCAGTCTTGTACAATCTTGTTTCTAATCATGAATTAGAACTCAAAAGGCTCCTCAGTCACAACGCTAAAAGGGATTATTTAGCCTTTAAAGAATTTGATTACATCACTTGCAATGTTGTGCCTCGGATATCATACCCACATTTTTAAAACAATCTGTCCAAATGAGCCCCTGAAACTTGTCACAGTCAAATCTGAACTGGGAGAAGAAACTTGTCAAATTTAACATTCGTTGTTTGCAGAGAATAGCACAGCTCAGTTCAAAGTACTCCTGACCAAGTATTTTATCCTCTTCTCCGCCACAATGTGATGTTAAGGACACTGTGATGTCTTTAACTGTCATGTAGTTTGGTTTATTTAAGAATGCATATATGTAAAGGAAACACTTTGACTTAAATCTGTATTCACTATTTTACCTTTGTTTGTGGGCAAAAAGAAAAAAGGTTTTGGACAGCTTACTGTGTCAATAAGAAGAAATGTGCATGCATTTTGTTGTATCATCTATTCTCTTCTTGTGTCTTAGTTATACAAATAATGGAAAGAATTCTCAATCTCACTCATGAGTGCTGGAAGGAAAAGTTGCTTCATATAAGTGAAAATATCCAAGTGCGATTATCTTACAGAAAGAGTAACTCAAAGTTTTTTTTTCACTTTGAAATCAATGAACAAATCTGAAGAAAATCAGGCCCTATATCTGACACACAGAGTGACTGCTTTGTAAGAACTCATTTAAATAGCCTATCCAAATTGCGCGTGATCTGAATGGTGCTTGATGATGTTTTCATTCTGTCCCATTCCACAATTGTGATGCTTCTGTGAAATACTCAAAGGAACACAGTTTTTCCATGACCAGAGCAGACAAGGTAGCTTTTCTGTTATGAGGGTATAAAGATAGCATGTGCTATCATTGCTGGCTCAGGATTGCTACAGCGCACCTGGAGAACTCTGACTGTTCATTCAGGTTCAAGTAACCCACCATAACACTTTAGAATGCACCCAGACAGTAGAACAAGAGGACATAGGTTTAGAGTTGTAAAGGGCAATTTTAGGACAGACACCTGGAAGTTTTTTTTTTACTCAGAGGGAAGTTAATGACTGGAACAGGAGGCAAGGACACTCATCAAAGCAACTTGATGATGTTTTGGACAGATGAGATTGGATATGCTGAAGAGCCTTCTTCATCTGAACCAGTCTCAATGATGTGATAAGGTGCTATATCAAATGCAAGGATTATTATTATCATCTTGTGATCTTATAAGGTCTCTTTGGAGCTGAACTAGATGGAATATCTTGGCCACCTTCTGTGACTATCTCAGCAGTCTGGTTCCCGAGCCAGGCAGATGCACAGTACTCTAGGGCACTGCTGATGACAGACCATCATTTCCAGGACTTGGAGAGGCAGACAAATCACTGGGAGTAGGGACTCTTCCCACTCAGCTCCTGTTAACCCTACAAGCTACAGCACTAACTGGTAGGGTGGTCCTAGTTAGACAAGCAATGGAAAACTTGCTCAACAGTGCTTTCTTTCAATGGCTATCTATGTGGTTTTAGAGGGTGTACTCCAGAGTAAGCCAAAACACACACTTGGTTCTTGCCATCCTGTGCCTAATACTCTCCAGAATTAGGTAAGCAGGATGCATCGCTCCATGGAGAGAATGCACAGTCCATTCCAGACACAGGGAAATCTCCTTGTGTAGGTGGCATACATGTGTGAAACTCAGCCTACTTTGAATATTCTTAAATTTTGGTTTTCCACATGTTTAACCAGTTTAACCAGACAGCAGGATGACAAAAATAAAATAAAAACCCTGCTATTTTTACAATGAAGGAGAGCATGCATGAAGATAAAGCCAGAATAAATAAAGGGATATAGAGAAATGTGTAACTGAGACACAACTTACAAATATTTGCCTTTAGACCTCTTTATGGGATTAAAACTGATATTTATGAAATACTGATTCATCAAAAAAAGTCCTCTCAGCTAATGTATTTATTTGTTTCTGCGGCTTTATTTATGTTGAGAAGCCGCTTTGTCTCTCCCATATGACTAAGAGTTCCTGCTCTTGCTGTGGGATTTCAAGGGCAGTTTCTGATACAAGCAGAGATTGTGCTTCACCGGCAATGCTAACAAGTCAGGCTGCTATTAATAAAGCCTTTCAATGTAAAAAAAAAGTTGCCAATTTTGCAAAAAGAAACACATTATGGCAATCTATATTTAGTGGATCCATCCACAAAGTTTTGTCAAGAGGAGCTTGTGCTCACATAAATAGTTCAAACACTGAATTTCTGCTAATTTAGCACTCTTAGATTGCGACACCCAGTAAATTCCCAGCGAATTATCCCAAGGAGATCATCATCACTCAGCCTTCCAAAAAATATGTATTTTGTTTTAAAATGTGTGAACTGAAAATGTACAGAAATGTACAGAACGGTCAACCCATGAGAATTTCTGTAGAATTGCCAACAGTGCAAAGGTTACATTTCAAGACCTGATCATAACTTTTCCAGTTACACATACTGGAGGATTTGCTTCATGCATATATTAAAAACACAGGTACAGCTCCTTAAATCTGAGCCTCATCAAGATACAGTTGGAACTCGTACACAGAAGGGTACTAAATTCCATTCATTCCCTTGGTAAAACTTCAGCAAAGGGAATAAAGAAATCGACATCAAACAGACGTGGTACATTTAAACAGGCAGAAAATCTGCTGTATATGATGACACTTATCTTACAGCGAATAACTGTACAGAACCCCAACCTCCCCCCTCAAATGCAACTTCAAAGAGCTTCAACATAACCTTTAAGTTTTAAATCTTGTAGCTCACCACATCAAAGAGATTCAACTCACTCATGTTTTTTGATCAAATGTGGGCAGCGGGTCACAGAGAGCTAGTTAAAAGGGTGAATCAACTTGGAATCTAATATCTTGAGACCATCTCTCTGACAGAAGTGTCAAAATGTGAGTGTGCATTACATCCAAAATTTCTTCAGCAACAGCACAGGGAACGGAGGGAAAGCATAACCCAAAAATGAGAAAATAAAGTAAACATTTCAATTCACTATCTTTTGATCGTATTACAGTTTAAAAAGTGAAGGGTTAAAAATTTAATTAACAGTTCTTGGGCATTTAATTACATGAAATACAAAGAACAAATATTGTTTAAAAAAAAGTGCCATGTCTGCTAGTACTGTCTGAACATACTCTTCTATAAGCAAAAACTTGTCAGATCTCACATATCCCTTTAAGAAAGGAGCCTTTGAAGTAGTTGCTTTGAGCTTTTCATCTGATTTAAGTGGAGGATGGTAATGAGTTACGGTATTTTTTCACGAGTTATGATAGTCTTCTGCGTAAGTGAACAAATGTCTAGAACCAGTCATCACTGGTCAAATATCTGGTTCATTTGGCCATAAGGTTCATGGCAAGATAGAACATTACATAGCAATAATAAACCCTGTATTATGATATAGAGTGTTATCTGATATATCTTTACAGAGTTTCTGTATGGTGTAGTGACTGTGTATTTGTAGATAAATGTAGCAGCCAATTTGCGCACAGCAATGCCCCACACACATAACCATGCCTACTGACCTTTTTTTTCACCTGGGGGATTGTTGGTCAGGACACTAGGAAAAAATCCCTTCTCTTTTTGAATAGTGCCATGGCATCTTTAATGGCCAGGCAGCCTGGACCTCGGTTTGTCTCATCCGAAGGAGAGATACAGATATCTAAATGCTAATTGTCATGCACCACTTGCATCTAAAATTTTCACATTTAAATCTTTGTGCAAATTCTAATAGTGCCCATAGAATATTGCTATTCAGTTGCGTCTTTGCCAATGGAGAAAGAACATGGATTATAAAATAAATCTGATGGAAATACTTTTAAGTAGCATTACTTCATACAATAAAGCACTCTGGGTGGGTGGGAGAAAGAAAACAACCCATGAAACCACATCAAACAACTTGTACCTTGAAGGGAGAAGTTTAATCCAAATTCTAGGCTCATTCTTATTCCCCAGTTCTTTTGCTGGATTACTGTACTTTATCACCAGAAACAAAATGTTTTAAAACTGTTCAGCAGCATATGCAGTACTTTAAGAAAGTTAATAGATATCACCAGTGACCCACAAACACCTCAACAACGAGATGCTTAAAGTACTGATCAGACATTTTTGCAATAAATTCCCATCACTTTTACTTTGAAACATTCAATCTTTACTGATGTAGCCAGCCGAGAATTTGGTGCAAGTCTTCACAATAGAGAACCTCAGCTGTCAGCTTTGATGCCTTACACAGACCTTTGCTGGCATCAGAAAGGCACTGTGATCTCTAACAAGTTGGAGGGGGTGAAAGAGAAGAAAGGAGTTGACAGAGCAAATATTTTGCTATAGAAGCATGAGCTATCGATTTAGTCAATTTTTAACAAAGAATGTGACACAAAAGAAATAGAGCTTGGAAGTGCCATTAGATATCGGTCATGAAGATATCATCTTAATAAGTAGGTGGCAGAAAGCAATTGCATAATTGATAGTTAATAGTTTAAGTAATTAATTTTGCAGTAATTAAACTGTTGCTTTGCATATACTTTACTAGAGTCTACTAGGTTCTTGTTTAATTCTACCCCTTTAAATTAAATTGCCCTTTTACATCGTGTAGTTTTGTTTCATTTTGAGCCAACTTCTCATTTCCTGCATTTGAACTACTTATTTTCTTCCCAAGATTATATCAGTAGGAACTATAGTGTTTCCTTCTGGTTACTGTTGCCTTTTACCTGTTGTAAGACAAAATGTGTATTTTTTCTTAATTGAACAGTAGCATTTGAAGGTCAAATCACCTTGGATTTACAATAGGATGAAATCAAATCAAGTTAGTTTTTTTGTGTGACATTCATTTTAAGATTGCATCTTTTTTTCCTTTAAAATTTATCCCATACTAACCACTTCTTCCTCTCTGTAGACTCTGGCCTACTCCATGTCCCCCACCCTGTCCCCCCCATCAACGGCGGTCGGGCCTTCAGCCTATCTGCCCCCACCATTTGGAACTGCATCCCACATTCCCTTCATCTCGCTCCCTACCATGCCTGTTTCAAGACACGTCTCTAGGCCCTCCTCTTCGACTGCGCCTTCAGCCACTCTCCTATCCCTACTCTCCCTGCGGTCCACTCTCCCTGATCCCAACTCTACTGCTCTCAGGTATAACGCCTCATCCAAAGGACGGCACCTCTGACAATGCAACAGCCCCCCAGCACTATATTGAAATGTTATCTTAGACTATATGAGCTCACGTCCTGACGTGGTGCTTGAACCCACAACATCTGACTCAGAGGCAAGAGTGCTACCCATGGAGTCTGGCTGACACACTTACATATCAAAGGCTAAGAAATAGAATCCATAAAATTGCCAAATATAAGATTCAATGAAAAGTATAATTATTGTCAACAATTCAATGGTTTTGTTATGTTCTTATTCTTGTAAACTTAATTGCAGGAAACAGTCTGCAAAACTAGTCACTATGTTTCACCCACAAAATATACAGTCAATTTACTTTACCGTATATTCTGTGAAGCGCTTTGAGGTGCCTCATCGACATGATAAGCTGCTATATTAAATGCAAAGGTTATTATTATTATCATTACACTTGACAGTAATTATCTGTAAAACACTTGGTATTGACAGTGCAAGGCTCTAGAAAATTCCATTTTCCTTCCAAAAATATAAATAAATAGTGCCCAAAATCAGACAAAGGATCACTTGAGGGTTTGTTCGTAATAATGAGTCATGTATACCTTTTTAAAAAATAACTTTGATTACAAAATATCAAGCTAAAATTACTCAAATTCACCAACAATAAAAAGTGGGGAATTTTCCGCAGGTCAAAGAAATCAGGCAGTAAATTCTGATAACTTTCAGGATACATTTTCAGTGAACAGCTCGCTGCTGCCCTTGATTTGTAAAAATATAAGTAACTAATAAGGGAAATGCACTGTGAAGCAATAAATGGAACAGTTCATGAGGTCATAAGTACATAATAATAGGAGAAATGTGTCCAGACAGCAGGAAAGTATCGTTTAAAATGGTGCGAGGCAGTCGTGTTTTTTTTAAAAAAAACTGAGATTGAAATTTCTATTTTTTAATTTAAACTTTTTTTGGTCAGCCGGGTGTTTGACATATGAGCAAACCTCTCACTATGCTTAAGGCTTCCTGAACCAGAATGAGAGTTCCACATATGTCTGCTACCTACGCATTAAAAATGTCACTGTTTCTGGAATGGAACACACACTCTCTCACAGGAGAGACATATCCTACCTATTTCCAGAGATTATTCAGCGCAGGTTGTCGAGAGCCAAAGCTTGAGGACACCAGACTGTGTGAATGGGGTATTGCTGAAGTTTATCCAGCTAAAGCTACAAAGCTCGTCATTGAAAGTACTGTCTTGCAAGCTTTTCACTGCTTGTCAAGCTAGGACCACTTTTCCCATTAAGGTTTTGGATTGAAGGGATAACATTTGTAGGCGACATCAAACTATAGAATGATGATGCAATGTACCCCATATAGAAAGTAAGAATAGGAAACACATCTACTCCATGGGTGAGATAGAACTTGCCAGAGGTGAAAATGATCCAGGGGTTGTACATGATTCATTGCTCACCATGTCAAAACAACAACAACAACAACAAGATTTGATTTATAAAGCGCCTTTCACGTTGGGAGGATGTCCCAAGGTGCTGGACAGTTGGGTCGGGACCCGAGCAGGAGGGAAATGGTCAGGGTGAGGGGAGGGAAGGGAGGGAGCGAGGAGGGGGCAGAGAGTCAAGAGGGGAGCTGAAGGCACGGTCGAAGAGAAAGGTCTTGAGACCGGCCTTGAAGGAGGAAAGGGAGGAAGCAAGGCGAAGGCACTGGGGGATGGAGTTCAAGAGCCAAAACAGTATGAGTCAGCAATAAATGTGATAAACAGGACACTTGGTTCCAATCCTACCTATCCCACCATCTGCACTTCGTGTACCCTCTAGCCCCAGCATTGTCACGTGTGGTATCCCTCAGGGCTATGTTCTCAGTCCCCTCCTCTTCAAACTATACATGCTTCCACTCAGTGAATCTTGGTCATTTCCCACATGTATGCGGATGACACCCAACTCTATCTCGCCACCTCCACCCACGACTCCAGAACCGTTGATGTTCCGGCAAATTATCTGTCTGACATCAAGTCCTGGACAAGAGCCAACTTCTTCCAGCTCAATGTTGGTAAGACAGAAGCCCTCCTGCTTGGCTCCCGGCAGCGCCTCCTCACCTCAGCCGCTGACATTATCATTATTCATAGCTGCACCTTTCACCTCACTGAGCCAATACAAAACCTCGGTGGCCTTTTCGACCCTCAGCTACCCTTCAAATCCCACATTCGTGCAGTGACACATTCTGCCTTCCCCCACCTCTGCAACATTGCCTGTCTCTGTCACTACCTCTCACCACAGGCCGCCGAGACACTGATCCACGCTTTCAACAAGTTATAGATTATTCAAAATTCTGCAGCTAGTGTCCTTTCCCGCTCCATGAACCAATCACCCCCATTCTTGCCCAGCTTCACTGGCTCCCCATTCCTCAGAGAATCGAATACAAAATCCTTTTTATCACCTTTAAAGCCCTCCATGGTTTTGCTCTCCATAACCTCTCCGATCTCATAACCCTGCATCTCATAACCCTCTGCTTGGGGGACACCGGCCTGCTTCAGGTCCCCCGCACTTCCCACCCCACCATTGGTGGTCGGACATTCAGCATCTCTGCCACCACACTCTGGAACTCTATCCCGCAATCCCTCCACCTCACCCCTTCTCTTGCCTCCTTCAAGTTCCATCTAAAGACCTTCCTCTTCGACCGTGCCTTTGGCCACCCACCCACCCCCACTCCTGATGCCAACTCCCAGCTCGGGTCCAAAAAATCCTGACTGTCCAGCTCCCTGGGATATCTTTCTGATGTGGAAAGGTGCTATACAAGTGTAATTTGTTGGTGGTGGTGGTGGTGGTTATATTGCCAATCAGTTGAGTTAAAATCCTCAAAAGTTCACCTGATGAACAGTGTTCATTTAAAAATAGTTCAATGCTGTAATAGAATCATAGAATTATACAGCATAGAAGGAGGCCATTCGACCCATTGTGTCTGTGCCGGCTCTTTAAAAAGAGCTATCCAATTCAATCCCACTCCCTTGCTCTCTCCCCATAGCCCTGCAGACTTGTCCTCCCCAAATAATTATCTGTTTCCCTCTTAAAAGTTGTTATTGAATCAGCTTCCACCACCCTTTCAGGCAATGCATTCCAGATCCGAACAACTCAAACATCTAATGGAAAGATGGTAGGAATGGATATTCTGGAAGGATAATAATAATAATCCTTGCATTTGATACAGCGCTTTTCACGTCGGGAGGACGTCCCAAAGCGCTTCACAGAACACACTGTAAAGTGAATTGACTGCATATTTGTGGGTGAACACGGCAGCCAATTGCGCACAGCAATGTCCACAAACAGTCGTAGATTGAAAATGACCAATTTATTATTGTTTTTGGATGAGTTCAAATAGTCCAAAGGGCCTTCTTCACATGAACTTCTCATGATCTAGCCTAAATTTACAATAGGAAAGTGACCATGCACAAGGACTGTATAAGAGATCAATTCTTCAGTCTTGTCCAGAGTGGTCTGTTCTTATTGTAAAATATTTAAGGGATTGTTTTTTAGCTTGGCTTTATTACAGAACTTGTCTCAAACTTACACATTGAATTATAACTTCATTCATTCCAAATGCACAGCAAAAAAAATTCTATCTGATTCTTGCCAGGAGACTCATTTCAAACGCATGATCTTGGTGAATCCATACTCATGTTTGCGAGTTGTCAAATTCCAGATTTGTAACTTTTTTCATACAAATATTGTTATATAACTCTTGTTGACAAAATGTATACAGCCCTGAAAGTGTTGTTGCACAGACAAATACCTCTTTCCAGAAAATATTTCAGTCAGGTCCAACATAGAATTCAACACCATAGAAATGTACAGCACAGAAGAAGGAAATTCAGTCCATCATGTTTGTACTGGCTCTTTGTAAGAGAAATCTATTCAGTCATATTTACCTGCCTTTTCCACATATGGCTGCAAGCTAATCCTTTTTAGATATCTATTTCCCTCTTGAAAGCTAAGAAGAATCCAGCCTTGACCACCACTCCATGAAAGACATCTGCATCCTATCCTTTCACCTTTGGTAATTATAATTGTCAGCCTGAGTCAGAGAGCTGAGGGTTCATAACTTTGAACTTAAATTGTCTAGGCTGACATCATTGGAGATGCTGGATGAGACGTTAAACCGAGATCCTGTCTGCCTATTCAGGTGAACATTAAAGATCCCATGGCATGATTCAAAAAAAGGAGAAGGGAGTTTCTTCCAGGATCTTGGTCAACATTCCCTCAGTTAAAATTAGTCATTAATTTCATGGCTGTGGTATATATTGTGCAAATTGGCTCTGGTGGTTGCCTACAAATAACATAGCACTTTCTAGTGGATCCAGTAGCGCACTTTCCTCCTGATATGAAAGACAATATATGAAATGCAAGTTTTAGTTTAATGCTGTCTAGTCATTGTCTCACTGACCAGTGGAAACAATTTCTCCCTATGAACTCTATCGAAAACCTTCAAAAACACTTGAACAAATCCAGTGTAAAAAGGACCGAAACAAACTTGGTAAAACAAACCACCTTCAGGGGATTTTTTTTTCTAAATTGAAAGTTGGATGCAGTATGTAAACCGAAGAGGCCTGGACCTCTCTCTGACAAACTGCCTATTTTGCGATACATTGTAAGTGTGCTGCTGGTTAAATAAAGTCAGCATACAGTGAAATTCCACACCATGGCTACAGCAAACTGGCCAGTACTCTGAAACCAGCTGTTGCAGGATTTTCAGTTCAGGCCTGTAAATAAAACCCCGGAGAGCAAATGAAAGGCCAAACTTCCAGACCGTCTCTGGTTGCCTGATGCATATGAAACCCAGCTTTTGATTGAAAGCATATGAAGAAGGTTAGCGCACTAAAAATAGAATAATTTGTTCAACACCACAATCTGCCCACCCGTGTCTGGCACATGCTGCGTTCATTCATACACTCAAAACAAAGAGGATTACATTTCCTGGCGATCATCTACCACACTCACATTAAGCAGCAACAAGAGGCTTCTGTCATTAATTTTTTTGTTTCACTCCACATTGGTCATAACTAATAACTGTGCGTGCCATTTTAACTCATTACAAATGTGTAGGACTTTCGTCCAGCTCAGCAACGCACGCTCAATTCCTCTAAAACCAACCACAAGATAAATTGCTAAAATAAAAATATCACATTTTAAAAAGGAACAAAAACAGACTGATCTATTTGTAGTCACAGATTGTATATTGCCACAACCTTTTGATGATGAGATCAGAACCATAGCCTTCGATGTACCAGATGTTATTTTTACAATAAAATATCAAATGGAAGGAAAATGAAATGTTGCTACAAATTGTGAGATGTATTTTTAGAAAATTGTTATTTCTACTTTATATAAAGTAGCCTTCATAAAATCTTTTCCTTGTTAATTTTCAGCCTTGAGCTGCCTATTTCATACCAATGCAGGTTATAGCATTATATTGGCTAAGTATAGAGGGATATTTCTTTCCACTAAATTGTATGCTATATTTATGTTGTGGCCAACAATCCCCAGATAAAGCTGATCATTCACTTCATGGCTGTTTGTGGGACATTATTGTGTGCAAAATTGGCTGCCGCATTCACCTAGGATTACACAATCACTAACTTCACAGTAAAATCTTGGATTAATATGAAATGCAAGAGTTATTATTGCTGTATTATTTAATAGTGTCACAATCAGAAATCAGAAAATAGGCCATTAAATAAACAAAGGTATTTTTAAAAAATCATTTACACAATAAGAATGTTTCACTGCTTTTTTTTAGGATGGTGAAAAAAAACTAGATTGAATAATAAAGTTAATATGCCTTGACACACAGCTCCTGAATAATGTCAAAAATGAATCAGCATTTGCTCCCAAAACACAAAATACTGCAGATGCTGGAATTCTGAAACAAAAGCAGAAGTCACTGGGAACACTCAGCAGGTCACTTTGCTCCCAGTTACCTGCATGCACTATGCGTGCATGCAGATTCCTTTGCTTAACTTGTGCTGAGCCGAGAGAGAGAGAGATGCAGAACTAGAAATGTAACTCTAGAAGCTACCTCACATTGCTCATCATATAACCTCAACATTTGTATAATTCAGGAATTGTAAGTTTGTAACATGTAGCCAGTATCACACTTCATATCATGACATCTTAACGTTAAACTTTCTTTATCTCAGTTCAGCTGATACACTTCAAAATGTTTTTATATAGAGCTGTGCTCTTCTTATGGGCATACCAGACAAAACCTACAATGTCTGTAAAATACAAATCTTACAGTTGACATAAACAGCTTTCTCTATTATCTGTTGTCGTCGGTTAAGCACAGTCACATTCTGACTGCAGTGCAAATTGATACAGCCGGAAATAATGGTCAAAGAAAGCACTTGGCATGTGGGCAAAGCAAGCTGTTACAATAACAATCTGTCTGCTTCTTCCTTTGCTTTGCCTCTGTTCCCAGTGATTACAGATTCTGGACCCATCAGAGCTTTGAAACTGCCAATGAAACCCTGACCAAAACAGTATTCTGGCAATAATGACACTTTTCTCCAGAGTTATCATCTTAATTTTAGCACATTCTCCTCCCTTTTCAACTGATGTAGATACCTTCACTTTAGGTTCTAATTAATGTCAATGTATTGCCTAAAAAATAGAAATATTGAACAGATTACTTATTGTAGTACAGTAATGGCATATTTAATAAGGATGACTAAACAGTGCTCTTCCTATATGCAAAGCTCAAGTGAATTAGGCAACAGCAAGGCTCAGCCTCCCAGTGAGAAGTTGTATGTTCGTAGCAGCACCTCAGGGCTCTGAGTTCATACTCTAATGCAGAGCTAGATTGTCAGAGATGCCATCTTTAGGTGAGATATTAAGATGATATGCTATCTGTCTGTTCAGATGAATGTTAAAGGTTCTTAGCAAAGAGAATGGGAGTGTCTCATAGTGGCTGGCCTACAATCATCCAGATAAAATTGGTCATTCACTTCATCGCTGTGGGACGTTGCTGTCGACATTGTGGGACATTTCAGTGCCTTGGGACGTCCTTCCGATGTGAAAGACACTATACAAATGTAATCTTGTTGTTGTTTTAGCTGTGTGAAACTTGGCTGCCACATTTGCCTACAAATATAAAGTAAGTACACCTATTAGGTACTTTGAGATTTTGATAATGTGAAAAGGTATTATTATTATAAATACCCGTTGTAAGTCAAAAAAGGCAGATCTGTACCTCCATCACCTTAATTTAAATCCTTCCAAAATAACACAGTGCTTATAAAGATTTTGAAGCAAGTCAGATTTTCTTTGTCCCTTATCAGTATCAGTTGCAAACAGGGAATGTGAGGAAAAATCAACATTCAGAGGCTCTATAGGGATGGGTAAACTGGTTTCAATGTGAATTCAGATACATTTAATTTCAAATGGGATCAAATTGATCAAATTGAAATGTTTGCTCACATCACTCAAGTAAGGGGATCCTTTCTTCATTTCCCTCAGTTAAAAGATAAAGGCTTAGCTTCTGTGTCAATGTTATTGATTAGAGTTGCTATTTTGTAATAAATAATCTCAGTATAACCAGGCTGAAGGCAATTCTGGTCAGAAATGAATGAACCTGTGCTGGCATAATAGAGGCAATTCCTAAGTTAGACTTTGAGAGTGACGCTTCATTTAATATGTCCTTGTGGTCTGCATTCTTCATCTTGCTATGGAACTGGGAACAAGCCATCAACTTCACTGCAACATATACATGATCTGAGGAGTCAAGCTCAAGTCAGTAGGGCAAACAAACATTATGGGGTCAAAGTCATAATATTGATATGAAATGCACAGCTTTCTATGGAAGAGGGGAAGAAAGGGAGCGTGGGAGCTTATACCACACCCTGGTATTAAACTAGATCTGAGCCAATTCTAATCCACTGTGAAACTACCATTTTGTAGAGATTTCACTGTTGCTCGTGCAGTGGTGGGGAGTATGCTAACAGGTGACTCTTCTACTTTTAGTGCTAAACTCACGGCAGCATAAGTTTAACATTAAGTCAGAACCAACCATCCAGCTGTCTGATCTGATGTCTGGAATCTAAGCAGGTGGCTCTGTATTGGCATATCAAAGGAATCCTAACTTAGGAACATGTGAACAGGCAGAGGTCATTAAGACCATTGAACCTGTTCTGCCATTTATTTCGGTGTAAATGACTCAAACTGTCCTGTGAACAAAGACAGGACTACAAATGCTTTCATAATATATCCCCAGTTTTCAAATATCCAACCTTAAATGTAACACAGTTTGAAGAAACACTATCAGGGGATGCATAATTGGAAGGGAACTATAATGATACTCATAGTGGAAAAGAGGCTGCATTTAAATTCTATGTACCAAGCGGCAAGAAAACATTTTTTCAGTCTAAATAGACTGATACACTGAAAATGTTTTGCTAAGAAGGCTAACAGATTACCAAAAATTCATATGTTTTTAATTCTATTCAAGGCACTTGGCTCAAAACTTTTTTTTCATTTTGTCGGTTGGAACATTCCAGCAGATCAATAGCTGTCTTGCACCTGAATCATTTATTGCTAGCTTAAACTAATTAAACCAATGTATGAATGTGCATGTCTGCATCAATCTGGCAGAGTAATTAATGCAGCAATTTATTCAGGTGCTCCTGGTATTGCCTTATTGAAGTGCTTATTACACATGGGCTGGAAGCAGGAAGAAATCATTTATTTATACAGGTGCCTTGCACAATTCTTAAACGCATTTTAAAGTGACGACCAAAAAACACAGTCCTACCGCTGTTGAAGCTGCTCCATTCCGTCCTTACAAAGTTCATATTATACAGAAACTTATTTGTTAAAAAATATTTTTAATCAAAGAATGTTGGCATTAGAAATCAATGTGAGCAACCTGAAAGATTAAGTCTACTTTTAACTATGTTCCCCGGTTAGTAAACACAATCTCTCCCACCGCTTAAGGGGGAAATGTACTGTTATCTTTATACCCCTAGAGGCGAAAGAAAAGCTTAACTTCTTGGCCCTTCGCTTTCTAATTCTAAGTTAAATGTTTTTCCAAAGTGGTAGTAAAACACACGATTTACTAGAGAATTCTGAAAAATGACCTCTTTTATGTTTTATAGCAACATATAATAATGACAAGCTGGACTATTGCCAATACATAGTAAGGTCTGTCAGTTTCTCTCTTTAGACATTCAGGTTCTGCCTTTTGATCTAAAGACATTATTTCAGCTCAATAACCAACTGCTTTAATGTCACAGCTCTTATTGCCCCCCCCAACCCGCTTACCTCTTCATCCAAAATTTAAAATGTGTTCTTTAGTTCAACTGCATTAAACATGAGAAAGAAACAGCAAGACATTAGCCACTTTGCATTAGTTACTATGTTTTCAAGTTGAAAATAAGTTTAACATTTAACTTATTTGAAATAATTACAGGAATAGAGAGAATATTAATTTCTGAACCTCAACAGATCTAAAACAAAACACATTTTAATACAAATCACAAAGTCTGATTAAATCAAACCTACCAAATTATTTTAAGGAATTCAAAGAGCCAAGTTATTATCCTGTATTTGGCAATGTTGCAGCAATACATAAATGAAGAAATAAACTGCAACCATATACCTTAGTGGATTGAATTGAAGATCCTCATGCTCACCTTTAAATTCCTCCACACTCTCACCCTTACCTCTCTGACCTCCTTCAACCCTACTGAGCTGAGCAAACATTTGCCTGCTTCATACTCCCTGCCCTTTCTGCCTCATCATAGGCATGCTTTCAGTGTTATGCTCCCACTCTATGGGACTCCAGTGCGTAGATTCATATCCTCCGTCCCCTAGTTCAAAGCTCGTCTGAAGAAATACCCGTTTCGACTACCACTACCAACTTGGGTACACAAGAGCTTTAGGCTATCATCCTGACATGAAAGGCACTATATAAAGGTGAAACCTTGGACAAGTTTCCTTATTCTACACGCCTGATAATAATCCTTCAAGAAAAAAAACAATAACAATTTGGTCACTCAATCCACAACTGTTTGTGGGACACTGCTGTGCGCAATTGAATACACTTTACAGTATATTGCAGTATATTCTGTGAAGCGCTTTGAGACGTCTAGAAGACATGAAAAGCACTATATCAAATGCAAGGATTATTATTATTACTATTATATAAATGTGTATTGTAACTCTTGTAGCTCTATGGTTGGAGAACTCGCCTTGCAAGCGAGAGACCTGGGTTCAATTCCAGTCAGGGCGAAACCTTGGGCAAGTTGCCTTACTCCACACGCCTGATAATAATCCCTCAAGAAAAAAAACAAAAAACAATAAAATTGGTCACTTCAATCCACGACTGTTTGTGGGACACTGCTGTGCGCAATTGGCTGTCACTTTTTGTCCACAAATATACAGTCAATTCACTTTACAGTATATTCTGTGAAGCGCCTTGAGATGTCTAGAAGACGTGAAAAGCGCTATATAAAATGCAAGGAGTATTATATTATTATTAACTCGTGCAAAGCAATCCAAGCATGAATCGATTTATCAGAAAAGGGGAGACACCCACCAAATGATGAAATCGCAAACATCTTTCGATTCCCATTGGCCGTAAACAACAAAGCAAACTTGTTAAAGTTGAAAGAGAGCACGCAGATCCCATTGGACGACCCTTAAATTCAGAAAATAGCTGACTTTTTCTTCATTGTTAAGTATTTCAGCATTTGGATGTTGGCAAGCAGACCTCGCTACCTCTGTAATCTCCTAACGCCCTACCAACCTGTCCACTTAATCTGCTCAGTAGGCTCCGGCCTGCCTCATGTCCCCCGCCTTGCCCGCCCCACCATTCGCAGGTGGGCCTTCAGCCCCTCTAACCCCATCCTGGAACTCCATCCCACAGTCCCTCCACCTCGCCCCCTCCCTTACCTCCTTCAAGACCCGTCTCAAGACCCTCTTCTTCGACGGTCACCCTTCCACCCCTACCATCCTGCCCTCCTGATCCCAACCACCAGCTTGGGTGCAGATCCCTGACTGTCCAACGCCTTGGAACGTCCTCCTGATGTGAAAGGCACTACACAAATGTAATTTGTTGCTGTTGCTGTTATTTTGCCAATCACAGAGCAATGTGGTGCAGCATCAGAACTATATGAGTGTCAAATGGGTGCCCTGCAGTATAACTGAAGTATTATTCACTGTGTCACCATATCATGATTTGCTTCACCTTCCTAATATTCTCAAAAAAAACACCAGAGAATCTCCATGACATCCACAGAGTGGAATGGCAGAGAACTGACACAAGGAGATTGATGAAAACACAAAATACTGCAGATGCTGGAATCTGAAACAAAAACAGAGAGAGCTGGGAAAACTCAGCAGGTCAGGCAGCATCTATGGAGAAAGGAAAGTGAGTCAACGTTTCGGGTCCACGACCCTTCGTCAGAAGTGGCAATGGGAGTGTAGAATTGTAGGATTGGCCTGCATTTAACAAATGAGATACGCTGAGATACTGGCCCTTTCTCTCTTTTAATCATCTCTCTCTCTCACTGGCACAGTGGTACCTATTTGCACACCAGTCTACAATCAAATGAGATGGAGTCAAACTAAAATAACAATGGACAATTATACTGATCGGTGAACTCAGCCCTTAAGTCAAAAGCAATTACAGAATGAAGTGGTCTTTGAACACATCTCCACCCCAAGTAGTTCAGGAGATGCAAAGTAGAAAAGAAAATGAGAGGATTTTGTACTCTCCCGCTCCCCCCTCTTTCTTTCAAGGAGTCTGAAGAGGGGAAACAAGTCCAGGCTTTAATTGGAATATAGGAACCATATTTTTAAAATCAGGTCATGATTGAAATCATTAATGGAAATGCTGTAAACGTGGTTCAATTTTTCTCCACAAGAATATCAGGTTTTCCAATAGAATGTGAAGGAGATGGCTCAATGGCAAAATAAAATCACAGATCTGCTCACACACATCTCAGGTGGGGGCTGGTGTCATGACCTGAGCCAACAGAAAAATGCGGTAGCACTTCACCCGCGGAATCCGCTATCAGCACCCTCCTCCGCTACAAACGCCCTAGAAATTAAGTTTCTGGCCGCGGGCCGCTCGCTGGTTACCTGACGTCACTCTGGGCGGAGTGGCTCTGGACTCGCTTGCTCCGTCCAGCGCAAATGGCAAAAGGGGCTTCGCTCAGAAGCCCTGCTGTTGTGATGCCTGTGTATTTGTGTGATTGTGAGTGTCTGTGTCCCTCTCTGTGTTTGTGAGTGTCTGTCTCTCTCTGTGTTTGTGAGTGTCTGTCTGCATCTCTCTCTGTGTTCTCACTCCACAGGCCGCCAAAACCCTCATACACTCTTTCATTACCTCGAGCCTTGACTATGCAAACTCCTTGCTTGTCGGCCTCCCCAACTCCTCCCTCCATACGCTGCAGATCATCCAGAACTCTGCAGCTCGTGTTCGCACCAGGTTCCGTGACCCTATTACCCCCATCCTCGCCCAACTTCACTGGCTTCCCATCACACAGAGGATACAGTTTGAGATCCTGGTCCTCACCTTCAAAGCCCTCCATGGTCTTGCTCCCCCCTACCTCTGCGACCTCCTAACCCTCTACCACCCTGCTCACTTCCTCTGCTCAGCGGGCTCCGGCCTGCTTCATGTCCCCCGTCTCGCTCGCCCCTCTGCCCCTTTGTCCCACCCTCTGGAACTCCATCCCGCAATCCCTCTGCTTCACCCCCTACCTTGCCTCCTTCAAGACCCATCTCAAAACCCTCCTCTTCGACCATGCTTTCGATCTCCCTGCTTCCCCCCTTGCCCTCCACCTTCCCCGATCTCGACCATTAGCTCGGGTCCGAAAGTGTGTCTGTCCAGAACCTTGGGATGTTCATCAACATGAAAGGCGCTATACAAATGTAATTTTGTTGTTGTTGTTTGTGAGTGTCTTGGGTGTGTCTCTCTATGTGTTGATGAGTCTGTGTCTCTCTCTGTGTTGGTGAGTGTCTGTGTGTCTCTCTCTGTGCTTGTGAATGTTCCCACAAAACAGCCTCCAGCACTGATGGAAGGTGGTTGATAAGAGAAAGTTTAATAGTGTTTTACAGTATTCAAGTTTTAAAAATGTAGCAGCTTTTTCCCCAAAGTAATTCCCCTGCCATTGCCTGGACAACAACTCAAGTGAATTGTAGATAATTATCAGATAATCCTAAAGTAATCCGTAAACAGAGAATACATTTCTAAGTTACTCAAATTGTAGTGGTGGTGACTGACGTGGCACTATTTTACGTCATCTCATGTGTGCAATCATGATATTAAGGAAACACCATTTATCCCTTTCTGCAAAATCTGTGCGCAAACTTTTCCAAACTCCAGATGCTCATTCCAGCTCGGTGAGGAAGAGTCACAAGGTAATTCTGTATTGTGTGTCAGTCAGTAGCTCTGAGTCAGAAGGTTGTGGGTTCAAGCCCCACATCAGTATTTGGAATTCGTATAATTTAGGCCGACTGACACAAATTTAGTCTGGAACTACCATCTTAATTTTTTCTGCACTACTAGCAGACTATTTGTGTAATTTGGAACAAACTCAGCCATAGCATCCTTGTAATTATGAATTTTAATCCCCATCACACACATCAATAGGTAGCCGATTTCCTATTAAATGCTGTTGGAAATCCTTTACATCCAGATTCTTGGACCATCCTTCTGGAGCTGATTCAACTACTCAACAAAATAGCACCTCTTCCAGTGGCTTCAAACATTTTTCTTAATCTTGAAAGCACTAATCCGTTTTTCAGCATTATTGCGCAAAAGGAATTTAAGGTTGAAGTGATAAACAGGGCTAATTCATTTAACAGGTTTTCAAAAAGAAAAATAGAAAGATTTAAAAAGTCAGGACTGAGCTAATCTGAAAGTGGAATGAATCAAATGTTTTTTCCAAATGCAGAGGATTTAGAAAATGACAGCAAACACTTGAAAATATAGGAATTAAGTTATCAACCCTAATATGTTGGAAACGAAACTAGTTCAAAAATGTGTACAGTTCAGAGTGTGCTTTAGAGTCCTGCTGGAGTCTAACCAGCTAAAACCGCATAACTTGCCAATGAAGGCATACCCAAACTTTCCAGCTGCTTGTCCAGCTAGGACCACCGTACCATTGCAGGGTTGGCAGAAGTTGAGTGGGAATAGACCCTGGCTCCAGTGACTGGTCTGCCCTTCCAAATCATGGCAATGAGCTGGGCTGGCAGGGCTAGCAGTGCCCTGGAGTCCTCCAGACCCGCCTGGTTCAAGAACTGGACTACCACAGAGGCTTGGCTTGATTCTGACATTGCATTGCCAAACTCGTGACCCTGGAGCCAGTCCAATTCCAAGAAGACCCCACTTACAATCTCCTCCAAGGAAGTTATAGAATCATAGAACTATACAGCACAGAAGGAGGCCATTCGACCCATCGTGTCTGTGCCAGCTATTTTAAAAGAGCTATCCAAATCAATCCCACTCCCATTCTCTCTCCCCATAGCCCTGCAAACTTGTCCTCCCCAAATAATTATGTACTTCTCTCTTAAAAGTTGTTATCGAATCGGCCTCCACCACCCTTTCAGGCAATGCACTCCAGATCCGAACAACTCGCTGTATGAAGAAATTTCTCCTCACCTACCTTCTGTTTTTTGTTAACAATTATTTTAAATCGGTGTCCTCGGTTTACCGACCCACCCACCAGTGGAAATAGTTTCACCTTATTCACCCTATCGAATCCCCTCAGAATTTTGAAAACTTCTATGAAGTGTCCTCTTAAACTTCTCTGCTCCAAGGATAATCCTAGCTTCTCTAGCCTCTCCTCATAACTGAAGTCCCTCATTCCTGATGCCATCCTGATAAATCTCCTTTGCATCCTCTCTAATGCCTTGACATCCTTCCTAAAGTGTGGTGCCCAGAAGTGAACACAATACTCTAGCTGAGGCCTAACCAGTGTTTTATAAAGGTTCATCGTGACTTCCTGAATTTTGTATTCTCTGACCCTATTTATAAAGCCTAGTATCCCAGATACCCATTTTACTAGTCTATGTCCATTTACAGTCTGCTACTATCCTCCTCACAGTTTACTGCTTTTCCTAGCTTAGATTCATCTGCAAACTTGGAAATTGTATTCCCTATATCTAAATCCAGGTCATTTATATAGATCAAAAACAACAGTGGTCCCAATACTGACCCCTAGGGGACACCACTGCACAATTCCCTCCAGTCAGAAAAACAACCATTCACCACCACTCTCTGCATTCTGTCTCCCAGCCAGTTCTGTATTCATGCTGCCACTGTCCCTTTAATACCGTAGGCTTCTACTTTGTTTACAAGTCTGTTATGTGACACTTTATCAAACGCCTTTTGAGAATCCATATAAACACATCAACTGCACTACCTTCATCCACTCTCTCTGTTACTTCATCAAAAAACTCTATCTGGTTTGTTGGACACGATTTGCCTTTAACAAATCCGTGTTGGCTGTCCTTTATTACCCCATATTTTTCTGAATAAAAATTTATTTTGTCCCGGATTATAGATCTAGAAGTTTCCCCACTAATGACATTAGGCTGACTGGCCTGTAGTTTCTGGGTTTATCCTTCTGCCTCTTTTTATACAAGGTAGCACAAGTTAGTCACTGACACTGAAGTTGGTCATTTGACATTCAACAGTGCAGGTTTGAACCCTCACTAGACAAATGGCAGGTACCAGGAATTAATAAAAATAATCACGTCTTGTAGATGTCACAAAGAGTTTCAAAGAATATACTGTAAAGTGGATTGACTATATATTTTGTGGGTGAAACGCGACAGCCAATTGTGCACAGCAGTGTCCCACAAACAATCATGGATTGAGTAACCAAATTATTCTGCGAGCTTCCAGGTGGGCAACACAGCTCTGCATAAGATACATAAAAGCACCCTGCCCACAGCTTGGACACACATACTTTCCCATTGAGCAACGGTTCCACCAATTGAAGGTGCAGTGCTTGAATATCAACTGCTTACCTCTCTGCAAGCCAATCAAGGTAGAATTCCAAGACCTGGATGTACGAACATGTTATATACAAACAAGAACTTTGTAAATGTAAATAGGAGATGCAATGTCCCTAGTCTGGTGCCCCTTTGCAGATTAAAGTTGTTTCTGATGCCATCATCAGTGCCATCCTTTCCTTAGGATTGAATTGAGTAATTAAACCCTTTTGATTAATTCCTCTCCTGTGCCAATTTAAATTGTGTAAGGATGTTCCGTTTTATACTTTCAAAGACCTTCTCAGCGTCTAATATTAAGACACCCTGTCAGGAGAATGACACATCGTGTATAATAATAGAGACCCCACAGATTCCGGACTGATATTTGGCAGTAATATTATATAAACGTATAAAGTGCAATTTCCATTCCAGCTTGTTCATTAATTTCATGCTGGCAGCCTGGTTGTGATTTGGAACCAGTCATTGAATTCAGATTGCGTGACTGGGACATATGCCAATTTTTCATGTGTTCTTTTGCTGCTGTGAGTAAACAGAACACAAAATAGTAAACTATCTGCGGCGTTGAATCTGCAGTTCACTAAAAAAAATTGTGCTCTTTGTCAGCACATGCATAAGCTATGTAATGCCCATTTCTCTTCATTTTCAATGAATTTCTGCACTTCATTATGAGTTGAATTTCATATTGTATCATGATTGTTTAACCATTGAAAGGCAGTGGGAATTATGCGTTTAGAATTGAACCAGAGAATATATGTTGATCCTAGTCAAAATTTTAAATGTATTTTTAAATTCTATTTGTGTGCCACAGCCCTACTATAATGTAGCTTAGTAACTGTGATGAATTGCTGGCAGCACATATGTGTTTCTTCTTCCAGAAGCATTACTGCCATCCTCCACACAGCACAATGGAAGAGGAAAAAACAGTTGTGCATTGCAAGTCTGAAGTGACAATCCACTTTATGTGTCAGCTTGGCTCAGTTGTTGGGCTCTCGCCTCTGAGCCAGAAGGCTGCAGGTTCAAGATGCACATCAGGAGTTGGAATCACATAGTCTCCAATAACACGCCAATGCAGGGCTGGAGGTGACCAGGGATAAGGGACTTCAGTCATGTGAAAAGACTAGAGAAGCTGGGATTGTTCTCCTTGGAGCAGAGAAGGTCAGAAACCAGAGGACACAGATTTAAGATAATTTGCAAAACAACGAGAGGGGAGAGAAGAATTTTTTTTATATGCATTGAGCTATCATGATCTGGAATGCGTTGCCTGAAAGGGTTGTGGAAGCAGATTCAATAACTTTCAAAAGGGATATATACTTGAAGAGGAAAAAATTGTAAGGCTATGGGAGAAAGAACGGGGGAGTGGGAATAATTTAATTGCTCTTTCAAAGAGCTATCACAGGCACAATGGGCCAAATGGCCTCCTTCTGTAAGATTCTATGATTCTTTGATTTTAATAGGACATTATTTCAAAATGCAGATAGGGAAAGTTGAAAGCAAGCAAGAATGAAAGCGTAAAGCAATCTTCAACTAACGAGAGCTATCTAAATAAAATGCACAAAATAGATGACTGTTTTCCATTATGCCCTCCTAACTATACACTGTCACTGCAATTTTATTGAAGTCTAGGTAGAATACCCTTGGAACATTGTGTTGTTAGCATTCTCAGTACTTCGTCTGTGGATTAAAGCCCCAGTTAGGGGGTTGAGACTCCAATGTAGTATTAGGGGAACTGTGAGAGAGATGCATATTTCAGATGAGGCAAGGTGCTTATGACATTATTGGAAAAGAGAAGCTAGTTTCTCCCAATCCAATTTAACTAACAATCCCCTGGATAGATTGGTCATTCACTTTGTGACTATTTGCAGAAGCTTGCTGTGTGTAAATTGGCTGACTCAGTCCCTCCAAATCCCAGAGTTAATACACTTAACCGCAATTACATTTTGAATATTGACTTTAAATGCAAGATTATTAATTTTTTAAAAAATGCATAAGTCGTATTGAAACTTAAGGTTTCAGAACTGTTTCTTTCCTTTCCAAAAGTGAATGCCTCTCCTATACAAAACTCAAATAATATATCCAACGGGGGATGGTAAAAGCATCTGGTGTGCAGCATATTACTCAAATTCCAGTATCTATGACATTTTTATGGCTCGAGTGGGGAGAAATTCCACCTGGGTTTAGATTTACTCTATTTATATAGCATTTAGAGCTTCCAGAAATTGGCAAATTCTTAAATACAGCCCTAATTTTCAAGTTGATTTTCTGTAAGTTTTTTTTAACAACTACAGAAAACCAACTTCAAAGCTAAAATTGAATTCAACAATTTGCCAAATTTTGGATGCTATAAAATACAGCATAAATAGAGCAAATCTAGACCCATGTGGAATTTCTCCCTAAATGTTCTCTCTCCTTTCCAAGCTCTTTCTGTTCTTTTTACATATATCAAAACAATGCTAGCATTTTAACAAACTGTATACTCCAAAGCTCCAATAATGAATGGTTCGTTTGAAACTTTAATATTTTAAGTGGTATAAATTTCCCCCTGTATAATACAAATATAATTTCTGAAATGTTTGAGTTGAGAGTTTTTCCTGGAATTTTTTTTGTTTCCAAGGAGGAATGACTTTAAACAAAGCCAGATATACAAAGGATCTAATGTCTTGGTGCATCATTTAAATCAAAAGTTTTATTAGTGGATACCAAGGGCTTCCATTTACCTTGTAAACCTTTCCCCAGCTAGTTTTACTTTGTGATTGTTTAGATCATGCTAAGCAAAAGATGCTTATCTGATCATTTATCTCTTTTCCCCAAACATAAAATGGCAAAGATGCAGTTTTAATCACTTGCTTGTCTCAAACCATCACAAACACCAAAGAACTCAGAATGATGTCTCGTCTAAATTATACCTATTGCCCTGTCGTCTTAATATTTACAATTTCCCAGCACAAAATTACTCTGGTCAAAAACGATGAGCTGCTCTGATTTCGGCAGAAATCATTAAATGGTCTCAGGAGGGGAGGGGGATGTAATGTGCGTCAGAAACAGTGGCACTTTGCCTGTTCCTGTGATTTTGTAATATATAGCTCTACAACAATAAAACAGTTTTAAAAAATGTCTTGTGAAACTGAAGCGTACCACAAAGGTGTTATTAGTTCTTCTAATGTTTAAAAACAATACATTTTTGCCACGCAGATTTCTACTATCTACTACTACAGATTACTGCTGGAATGTTACTTATTCCCATAGTTTGTTCGACACTTGACAGATGTTAACAAACATATATGTGAAGCTCCTATATCAACAAACATATATAAGAAGGTCATGTCAACAAACTTATGCAAGAAGGAAGAAACTCCCGTCTCTTTTCGAATAATGCCATGGGATCTTTAATGTGAACAGGTGGAAAGGGCCTCAGTTTAATGTCTCATCCGAAGGACGGCATCTCCAGTAATGCAGCACATCCTCAGCACTGCATTGGAGTGTCAATGTAGATTATATGAGTTCCAAGTTCAAATGTGGGGCTTTGACGAATTTTCTGACTCAGAGACATGAGTGCAACCAACTGAGCCATGCTGACATTCAGCTACTAGGATAGAAATAGCAGCATTCAATCCTTAATTTTAATGATGGGTTTCATATATTCAATGACATACAGATACACCCAAAAAGCTATGATTATGCCTGAGTATCAAACATAAAATATTCTTATATCTCCTTTTATACATTATTACAGCCAAAAACCTGACTATAACATAGGACTACAGCAACAAAAGGAGGTCATTCAGTCCATTGAGCCTGTTCATCTGTTTAGTTTGTCAGTTCCATCACCTTGGAACGCCCTCCCGATGTGAAACGCGCTATATAAATATAATCTGTTGTTCTTTAATAGATCATGGCAGATCTTTTAATCCCGTTCTCCACTCCCTTTAACAACTTTATTTGCCAAGTATCTACCTATCTTTGTTTCAAACATCCCATTTGATTCCGTGTCTTAGCTTCCTGGAGTAGTGCATTCCACATTTTCACAACCCTCTGTGTAAATCGGTGGTGGCAAATCTTTTTGATAGGGCCATCAAATACATTTTTCTTGTTTGAATATTTCTTGATATATGGGCACACCAAAAATATCGCTAATCAGTAGCTACTAGAAACAAAATATTGATTGAACACAGTCTTACCTAGACTGGCGCGAATGTTCGGTGGGCCACTGCTTGCCACCCCCATGGGCCATGGATTGACCACCACTGGTGTGAATAAATGGTTTCTGATATCACTTCTACACCCTCTGAGCTTTAATTTTAAGATTCTGCCCCTAAATTGGATCTCTCTACAACATGGAAGATTCATTATTGTTCTCGTCAATTTCCTTCATTATTTTAAGCATCTCAACCAGAAAATCATTTAACTTACGCAGCTCTAAGGAATATAGAACTACATTAACACTTACAGTAAAGAAACAGGTGATTTGGTCCAACAAGTCTATGCTGGTGTTTATTTTTCCAACACGAGTTTCCATCCCTCCTAATCACGTCTCTTATTCCCCTCTATTGAACCAATCTTACCCATGCTCTCAGCGTAGCTAAAGCTTTTCACAACAACTAGCATTTATACACGGCTCTTCTCGGAGTGTGTCATATTCATAAGCTCTTTTGAAATCTGCAAAACTGAGCTTCGAGTATGTTAGCGCCAAATCAACTCAAACAGCTGTAAAAGCAACGCTTGTCTTAATGTAGATGAAAGGGATGGAAATCCCAGAGTAAAGTTATGATGGGCCATAAATAACCAGTTAAATACTTCTGGTATTAATCTAGTGAATCATAGCTGGACTCCCTCCAAGACTATGTTTGCCAAAGATTGGGTGCTCATGTGTACAAGCCATTATCTTGCAGCAAAGTTCATATCTCATACAGCATATTCTAAGGGGGCAGTGCCAAAGGTTACGTGTTCAGGGTTGTGAAAGGCAAGCTTAGAACTGACACCAGAAAGGTTTGTTGACACAGAGAGAACATTTAAACAGCTGAAACAGGTTACCAGGTACCACCAATGGTGGTAGTAACCAGGGCACTGGACTCTGTTAAGAAATAGCTTGACACTATAATGGGAAGATGGTAGAATTGGGATTCTGAAATTAAATGGACTGACATCTCAGCCAATCGGGGGCACAAATTTCTATTGAGAATGACAGATGACTTAATAATAATAATAATCCTTGCATTTGATATAGGGACTTACCACGTCTTCAAGACGTCTCAAGGAGCTTCACAGAATATAATATAAAGTGAATTGATTGTATATTTTGTGGGCAAAGCAAGGAAGGCAATTGCACACAGCCGTGTCCCACAACCAGTTGTGGATTGAAGTGACCAACTTATTATTTTTTTTGAAGCAATTATTACCCCAAAAAAGTGATCTGCCAATCGATTAACAACCGGGTTCTTACTAACTGCTAGGTAAACAGAGGCGCGTGGAATAAAGAAACTTGCCCAACATTTCGCCCTGCAGGGAATTGAACCCGGGTCTCTTGCTTACCAGGCTAGTGCTCTAATCACTGAGCTACAGGACTCCACGATTGGTGAATTGTTACGTAATGTTACGTGGTGACGTAAGACATTTTCTAGGGCTTTTTTGGCATATAAAAATCGCGGTAGCACCATGAAGACTTTAATTACATCTCATTGCCGGCATAATTTTACTCTGGGAATTCCTACCCTTCCTCTTAACGTCTGCTTTAAGACAAGCGTTCTTTGACAGCAGTTTGATTTGGTCCTAGCATTCTCACAGCTCATTTAAAAAGAAACAGACATGTGGATTTCAAAAGAACTTATGATGTAGAGCATGTTCCTTTAAGAGTAGACATTCTTTTCACCATAGCCATAAATTTATGTCTCTTCAAGTGCAAGCTGCCAGGTGCACATGCCACTACCATTTATCTCTGGTGCGCTCAGACTGTAGTAGACTTGCCCTGGTGCATCCCACCAGAGAAGCGTACCCTTTGACATATGCACACTTTGTACGAGGTTTGAAACCCAGTCATACAAATTAATGAAGATATCAAACTCTCAATTTCCTTCAATTAGTGTGCAACATTAACAATTGTATACCTATATAAAGAGCTTAAGGAGACAAGCGAGGACAGGTTTAAATGTGCATTGGAAAATTGTGAAAAATACTCTTTTCAGAAACTTGCCATTCTGAAAACCTTTTCCTCAGACAATGCCAGAAACACCAACTCCTCAGCTTCCGTTTGTCCACACAATCTAAGGAGTTGGGGCCTGAGAGTGTGAAAGCTCCAGCACAGCCACATGCACATTGCTAATAAAATCCAGGTTTTCAATTGCTATGGATAAATCTTGCAATTCCCCCTCCCCTTCCACAGTTGCTAAATCTGGTCACCTTGTTCAAATCCCTCAGTACCTTGTCACAGGGCTTCTTGCATGCCATGCTGTGATTGATTGTGACTCTTCCCGGTGGATGGGTTTGATGGTGCTATCGGCATTGAGGGTTAGCACGTAATGATTCAACATTACTAAAATACCGCAAAAACAGAAAGGGAATTTAGCTTTGCATCACCAAACCGTTTAGAATTTCCTCGCTGTAATCTTATGAAGTATCACAGACTACAATGTTGAATGTCCTCGCTGAAGGATATTTTCTGATATTCTAAATTTTACTTTTAAAGTTTTGTTTATTTACTGCATGCAGAGCAATTGAAAAGCAATTAGTTGGTTTTTTCTTCTAAAATTCCAATATCCAGTTTGAAACACAAAAGGAACATGCAGAATCCTTAAATAAATATGATTATTTATAGATTCCTCGTGACATCAAAGATTCTCAGTTTACTTTTTTAAAAAAACATGCTGTGCCATCAACCCTATTTTGCAACAAATGATATTCTGATTTGTATTTCAATGTATAAAATAGAATAATTTAACAATAATTTATTAATAATGGGAACATTTGTTGTGGTTGACACAGACATTTCCCGACAGACATAAGAAAATGAATAGGTTCACAATTCAGGAGATTCTTACCAGATGTCAGTGACACACCTGTTCATAAAATAATTTTTGAATAATAATTCATATGATGCTTTAATAGCTACCTATAAGAGACATTAACCCAACCTTCCTCAGGTTTAGTAGCTCTAAAAAATGCACCACCTGAACTATAGAAAGAGAAATCAGGATAATAACCTACTGAAATAAAGCACTTAGTGTGAAATTATTTAATGTAATTCTTACTCTGGATTAGTCCTTAGCCCTAATACATGGTACATTGAACATTCCCAATCAGAGGTAATATAGAAACATGAGGGAGGTTACTCAACCCATTATACCTCTTCTTTGAGTATTCAGATCATGCCATTTTCCTACCTTTTCTCTGTACTCTTTTAATTCTTACCTCTCAAATCAATCTCTCTCTCCCTTTTGATTCATTGATTCAGACTCTATGGCCTTTTGTGGCAGTACATTTCATATGTTTACAACTATCTGTATGAAGAGAATTTATTTTATTGTTCCCTGCAAATTATTCCTTGTTCCAATCTTCCAAAAATGTTTAATAATAATAATAATAATAATCCTTGCATTTGATATAGTGCTTTTCACGTCTGGAGGACGTCCCAAAGTGCTTCACAGAACACACTGTAAAGTGAATTGACTGTATATTTGTGGGCGAACGCGGCAGCCAATTGCGCACAGCAATGTCCCACAAACAGTCGTAGATTGAAAATGACCAATCTATTATTGTTTTTGGTTTTGGAGGGATTATTATTAGGCGTGTGGAGTAAGGAAACTTGCCCAAGGTTTCGCCCTGCCTGGAATTGAACTCAGGTCTCTCGCTTGCAAAGCAAGTGCTCTAACCACTGAGCTACAGGACTCCACGTAATAATTGAAGAAAACAAAAGCTCTGTATAAATGGAAGTCCCTCTCTAGGGAAACATTTGACCTGGGTTTAGACTTACTCTATTTATGCAGCATTTCAGAGTGTACAGAATTTGGACAAATTGTTGAATTTAGTTTCCTGCTTTGAATTTAATTTGTTGTAATTCTTAAAGGAATTTACAGAAAACCAGCTTTAAAATGTGTTTGTATTTAAGAATCTGCCAAATTGTGGATGCTCCAAAAAGCTGCATAGAGTAAATGTGGATCCAGGTATCAGGATTACCTCTCCAAAATTACTGTAAAGGTCTTACTGTTTGAGAAATCTCAACTCAGTCCCTAGCTGGCATAGATCTATAGAACCATAGAAATTTACAACACACGTAGCTGTTTTTGATTTTCAATTTCAGACTGATAAAGCCCAATAAACACCTTAGATCAAAAACAATGTTGGCTCCAGAATAAGGTTGCGATGGACATTGAAACTCAGAGGTGTACGAATGCCCATTTTTTAAAAATAATGATTAATGCTGTTTTTGGTAGTTGGAAGCAATTAATACTGAATTTACCTAACCCCAGTAACAATGTAGAGCTATAGTAGATGATACTTTGATATAGGGGAGGAAAAATGAATAGGGAACATTGAGGTTGTCAGGGTAATGCCATTGAAGCCACAGTTCTAGTATAGTAACAGTACTGAAAGACTTTGGTTCATCAATGATTGCTACACTTTACGTTCTCTATATATTTTTAATGAAAGTGCAGAAAAAAACTCCAGTTTAGCAAAAATGCAAAATAGTTAAGCCCTAATATTTGGCAGGCAGTTTGCTCCCTCAGGCCTCTACCAACATGTGTAAGTAAATGCTAAAAAGGTGTGCACCTGTTTCTAAGTGCCTGGAGTGGATGCTGCCTGGCGTGGAGGATGCTATATAAATGCAAGTTGTTGTTGTTGCACCAGTGATCCTTCCTGATTTTGCTCACTCTTCCCATGGAGAGCTATGTTGTCTCCACTCAAACCTCTCTCTCTGAAACCCTGACAGGAATTGGATCCCACTATGTGAAAATTGCTGGCATCAATGCACCAACAACCGACACTGTCAAGACTCCGATGGCTAGATTTATAAGATGTGGTATTCAGTTGCAGCTGTCAGGCTATACCAAACAGTGTACACCTGCAACTTTTTTGCCCTGCAGCCTTCACCATGAAGAAAATAAGGAGTATTAATGTCTCTGTGGAACCTCCGAACACATCATGTATCAACAATAATTATGACAAGTTGTCATGTCTTGTGATAGTCTTTTTTTTAACATCTTTGTTTTTCCTGCATCAACTAATGCCAAAAAATAATGTTTATAGACTGAACAAAGAAATGCCTGCAGGTACTATTGAGAAGCAGACTTTACACAAATGCCTCTGGTTAACATTCACAACAATAGGCAGCGTGCAACCTCTGTCAAAACTACAAAAAAAAATTGGCCAGACAGACAACTATTAGACTCCAGCATATTGGCACAATGGAAACTTAAAGATTTCAAATTCCATTTTTCAGGATCTCCAAATCCCAAATTCAGATCCACATTTCACAACCAGCCATCCATGATGCAGCTTGAGACTTCTGACCCAGTTCACCTGTCTATTTTTAAACCTTTAAGCTCTGATTATCTTCAACCAGCCAGAAATGAGTGGGATAAATTCATAACATCTGGGTAGACCTGAGCAGATTCAATTCAGAATCTGAATCTTCTTTGAAGTTCATGCCAAATATTTTTTTTACCATGGTCTAAAAAGGACTATAAAATATCAGTTGCGGAAAATAATTGTTCTGTTTGTTTTCTAAGTGTTCACAATGTTTCCTTCTTGCCTCTTCTGTGGTCCCTGAAAGACAATTTGGTTCCAGGTCTGTAACTCTTGGAGGTAAGTGTAGGAGAGCAGTAGCACCCTTTCTGTAATCTCTTACAACTTGGCTAAAATTTGGAACTTAGTGGAGAACCACAGGTACATACATATTTTTTGGCTGTGTGTTTGCTTACAAAATGCAGTCACTACATTTTACAGCATATTCTGCTAAGCACTTTGTGACATCTCCGACGTGAAAGGCATTAATAATAATCCTTGCATTTGATATAACGCCTTATCGCATCGTTAGCTCGTCTCATAGAGATTCACAGGATATAGGGTAAAGTGATCTTACTGTGTGTATTTTGTGGGTGAATGCCAAACATAAGGATTTTTTTAATAATAATTTGACAAATATAATGTAGTACGTTGTTTTCAAAATTGAGAGAATCTATAAGGGCAAATAAAAAAAATTATATACAACACATACGGCATCTAATTTATAGCAGCCATCATAACGTAAATAACAGTAACATTAAATTGAAGAATAGCTATTTTTCTTTAATCTACTTTCATCCCAATTACAGTGAATAAAATCTATGTACATAATTGCAAGATAAGTATAAATGATCTTTCTCCTATTTGATCTTATCTGTCTAAGGTTGGCTTGGTTGGTAGCAGTCTCACTCTGTGTCAGAAGGTTATGGGTTCAAACTCCACATCAGGACTTGGAACTCCAATACAGAGCTGGGGTATGCTGCATTGCTGGAGGTGCCATCCTTTGGTTGAGATATTAATTTGAGGTCCGTCTGCCTATTCAGGTGGATTTTAAAATCCCAAGGCATTATTCAAAAAGAAAAGGAAGTTTCTACCAGTGTCCTGGCCAATAACCTCCCAAATAAAATCAGTCATTCATTCCATGGCTGTTTGCAGGAAATTGTTAAGCACAATTTGGCTGCTGTGTCCACCCACAGGACAAACAGTCACTCCGCTTTACAGTATATCCTGTGAAGCGCTTTGGGACATCCTTCTGACATGCAAATGTAGGGATTATTATCTTTCCAGTACACACAACCTACAATCTTCCCATTAAAGCCATCTAGCCATTTATTAAATGAGCTAGTTTCCCTCCCCCAACAAAAACAGGCTATAGTAATGAAACTTTCTATTAAAATGTAATCTGGCATGCTACCGCACAAACACCTACAGTTCCTCAGAAATAACCCATCATATAACATTGTCAGGGACTTGTATACTTTGGTGGCTTTTAATCTGCTCAAGCTACTTGTTCATGTGTTTATTAGGTAAAAGGTAATAGATTTTATTCTGGCACTAAAGACTATAGTTTGAGTTTCTTAATAATACAAGCAAATAGTGAGTCCATTAGACCCACTAGACTTTGAATTGTTAATTCAAAGACCCACTCGAATAAATCTTTTTATACGGGTCTTAAATTTAAATAAAGCTAACTTTGCAGGTATGAGGGAAGAATTAGCTAAAATAGACTGGGGAATTAGATTAATGGATGTGACAATAGACCAACAATGGCAAACGCTTAAAGATGTAGTGCATAATTCTCAGCGGTCACATATTCCCTTGAGGAATAAGAGTACCACAGGGAAAGCAGTTCATCCGTGGCTAACTAGAGCGGTTAGAGAAAGTATAAAACTAAAAGAAAAGACCTATAAAACTGCCAAAAAGAGTAGCAAACCTGAAGAGTGGGAGTGTTTTAGAGACCAACAATGGAAAACCAAAAAGCTCATTAATAGTGAGAAAATGGATTATGAGGGCAAGCTAACTAGGAACATTAAGACAGATTGTAAGAGCTTTTATAAATACATTAAGAGGAATAGGCTAGCAAATGTAAATGTGGGTCCATTACAGGCAGAGACAGGAGAAATTAAAATGGGGGATAAGGATATGGCAGAGTCCCTAAATAAATACTTTGCTTCTGTCTTCACATTAGAAGACACAAGAAGTTTACCAGAAATAGAGATGAAGCAATGGGCTAATGATAGGGAGCAACTTAGGGAAATTAGCAAAGAATTGGTGCTAGGGAAATTGTTGGCATTAAAAAGTGACAAGTCCCCTGGACCCAATGGTTTGCATCCTAGGGTTTTAAAAGAGGTAGCTCATGAGATAGTGGAGGCCTTGTGTCTGATCTTCCAAAATTCTTTGGATTCTGGAATGCTTCCCATTGATTGGAAGATCGCAAACATCACTCCACTATTTAAGAAGGGTGGGAGAGAAAAGATGGTGAACTATAGACCAGTTGTCTGACATCGGTGGTAGGGAAAATTCTGGAATCTTTAATTAAGGATGTTGTAGTGGGATACTTAGAGGATCACAATATGATTAGACAGAGTCAACATGGCTTTACAAAAGCGAAGTCATGCTTAACAAATCTTTTAGATTTTTTTGAGGACATATCAAGTAGATTAGATAAGGGGGAATCAGTGGATATAGTGTATTTAGATTTCCAAAAGGCATTTGATAAGGTGCCGCATAAAAAATTGATCCACAAGATTAGGGCCCATGGAATTAAGGGGAATATATTAGCATGGATTGAAGAATGGCTAACGGGAAGAAAACAAAGAGTAAGGATAAACGGATCCTTCTCAGATTGGTGGGATGTGACTAGTGGAGTGCCACAAGGATCAGTGCTTGGGCCTCAACTATTTACAATCTACATCAATGATCTAGATGAGGACATCAAACTTAATATATCCAAATTTGCAGATGACACTAAACTAGGAGGGAGAGTAAACACTGAGGATGACATTAAAAAAATGCAACAAGATATAGATAGGTTAGGTGAATGGGCAAATAGGTGGCAGATGAAGTATAATGTAGGGAAGTGTGAAGTCATCCACCTAGGTGGCAAAAACAGAAAAGCAAATCATTTTTTTTAGAAGGGGAGAGATTACATAGTGTTAGCGTTTAGAGGGACTTGGGTGTCCTTGTACACCAATCACAAAATGTTAGTTTGCAGGTACAGCAAGCATTTAGGAAGGCTAACGGTACGTTGGCATTTGTTACAAAAGGGTTAGAATATAAGAGTAGGGAAGTCTTGCTGCAACTGTATAGGGCCCTGGTGAGACCGCATCTAGAGTATGGTGTGCAGTTTTGGTCTCCTTATTTAAGAAAGGATGTACTCGCCGTGGAGGGGATACAATGTAGATTCACTAGGTTGGTACCTGGGATGAGGGGGATGAGTTATGAGGATAGGTTGCGCAATTTAAGCCTATATTCTCCAGAATATAGAAGAATGAGAGGTGATCTTATAGAAACCTATAAGATTATTAAGGGGCATGACAGAATAGATAGTGGGAGACTTTTTCCCCTGGTTGGAGAAACTATAACCAGGGGTCACAGTTAAAATTAGGGGTAAGCCCTTTTGCACTGAGTTGAGGAAAAACTTCTTCACTCAGAGGGTAGTGAATTTATGGAATTCTCTACCCCAAAGGGCTGTAGATGCTCAGACCTTGAACACATTCAAGACTGAGATTGATAGATTTCTTGTGGATAAAGGGATTAAGGGATATGGGAATACGGCGGGTAGGTGGAGTTAGAATAGATCAGCATGCTCTTATTGAATGACGGGGCAGGCTCGAGGGGCCGAATGGCCTACTCTTGCTCCTAATTCTTATGTTATTTTCATTACAAAACAGTGCCCGAGTGCACAGACGAAATCCATCCCATTTTACAGAAAGATACACTATAATTATGTGACTTGACTAATAAGGTAATGGCAGTCTGCTCATTTCTCATTTTTATGAAGAAATCGCTTTGCTAGTCTGACCTTATTTTTGCACCATGCCAGTAAAAGAAAACTAAAATCTGTTCCTTGAAATCCAAAGAAACCTGCAATTATTTTCATGAATAATGAATCACCAGGGACTCCTTTCTACTTACTCAGGCATTTGATATTGTGCTTTTAAAGCAAGGCTCTAAATTACAGGAGAAACTATATTTTCACAATTAAATTCCATAAAACACTAAACAGAAGCAGAATGGTAATAAATAGCACAAGTGTATATTTAGCCTCCCATATATTTCACCTGATCAATTTTGCTTTACATATCTAACAATACAGATATACGATCTACACTGGGGTGGGGGGTGGGGGTTGGAGCTGTTGGAGAAGGAGGTGGAAGACAGAGGAAGCAGGTTAGCTGGGTCTCATAGGATATATCTGGCTTCACACATCTGATGGTTGGAGATTGGAGGTTAATCAACTCTCCGTGGTGGATCCATAAACCTTATATAAAGAGCATTCATATAAAAAGCATTCTGTACTCTCACACAGTTACATTTTGAGAGCATCCAGTAGTTATATTAGTACAATGCTCTTAAGTCTGTTAGACTTGTATCTTAATTTTTATTTCATTTACAGGAATCATATTTATTTTTGTACAGTATTGTTCCAGGATTATTGTGTCATATGTGTCAGGATCTGTGACACAGATCCTGACACATATGACACAATGCCTACCTTCCTAATACAATATCAGAGCAGCAAATAAACAAATATGTAAAATCACACAAATATCTAACTAGAGGAGTATTTCATTTATTTATTCTACGGCAGATTTTCCTACAGTATTTTTTCGCTGTTTGCATCGGATAGCGAGATAGAAATTAAATATGTAATATATAATTAAATGTAATTAAATATGACTGCAAGTCTTAAGTTCTGAATGCATCATAAACTGCAAAAGCAAAGCTTACACAGTTCATAAATGTCAGCAGGCCTCTCTGAGATTGAATTACTGCACAAAGCTTACTTCCAGCTGTTTGTTATTTCTCATATATGATTTACAGTTTTAACAGGTTTAAATAACTTATACTTTTCTTACCATTATGTGACTCAGTTTGGTAGAGGTAGTGTAATGTATGTAAAAGAGTAACAAAAACAACAACACTGACATAGGAAGTAAGCGCAGCTGCTATTTTAGTATTACGAGCATTTTTGGCCATAGATTCCAAGGAAATATTATACCTTCTGTAAAGTCTGAGTGCTTGATTATTGTTGAGAAGCTAGTGTGTTTTTTCGGTAGTTTCATGGCATTTCCAGGTCGAATTCCAAGTGGTCAAGCTCACTCTTTGCCACATTGGAAATTTTGTCGATGGACTAAATTGTTTTCCCAACAATTAGTTTGTGTTCAAGATAAATTGAAAAATGCAATACAATTTATCTTAACCCATGATTTCAGTCGGGAGGATATCTCAAAGTTCTGCACGCAAGCTGGCTAAGCTCTCAAACTTTGGGGGAGGTGGGGGAAGATGGCTAAAATTGCAGTCGAAGAGGGGCTTCAAAAGTGGGGACAGAGGGGGCGAGGCACAGGGATTTCAGGATGGAGTTCCAGAGAGCCAGGGTAGAATGGCTGAAAGTTCGTCCACTGAAGGTGAAACAGAAAGCAAGCCAGTGTGTGTTGATTGGAGGAAACAACTGGGGCAGTAGGTTTGCAAGGGATTTGAATGCGAGGATGAGGATCTTAAATTTGAAATTTAAAAAAATCCAAATTCTTATTGATCAATTTTATTGCAATAGACAATAACGGCAACCAACACCCTATAGATTTTGAAAAATAACAGGCTCCATTCTAAACTTTTTCTATGAACTTTCTAAGTGGTTTAAGCAGACGCTTACATTGGAGAGAAATTGTTGCACCATGTCACCTGCTTAAAATATTTTAGGGTCAGTTCAAAGCAACATTTTATTATTAATTTTGCTTTCTATACATATACAGTTTCTATATACATTTTACACTCTGGCAAATGCTCGCTTAAAATAAATTGGTTTGTCTGAGAAACAGCTCACGTGTATAGTTTTAAAATGTAGCAAGAAATAATACCGGCAGATTCGGTAACCAATCACTACAGCTGCTCAGCTGAACTGAATCACAGTTTGATAACCACAGTCTGCTGCTCTCACCTTGAAAAAAAGGTCTCATCCCTTGAGATCATAGGCACTGACTGAATTAGGAACAGCTTAGAAAAACCTTTGATTCGTTCTTATTGAACTCCGTATGGCTGACTGACACTAGAGCTATCACAGTGACCGTGTGTCTGACCTCTACAAATGGAATAAAGTGACATACAGCGATGACCTATTCAAACACCCATCCTGTTTTTAAAACATTGTGATAAGTCAATTGAGTGCTCGATCTGTTGTTTCCACATTGTAACAATGCCAGACAAGAGAGAACTGCAATTTCAAACCAAACCCTGCTGAGCGTTCCCATATGGTTTTCTACTGGCAGACAGTGGTGCAATGTCAAGACTAAAGTCTTCTCAAAACACATGCATCCAAGGAATGCAAGAGGCAGTTTATAAGCACAAGCTCATTTAAGATAAATCAAGACGGTTGTTCCTGATCACAGGAAAGCAAAGGATTTCTGAAGGATTCCATAAGAAATGTAATTTTAGATTTGTTGACTGATTCCTTTACTGGATTACATATAGTTTTGTTGCATCATAAATCATAATCAGGTCCTCCTGCCTTACATTTTGACACTGAATCCAATTAGAATATTTTACGCTTTGCACTATTCATCTGTTTTGGTTTCCATTATGATCTACTTTTAAAAAAAGAAAGACTAGACAGCTGATGACAGGAGAAAATCAGTAAATACCTGGCTGAATTGAATTGCCTTGTCGCCTGTGATTCCAAGACCTTTACATACAAAGGACTTGCCGAACAACTGGAAGACAGAAGTGTTTTGTTCCACTTTATAAAATCCCCAGTCGCCATTAGGACCACAAAACAAACACAAACATTTGTTGTGATATGGACTATGGCATGAAAAGGGATCTGACTCCTAAGCATTGATGTAAGGTAATGGAGGACGGAGAAAGGATATTCAATATTGCAATATTTATTTAGCATTAAATGTATTTCTATGGATTCCAGTCTACTATAAATTTATAATGGCAACTTGGAGCAAAATACATATCTAATCTGGAAAATTCCTGGCAAATTCCAACTAATTTTCAGATAGATTCAAAAATGGGTCAAATAATATGAAATACGATTAAATTGAATTAAGTACAGATTTAAAAGTTGCATCCAGAAATACACTTGTCCTTTTTATAAGAATGATGCTTACAATCAATTTATAAAATAACATTTTAAACCCTTGGCTGCTGTTTTACTCAAACAAAATCAAGCATACAGTATTTGTTTCCTCCTCATATTCCGTGTTCTTGATTGCCTCATTGTAGTTATGTAACTTTATGGATTAATATATTGCCCTCAGGGTCTGTCAAACTCTGCACACAAAAAATGGAAATTGTTCTGAGCAGATTTAAAATGAAGTAAAAAAAATATAATTGAAACAAATATAGTGGATCAAGTGATATTTGGGGGAGTTACATTTTTGATTTTGGAAAGAAACACGGAAATGATGATTAATGGATTGATGGCATTCAGGGATACACCAATAGTTGGAAATTATGCCAACTCACCTGTTTGTATTTCTGTTGGGAAAAACAAATATTGAAAATATTAAGAAAAGGAAAAGGGTAATAAAATACAAAGCAAAGACTAGAGACACAACCTATCCTAACTTTTCCTTAGATTCTTTTAAAATTCCTTTTGTTGAAATCATCGTTTTATGATCACCTTCAAGAAGTCTTAGATCCAACTGAAATAGCCACAAATATAACTTTGTTCATTTCCTATCTATTTACAAATCTGAAAACAAAATGATGGGAAAGACTTAATGTGTGAAAGCCAAGAAAGCATGTGTTCGCTCATCAATAAGGTGTCAGCTTGGTTCAGTTGGAATCACTCTTGCCTCTGAATCAGAAAGTTGTATATTTAGGCTCCACATCAGGACTTTCAGCTTATTACAGCTTACACATCAGGACTGCAGTGTGGTACTCAAGGAGTGCTGTATTGCAGAAGGTGCCATCTTTTGGATGAGAGGTTAAATCTGACTCTTCAAGTGGACATTAAAGATTCCAAGACAATAGTTGAATAAAAGAAGAGAGGTACCCTGTCCAACAATCTTCTGGTAAATTTGTCATTCACCCCATTGCTATTTGCAGGACACTACCTTGCGTGATCACTATACGTGATCACTATACATGACTGTAATTACTTTTCAAGCACGTTGAAACATTTTAATGGTATAGACATATACTTTGTCACTGAGTAAATCATCAGTGTCCCGAAGCAACAGTTCTGGAGATTTGAGAGTGCAGATGCGCCTTATGGTACAAGATGGTCAATGAGTAAAGAAGTAATTGTGGACCGCTGGACAACCAGTTCAATTGCTTCACTTTGAAGCAAACCCCAAACATCTGGGCTATTAACTCTTTGTGACACTTTAGCCATTAATTTCTTGTAACATTTCAACCCCTTTCCCACCCCCAATTTATCTAGTTGCAATAAAAAAGCTACAGTATTATCTTATAATAAGACAGTTAATTGTTCACACGTATTTCATAAATTAATAATATTTTACAATAAATTATTTTTGCTAATATTTATAAACTGGAGGAAAACCTTGGAATATAACCAGTGGAATATACAATTGAGTGTGCGTTAATCAAAATATTCTAGCACATTCCTCCCAATACACTAGTGATCTAGTGGATAAAGGCATCACCCAATGTAATACAGTCATGCAGACCAGAAGGTCGTAAAGTTCAATTACCAGTCTGTACTAAGTTCGCTGACCTAAGCCAGAATGCAAGTTGGGTTGCTACTATTGGCCTCATTTCCCTGAGGAATAAATCTGCCACGGCTCCTGCTTCTGACTTCTCTGCAGTGGACCAGAAAGTGCTTATGCATGGATACTGGATAAGAACAAGATCTGGTTTTGCTACAATGTTTACCACAGTTTAGTAACTATGCAACACTCACTGTGTCGAGGTTCACACATGAAAAATGATCACTCAGGCAAAGCACCAGAGGGGTGTTAGTAACCATGTTCATCAGCAAGAGTGAATATTTTAAAGAGGGGGGGAAAATAGTTTCATTCATTAAGCCAGACTCCAAAACTCCATTCTGGCTGTAACCTCGTGGCGATCTGAATTTAAGCCATAGTTTTGATGTTTCACAGTTACATTTGAACCATTCTTTAAAGCCAAGAGAAAAGCTTCATAACACCCATCGTCACGTAACTCAGGCAACACTTTGAATGCTCAAATTTCATTTTGCAACTTGTAAAATAGGAAAGTAACATTCTCAACTCAATGTCATTTTACATTAACTATAGGAATACAAGTGGGCAGCCAGCGATTGAAAGAAAGCTTACTGAATGAAAGTGTCTGAAAAATAGAATTTGATTAATGGCATAGAAGCTACAAAATCATTAATAAGGGATTTCCTTTTTACATTCTTGAATGTAATATTGCACAATAGAAATGGGTAGTCAGTTTAAGAAAAAAACTGGAAAACCAACAACCATGGGATTGTCCTTAGATTTTTTTTGAAACTGGCGAGTTACTCTGTGACAAAAAAAACATGAACTATGACCTCAAAGGGTACCAGCAGCACATTCAGTAAAAGAGCAAGTGTCATTGCTGCATGATGTACTGACATGGAGAGGAGATTAACGAGATGGCCAGCAGTCGATTTATGTGCTGATTAGTTAGTTCCCCCCCAAAAAAATTTACATTTTGATGAAATTCTGATTGAACTTACTGCGATACATCTGTCACTATGGGCAGCGGTGATTCGTCACCCATCAAATCCATCTCATCAGCGAAGCTGTTGGTCCGTGAAATGTCATTTGGGTTCCCTTCAATGGCACGTTTCCTCACTTAAAAGAAATGAAAGACCCAGATCGAGCATCACGGAAAGGAAAGCATTTTGATTAAAACAGAAAAAAATATGTGCTAGGCCCATCACAAGCAAATCAGCAAAGAAGTACATTGCTACAAAATTGAGTGATGCACCACCAATGGGTAACTTTAACAATATGCATGTTACATGCAAGAATAACTTGCAGGCACTTCTTGTAATTGAAAGTCATTTTCAGCAAATTGAAACGCGATTGAAAATGTTCTTATGTAGTAGAAAATATACATTTGTAAATATTTGTAAGTTTTCTCTTTTTGTCAAAAGGCAGATATATTTCCATAGCTATGTTAGAACGAAATGTCTGTAACAGGTACTAAACTTCCGCTTCTCTTCATAAACATTCACTAATATAAGCTACCAAATAACAGTAAAAGAAAAAAGCATGAATTCTAAATTCCGCCTCATTACATTCATAATACATGAAGAATTAATTTGTCTATTGGACAACAAGTCCTTCTACCAAGCAATTACTAATGGTTATAGATTTGCCTTGTACCTGGTGATGAGGGACAGCTTGAAGTACAGATGGTTAAGGAAGACCAGGAAAGCTGTCGACCTGCATGCAAAAGCCAAAGCAAGGGCAGCAGAGTAGAAACCACAAGGGAGGTGTAAAACAAGATCATTAATCTCCAGTAAAGTGGGAAGACAAACATGCAGCTGTGAGGACTGTGAGCCAATTTCCCTAATGTAGAGCAGGTAAGAAATTACAGCTAATATGTGCCAAGATTTACAAGAATTTCACCGGTGGTGGAAAGTTACTGAAATTGCTAAAATTAGATGAAAGAAAAGCTCAAGTCAAGCTGAACTTGTCCAAAGAAGGCTCTGCAGTAACTCATTCATCATAAAAGCTAAAATTAATGTACAGTTTAATAAACAGCATTATGAATAAGTATTTTAAAGACCAAAGTAGAAATTCAGGCACCATTGTACAAAATAAAACATTTACTGGCATATATTAATAAAGAAGCAGACAATGACTGCTTATTATACATGCTTAAGTGAATCGCTTGGTTTGGGAGTTGCACAATGGAAACAAATGCTTAGACTGTCATTGACAAAGCTCATTCAGCATTCAAGTCAGACAGGAAGTGAGACAGATGAGTGTGTGATAACAGTGACATTCATTAACAAGTATTCCCCCCAAAATAATGCTGCATTTATCTCCAACCACTGATTTCAGAAATGAATTATTAATGGACCGCGAAGAAGCCAAACAGATTAGAGAACAATTATATACTGTAACAACAGCAGGCGCCAATGACAATATGCAAATGTATAATCAAAACAAAGAAAAAAGACTAAGTTCAACCATCTGTTTAATTTTCCACACTGCGTTGGAGAATTAAATGGAGAAGGAATAGCACTGATGAGAACTGATGGGAAAAATGATATATAGGGGAAACAGAGGAGACAAAAGCAAAATCAAATCCTCAACAATCACAGCTCAGGCCATAGTATCTGAAAAGTGAGTATTCAAAGGCAGACTTACCCGATTGTCTAAACATCCTTGCAAGACCTGACAAAGCAGAAGTTTGCACAATTGTGCAGAAGAAAGATAAGTATATCAGATATTTTCTTATATTCTTTACTGTCTAACTAGTTGAGCTTTAACTGCATTCTGCTGACAGAAGTCTAGTAAGAGGACAGCTTTCAGTTTCTCACACATTCAGTCACTAACCATTCGCCTACAAAGTACACAGTTGCTACACTCTACACTAAATCCTGTGAAGCGCTGTGACACGTTTTGACGAAGTGACGGGTATAATATCAAATTATTATTTATAATTAGGTATTATTAATTATCATTATTATAATTAATAGTCACTCAAAAACAGATCATACATCTGCCAGAAGTTTTCTAAGTCATACAATTTAACATTTTATTTTAACAAAACCACTGAGTTACTTGCTCATTGTTACTATATTATTCACTGTTAAATTTGCTTGTTTGATGTTTGATGACAGTGGTACAAATAATTAATATGAAGTTTGAGTCAAAATGCCACTAAATTGGTCAGCGACACAACTGATCGAGTAGACCAACACATCCGTGAACAATAACATCCTGCAGCAGGGGATTAAACAGAATTGCCATAAAACCCTTTTTTTGTGTTAAAAGCATCATCTGATTGTTTCAAAATGACTATATTAGATTTTTAAAAATGCACTATTGCTACACTTGTGATTTTAAGTCAGACAAAGGAGTTACAGACAGACAAAGCGGACAGAGATTTTTGCTTGAGCCTCTAATAGAACTTTTTTTTAATGAATAAATGCTCAACAAATCACCATCATTCTGTTTGGCATGCAACACGTTTTAAATACTGAGGTACATCTGCTTCCTCACCAAGCAATCACATCAGTGCAAATGCCGGATACAAAATGTACAAATGTAATTTGAAGCAAATAAAAAGTCCCACTGTAACTGACATTAATAGTCCAAATGTATTAACCTAAGGATTTTACCAATTTTAGTTAGTTTAATTACACATGCTGTAATCATTTTTTTAAATCCTCCCAATTATACTTAAGAGCTTTCAACTATCAAAGCCTAGTATTGTGAAGATACTCACAGAGCACATGATATGATTTTTTTAAAGCATGAAACAAATACAGTGGTCAGTTGATAAGACCATGATGATGCGCCTAGACATGATATTGGTGCACACTGCACCAAAGAATACATTACAAAACTTGACTCACGCATCTCATTACAAAGAGAGTGCAGCAAAGGTAAATCTGTACAAAGGTTATGTAAAAATGCATAATTAACTGCAAAAAAATCAAAATTGCTGCCAAATAAACTGAATCACCCTGTCTGGTAACAGTCCATTTTCACAATAAAGATTTTACTGCATTTCAGAATATATGAAAAAATTTACTTCAGGTAGCATTACATAAATAGGGCACCAACCTGGTGCAAACAACTCATAGACTCATTCATCTGAACATATGGCTTCACCAGTCGTGTTACTTTTATAACAATCATAATCTGGATAGTTCAAATTATCAACACTAAGTAAATATTTTTTCAGGTGTAATTAACATAAAATTTCTAGTAACTCATTGTTTAGGCGTGATTTCTCAATGTGGGATGTCACATTGGGGACATAATTTCAGTCTTTGTCAAAGAATGTTATTTGTAATTGATAGGTTACAGATAGGACCGCAAACTTTTAGAACAACTAACTGCATAAGTTTTGCACCATATCCAAGTCAAATAGGTGCATAACCAGTTCCTATAATTGCACAGAAAACTTACATGGGTCTGTTACATCCCTATGTTGCTGGAAACAACCTCAACCATAGTTTGTGAATCAAATTTATGAATTCCAAATATATTGGTTGATATTTGTCACTATTCACAAATCAGTTTAATATATTTCAGATACCTCAGTCATTTGACATAATTGGAAAGTTCTGTTTTTAAATACAACACAAAATTACATGTGAATAGCCCCTTTCATGTCAGGAGGACATCCCAGGGTGCTGTCCAGTCGGGGATTTGGACCTGAGCATGGAGGGGGTGGGGGGGGGTTTGGGATCAGGGAGGGTTGACGGCAGGGAAGCTGGGAGGGTCCTGTAGCTCAGTGGTTACAGCACTCATTTTGCAAGCGAGACACCTGGGTTCAATTTCAGGCAGGCCGAAACCTTGGGCAAGTTTCCTTACTCCACACACCTAATAATAATCCCTCCAAAACAAAACAATAATAAATTGGCTTCAATCCACGACTCTTTGTGGGACACTGCTGTGCGCAATTGGCTGCCATGTTTCACCCACAAATATATGGTCAATTCACTTTACAGTCTATTCTGTGAAGCGCTTTGTGATGTCGAGAAGATGTGAAAAGCGCTATATCAGATGCAAGGATTATTATTATTGTTATATTATAGGGTGGCTGAAGGCACGGTCGAAGTGGAGGGCCTTGAGGGGGACCTTGAAGGAGGCAAGGGAGCCGAAGGAAATGTGGGATGGAGTTCTAAAGGGTGGGGGGCAGAGAGATTGAAGGCCCGACCACAAATGGTGGGGTGGGCCGGCCAGGGGATGTGGAGTTGGCTGGAGCCTGCTGAGCGGGGGAGCGGACAGGCTGACTCACTGGGTCTGCTCAATCACACAAAGATATCATATCTAAAATTGTAAGCTTGAACTGACCTTAGACAATCTGGTATGTTTGTATTTGAGTACTCAATTTTCAGATGCTCTGCTTTGAGCTGTGACTATTAAGGATTTGATATTGCTTTTGTCTTTTCTGTTTCCCACAAATATATCACCCACCAATACAGCCACTGCTCTTTACTCCCAGCAAAAATCCTGCAAAGCTCTTTGTAACATTTTGATGAGGTGGTGATGCATAATATCAAATGCACTGGAGTATTAGTATAGACTGTGCGAACGATATGAATTGGAAATTATGTTCAATTTCAAGAATGGTTTTGTGTGTGCAAAATGTACACTTTTACATCCCGAAAGATTTCAATAGGACATAGTCATAACAGGGAAACTCGAGACCTTATTTCACTTAATCGCTGAAAAAAATATTTACTTAGTATTAATAATTGGAAACATTACAGGTTATGATTATTTTCTATGAAGTATTACAAATATTCTTTCTTGCAACTGAAACTATATAAAGGAAAATATAAGGAAACAATTCAGGACATGAGCACATTGGTAGAAAGAAAGTACCTGTACGGTATATATTTTGAATAAGTCTTAACTTCTTGCAACCATTTGCTTCCAGACTTAGGAATTATTCATTTGTACAGAGAAAGGGTCTATATTTATTGTATTTATGTAGCATTTTATAGTGTTCAGCATTTGGCAAAGTGTTGAATTCAGTCTTAAATTTTAAAAAATTTCTCTGAATTTCCACCATAAAAACAGAAAAATGCAAAAATATCAGGTGGTCATTTTAAAAGTATTGTGCATACAAATGCAGGGGGAAAGGGGGAACAGAGGGAGGATAATATGATCAGTCTATTTTAAAATAATCAGCAGAAAAGATCATCAATTCAACCTAATGCAGGTAGCTTTTTTCAAAACAATCAAGTAAAGTGCACCCTTCACAGTACACATCAGGTGTTGCATAAAAGTTTTTCTTTTGATGATTTCACAAGTTTACACGTGAAAGCTTTAGTAGCTGTGCTTTATCACTGTGCAGACTCTTGGAAGCCGATTATTGGGGCACAGACTTGTTCATGGTAACGGAGCTTTCAGAAGAGAAACATTTATGTAATTGAGACTGGGTTTAAATTCAAATCCAAATTACAGGGGCTATACGGCAGCACCACCTCATCTACAAAGGTATCATTTTTTGATCAATTGTCTTATTTTAGTGGAAGTGGATGTGCATTGTGAGTTGTACATTTACCTGGCAGCCTTGAGGCCTGAAATTACACCTGATCTTAGTCTGCAAGTCTAATTGAAATTTCAGGCCTCAGATATGTGCAACATGTTAGGAAATATTCTAATTGGTATTGTGTTTCCAAGAAACACGTACTATTGGTCTTTGATTTTTTTTATTATATCAGGAATACAAGAGCATAGGAAAAAGGTGTTGGCTATTTGGCCACACTGCATATTTGTAGGCAAAAGTTCCCTGGTAATTCTTACCTCTTCAGAACTTACTGCTACTTAATGTTTGTTTATCAATAAATTTACAAAACAATATTAAAAACCCTTGTGTTAATAAATGTTAATACATGTTAATAAATAAATGTTAATAAACGGACATAACTGTCAACAACAACTTGCATCCTTCATGTTGAGTAGTGTCTTAAATGCTGAATAATGGCATAGTTTGACAAGAAGGTAAGACTTAAAAAACATACATTCTAAGTATTTTTAATAAAGTTCCAAGAATAGACTAAACTTCACAGATGCATTGTATCTTTCCCAAACTGCTTGGGCTTTATCTTGCACTTCACAAAAAAAACCTACATACAATGAAAAATGGAAGTGGAGGAAACAAAGACTGCAATCCTGTTTATTTCAGCTCTTAAATGTTTCTACAATTTATTAAGTATGAACAGTGTATATGCCTTAATCCACATTCCAGGTCATTGTGTCATGTTTTCAGTTGAAACATGTGCCACTACGAACAGCTGACAGCCTTTTTACTGCAACGCAGCTAATCATTCTGGCAGACAACAGCTGGGAACTTGTAGTGAAGCTTCGTCAGCATCACACATTAGATCATTACCCTTTCACCAGCCTATTATGTCTATGTAAAGCCTCGATTACAACGCTAAATTCTGCTTGTTGGGAAATGGTGTTTGAATCTTACTTTTCTTCCATTGATGATAATTTCAATGCCCTATTGTTAAGATATTTATTTAGCCTTAATAGTTTTTACATGGATCCTATTCATTGAATCCTGTACAGATATGAAATGTGCTTCATCATACAATGGAGAAGCATGAACAATACAAAAAAGACATAGAATATTCACACAATACACTTAATAAGCAAAGTGGTAAAACTGTTTTAGAAACTGCTTTTTTTAACTATTTGAAAATCATAAATTATGAGACTAGTTTTGTACTACGAATGTGTATTGGGAATTGTGTTGACATTGCCCAAACTTATTTCACTTAGATTCCATTAGCAGCCTTTCACCTTTTTAGTCTAGGCTCAATTCAGACTTTTGTCCCAAAGGTGAAAAGGCACTATTTCAATCCCACTCTGGCTCACAGAAACTGACCACATGCATTCCATATTCTGCAAGTAGTTTTACTTAATGTGCACAATTTTTGAAGTATTGTGTTGGTGAATAATGTCTTCCTTCCGGGCTTGTACCATAATTAGCTTCCTTTAAGCAGTACGGTATCCAGGGGTGTTTATTTTTTCTAAATTATATGTTAACAGTTTCAGCCTAGAGAAACCAAAATGTTAGAGACATCAGGTATCACTTTTAACTAGCAAAGTAGCCTAAAAAGTGGAAGTTGGCTGTATAATCTTAACAAACCATTACATCCCAGGGGAAGTTTAAGCTTGCAGCTAGCTGGCATTCTAAGGAATTTTTTTTGGATGTACTGCACACGTCACACAATTACACTCAACAAACTGAATGAGACAGAACTTTCCACTAGAAGAATGAGTGTAGCAGTTTAACGGTTTCCTTGAAAAGGAAGTGCACTCTCAATTAGATTGAAAACATTTGTAAATTGCCAGGAAAAAACATTCATGAATAAAAAAATTCAGAAAGATGTTATTTGCCCCATTAACTAAGAAAATACTGTAATTCTGTTTAGGTTCTCGTATGCAAGCTTAAATGCTAATCATAATCAGTTTTAGCTAAATTGGGTTCTCACTTAGGGCATTTTGATCTCTGTATCAGCAATAAGGTCTGGAACCAGTTTTTACTAAAGTAAATAAAACATTATATGCGCTTTATCTAGAAATTAACTAACCTTATAGAGGTTAACACTTTAAATCCAAGATTCTTTTCACAACTTAAACAGAACAATTCAAACTTCAGTTCCAACAATGTAACACTTATCAGTATTTGAAAACATTTCCACTGGGAAAAGAAAACATCAGGGTGTGCTAGGGAGTACAATGATTCAGAGTAGGAGAAACAGTGCGAGACCACCTCCAAGAGGTAATTACCCACCACTTCAGTTTTAAAACTTTTTTAAAAAAAAGTTTTCAGGTGGCCCTTTGGAACAACCACTATATCTCTAATGTTCGTAGAGAAATAACAGTCCTGCCAGATCTTTGAAAATCATTAAAATGGCATTCAAATCCAAGTTAGCAGGCTGTACATTCTTTAGGTTTGCTTTTGTTAAGTATAGCGTGATACAGGGCCTGCAGTGCATCTATTCTATGAACTGTCACGACTACAGATACCAGTTCCCACAGTACAAAGGGCACATAAATTATTTCATTTGGAATTATACATCATTTTTTGTAAAAGAGAGTGGATGCCAATTTAGTTATAACATAGAATTGCATAGACTGTACAGTACCGAAACAAGCCATTTGGCCCAACTAGCTCTTGCCAGTGTTTATATTCCACATGAGTCTCCACCCATCTTTATCCCATTTCCCTATACTCCTCTATTCCCTCATGTATGAGTGCACTTACCAAAGAGTCTATTCCGTACCGTTTTTTTTAAAAAAAGAAGTTGCATAAAATTCTGAAGGGTTTTGATATTCTTTTTCTATGTCTATTCTTTTTTTAATAAATGGTAAAAGGTGATGATCTCACCAGGGAAACCAGTTTTAAGTGGGTTACTGAGCCAAGCAGATAGTGAGGCAGCTGAATTAATACATGGCTCAAATGACAAAACACTCACATTAATTGCCACACTTTTACCCACCCCAGTCAGGTCTTGTATATAAACTATTCAAGACAGTAAAGTCATCAAGATTTAGTGTTTTGAAACAATGTTTAATGTAATGAACAGAATTAGGCAAAAAAAATAAGATTAGTAACAGTACTTTGTAAATGTTTGATTTGAAACATTCCTATGTAGCAGCTGAGTTTACTCATTGGCGTTCATTAGCCTTATGGGATTGACACACTTTTACACATAAAATCTTGATCTCATCGTGTCTATGACATAACTATGTTACTCTTCAGACTCTTTTCGTTGGCCAGGAGAAAAGTGTGTCAAAAGACCAAATCATTTCAACATTTCACATCCATCGGTCCCCGCTTTCTGGAACTCCTTCCCAGATTTCCTTTGACTCTCTCCCTCCCTCCCTTATCTCATTCAACGTCCATCTCAACAACTACCTCTTTGACATTGCTTTTAGTCATCTCACACCTCCTGACCTTCCCCCCCCCCCCACCTTGGAACCCACCACCAGCTATGGTGCCAAGCCAGGATTGTTACAAGCCTTGGGACGTCCTCCCGACATAAAGGCACTGTATAAATATAAATTTTTATGGTTTTGTGTTTGTAAAATGGATTGAAAACAATGGGGGTTGAAAAGTGGTTTCAATTTTGTGTTTTCAATTTTCCACCATTCTCTATTTTCTTCAAGGTGCTGGTCACCTTCCAGTACCTCACTAAAGTGGGCATTATTTATGCAAGCGAGAATTACTACATTATTTGCCTGCACAGGGAGGTTCACAGTGAAGCTTGATTTGACTCACCCAAGGTCTATTCATACCGGGATTTGGCCACAAAATTTACAGTCAATTCACTTTACAATACATTCTGTGAAGTGTTTTGAGATGTCTCAATGACATAAGGCAAAATGCAAGGATTATTATTATTCACATTTGCCCACAAAATACACCATCAATTTAGGATATATCCTGTGAAACACTTTAGGACATCTTCCTGAGGTAAAAGGTGCTATACCAAATGCAAGGATTATTTTTTATTATTATTATTATCTGAACCTCTAGTGAAGTCATAGCAATCAATGTTTTCATGTAACTGTTTTATATTGGCAGGTTTGCACTGAGCTTACCATGTCATTTATGTCAATGTAAATTGCATTGTAAATTTTATATACTGATTCGGATTCACATAGAAATCTAAATTAAAATATTAATTACCTAGGAGATAATGAGTAAGTGTTTTGATATTGTTTAACAACAGTCTATACAAGCCAAAATAAAGAGACATGGCTCTCTTTAACTGTCAGCAAGCTTTTTCAGTGGGAGTATCTTGTTTCCGGTGACTGCAATGGAGATAGTTTGAGTTGATTAGACAAGCACAGCTTCAGTGAGGTTTAAACCACAAAAATACAGCATTACAAATGCCAATGTATTGCAATACCATAGGAAGCCATTCTAGTGATCTAAAAAATCTAAATAGTACAGAAAATAAATGGATTGTGGTGAGTGGTTGACGACTAGGTCAATAACTTTAAATTACAAAGACTGCTACTTGAAAAAACACTAAATTATCACTAAATAAATGTTGCATTGTTATGATAACAGTAAGTTAGTCCAGTTTGCTGGCAAACATTTGGGCTGAAATAAACACTTTCTGGACGTCAAACTTATATTTTGTTTTTCTTATCTTTGTTTTGTATTCAGCATTTTTTGATGTATATGGCGTCCAACACAGGAAATAATCCTCCTGTTTCCATTTCTGTCAATCTTTCCAATTCCTTCAGCTGAAGAGAGGAAGATATCCTATGGACCTCTCCATAACTGCAAATTAGAATGCATTGCTACCACCAAGGAGTTGGGAGCGTACTGTACATATAGAACTCTCTCCCTTGACCCCTCCATCTTGCTCTCTTTTTATCGGTCTTCAAGTTTCAACTTAAAACCCATCTCTTCGACCGTGCCCAGGTCACCTCCCCCTTCCCCCTACCCTTACACAGTATCCATCCCTATCACTGTAAAGCACTCCCAGACGTTATTCTATATGAGGGGTGCTATATCCTGGCCAACAATCCCTCAGATAGAACTATTCATTCACCTCACTTCTGTTGTCGGCCACTATTGTGCACAAATTGACCACCAGGTTCGCCCACAAAACAGTCACTGCACTTCACAGTATGTGAAATGCTTTGGGTCATCCTGTCGATGCGAATTATAATTCTTAATATATACATACAAGTTATTATTATTATTGTTGAAAATGAGTATTTGGAAAAACAGAAAGAGACCAGAAGACTTAATATCATCAACTAACAGAGGTTATTTCTAGAATATGACTGCACTCACATTAAACGTGGTAGATTGTCTGTCAGAAATTAGACACAGCATCACTTTCATTCTCAGTACTACGAAAAATTAAAGTAGTTTTTTTTAAAATAAAAGGATAAGTTGAAAATATATGTTTTATGTTAAACTAGATTATCATACTAAGGCTCAAGAGCTAACTTACAGCACTGAAACCTGCCTGTGTCAATGTGTTGCACATTTTGTAGCAAAGGAAAATTTGTCATGAAACCTCAGTGAGACAGCAAATACAATAACTACAACAAATGATGGTAATAACTAATGTTGTAAAAAAAATGTTTCCAATAGCTATTCATCATGTTGTCTCTCTACGGACATCAGACTTCGACAAGTTCAGCAGTAATGGGTTGTATACATGACCTGTAATTACTGGTGGCAAATAATGAGTTCCATCTGCTCCCATGGTTCATTTGGCAGCAATCGTCCACCTACACATTTATTCCAGTTCAATTTTCTGAATGAAGGTATTTAAATAACTGCAGTCTTACTGCTTCATTAGTAGTTAAAATAAATACATTAGCAATCAAGTGTTTCTTGCTTGGTAATGCCAAATTGCCTTAAATACAGTAGTTCAATCAATTAAACCCTGGAGATCTATTCTTTGACAAACAGATTGCTACGTCAGCAGAAAATGCACGCCATCTCAAAATAAAGCAGCTTGCTTTGTTCTCAACATTCACTTTGTGTGTGGTCACCCATTACATTTTACTATGCTGTTTATAATGGAAAATAACTATATTTTGCTTTCAAACTTGTTGCGTTTGCGTCTCCAATACACCCCCTGTGGGTCGTATTTGTCTTAACTCTAGAACTTTCCTCATACTATCTGAATGATTACAGCATTTGGGACATACTAAGGAAAACAAATGGCTTGAGATAGAATACAGCTTGTTCGTATTTATATATATTAGTAAGAAATAGAACTTGGAAAGTTCATACTGCAACTGTATCAACAGAAGTAAATGCTCTTTGGCTGGAACACACAATTAGCAGTGAATGAACAAAATGATTGTTTATGTGAAAATCACTGAAATACATTAATTCCACTGCTTTATGGTGATGATTTGAACGGCAGTGGATTTCACATTAAGGGCAGGTCAACAATCCAAATGCCCAATCAGTTAGTTCTTTAATAACATTAAAAACTGCAATGTAAATGGACCTTTTTTAAGTTTAAAGTTTGTTAGAAATGGATTTATACTGCAGCAAATGACATCAATAGCATCCAAAAAAAACACCTCCTGCCTGAGATTGGTCAGTAAACAGATGATAAACCAGGTTTATGAGGTACACTGCAATTATGAATTTGAAGGAGAACAAAAGGAAAAGTACTGATAAGGGCAGATCTTCATCATTCTTGCTATTTACATTACTTAACTACCCTTTAAGAAACCAATAAAAAAAACGTAACATGTGCCTCAAAGGCATCCAACTAACATTCTATTTGCATTTTTGAAGAATGTTGTTAAAGCAAATAAAGATTCTTTGCAACCAATCTGTTTCAACAACTAAAATCCTGATCTTGAAACACATTTTATTTTCATATCCCCTCAATTAAATTAATGGTTTAGACTATGGCTGATCAATCTTCAATGTCTGATTCCCCTCATCCACTGCACTCCAAGGCCATGCAAGGTCACATTCAGTTCAAGAAGTGATGGACAGGCCCGTGAATGAAGTACTGAACAAGATCAAGATCAGGCAGCAAGAGGCAGGGCTTCCTGCTGATAGTATCACAACCGATCCCACCCAACCAAACTTCAAAATACAGTACATTTGCCCTGTAGAATGAGTAAAACTGTTCCTTTTACTCAGTGGCTGAACTACATATGTGCAAGTAGAGCAGTCGTGCCAGGGCCTACAAGATGATGGGGCCCAGCCCATTGGCAGCAGAATGATCGCTCTTTTTCAAAACTGAAATTGATATTAAACTATCTTCACACAATGAAGCAAAAACGGTTATCAGGACTTTCAGTAGAAAATGAACGAGCAAGAAAAGTCCATGTATCTAAAATAACTGATATATTTGCCAACGAAACACTAGAAAACAACGATTTTAGTTCAATTTTGTACAAATGCGTAATTAGAAGTTTTCTGTGTGCAGATAGCCTGAACATTTTTTTATAGATATAGCCTGCATATTGTGTTCATGTATTTATGGATAAGATGGATATGTTCTAATTTTCCAAGATGGTAATAGTAAGCAAAATTCTAGATTTCAGAATTGGCCTTGTTACATCATCACTGCTTTTACGTAAACTTCAATTTACAATCAAATTCAAATCTTGTTTAATAGAAGGGTAAAATGCTTTTTTTTTAAACAATATGAACATTGCTGCTATTCAAAGCATTATCAAACAAATCTCACAATCAAATTAAACATTTTGGGGACACTGTTTGAACTGCAACAATTCCTTCCCAAATCAAGTGCAAAAACAACCTAGGGTCCCAGAGGCTCTTAATTGATTCTATCTGATTCAAAATGGGAATATAAAATGAATATTTTCTGCACATCGTTAGGTTTTGCAATGCTTATACTAACACTAAACTGAGTTTTTGGTGGAAACGAACAATATCATTAGCAGACTAAGGACTTTTTAGGCTGTTCCCCAGTTATTGGCGAATGCTGTTGTTTGCAAGTCTCGACAATGAAAACATAGCTAAATAGCATTAGAAACCTACTTAAATTTAAATACTGAATCAGGAATCAAACAACCAAAATGACCCCACAGAAAGATAAACTAATCAAACATGCAAAACAAATCTTATCTGATCGGTTACAATCACAGCATTCCAGCTGGGTCAATTAGTCCAGATAATCCTCAAACTACCCTCAGTGTTGGAAAACATAATTTCTTTGTTATTGGAAACTCAGGAATCTACCACATAGACTTGGACAACAATAAACTCCCTCAGGCAATACAAATCCTTCAACAATTTGTTTTACCCAACAAGTACAAAAATGAAAAATAGTTGGGGTTACATTTTTTAGACAGTGGATTAGGATTATCCGACTCTCTGAAACTCCATCTAGCTTCACCTTGCCCCTTCCCTCAATCTCGCTCAACATCAACAACAAGAACAACAAAATTACATTTATGAAGCACTTTTCACGTTGGGAGATCGTCCCTAGGCTCTGAACAGTCAACAACAACTTGGATTTATATAGCGCCCTCCACGCCAGACGACGTCTCAGAGCGCTTTACAGTAACGGATCCCGGGGCCGAGCCAGGGGGAGGGGAAGGAAGATGACCAAAATTGTGGTCGAAAAGAAAGGTCTTCAGCCGAGACCTGAAAATAGGAAGAGAGGGGGTGAGGTGAAGGGAGTGAGGAAGGGAATTCCAGAGTCTCGGGACATAGTGGTTGAAAGCACGGCCGCCGATGGTGGAGCGGAAGATTTGGAGGACAAGGAGGCCAGACCCGGTGGAGCGAAAAGTCGGAGATCAGGACCCGAGGTTGGGATGAGCGAGGGCAGAGGGCAGAGAGGTATGAGAGCAGCGGAAGGCATGGTCGAAAACGAGGGTCTTGAGACTTGCCTTGAAGGAGGCAAGGGAGGGAGCAAGGCGAAAGGATGGAGTACCAAAAGCTGGGAGCAGAGAGGCTGAAAGCCCGGCCGCCGATGTTAGGGTGGGTCAAATGGGAGACATGGAGCAGGCCAGAGTTTGCTGAATGGAGGCAGCGGACAGATTGATAGGGGGGTCAGCAGGTCAGAGAGGTAGGAGGGGGCAAGGCTGTGGAGGGCCTTCAAAGTGTGGACGAGGATTTTGAATTCTATCCTCTGAGGGATGGGGAGCCAGTGGAGGGTGGGGGTGATAGGATCACCTGGTGGAGCCCTGTGTAGGGGAGGACACAAGCTGCAGAGTTCTGGATGAATGCATGTGTGAGGGTTCAAGATCTATCTCAAGACCTTCCTCTTTGAATGAAGATGCACCTTCGGTCATCTTCCCACTCCCAAACCCCTTGGCCCCCAACTCTCATTTGGGTATAAACCCTTGACTGTCCAGCGCCTGGGGACAGCCTACCGATGTGAAAGGTGCTACATAAAAGCAACTTGTTGTTGTGTTACGTGCCAGTCTCACTCAGTTAGTAGAAATCTCGCCTCTGAGTGAGTCAGAAGTCTCATGTTTATCATTGAACTCAGATTCTTGACTGAAACACTTATGCAGTGCTTTGTGAACACTGCATTGGCAGAGGTTACATCCTTTCAATGAGATGCTAAACCAAGATACATGTCTGTTCAATTGGATGTGAAAGATCCTGTGGCGTAATTCTGAAAGAGAAGGGAATTTCTCCTGGTATCCTGGCCAACAATCCCCAGATAAAACTGGTCATTTACTTCATGGCTATTTGTGGGACATTGCATGTACAAATTGGTTACTGTGTTTGTTACCAAATACACTGTCATTACACTCTACAGTAAATCCTGCAAATCGCTTTGAATTGTTTTAACGATGTGATAAGACGCTATATCAAATGCAAGGATCATTATTATTTCAGGACAGACAAAACATTGTGTACTTTAAATGTTTTTAGGTCCAATTTATGTTCACATTTACTGTGCAGTGAGGCTGTGTTTTTCAACTTGGAGTGAATGCTATATTGGCCATGCAATGTGACTGGTAAGAGATGTTCCATTTACTTTAGGCACCGCATCCAGAAATAGGAAACTATTACCTATTTTCTAGTACATAGACACATCGACTTTATAATTCTTCAAAATGCAAACCAAATAGAGCTTGTTTTAATGATGCTCTTGCATATGTAGACAGCAGGAACTGATAAAGTGTTGATCGTTCATCAAACTCTTGCAACAGTGCACATGCTCACATGTTTATCCTTAACGGTACAAACGATTTTTGTAAACCTGGAATTGCTAAAATGTCAGCACGTATAACAAGAAGGTATTTTTTAACACTTGCTACATGATAAACAAAACTGGAAATTACCTGCTGGCTCATCAATAAAGTAGGTAATTTCCTTCTTGTCTTCCTTTTCATCAATGTGGTCATAAGTTATCTGTGGAACTGAGAGTGCGTTCTCTCCAGTATTCATCACGATTGCTCCCCCATTATCACGTCCTGGCTTGCATTTTTTTTGTATCTTTTTTGCTGTTGTCATTTTCAAAGAGAAATAATTAGTGAAAATAACAGATTCCTTTCTGAGAAAAACAATCTCTAACAACTTGCCTACTGCAGCATTAAGTTCACTTTAATGAATATTTACACGTGTACACAATTCTGCAATTCTTCTGGAGACAATAAAACATTTGCAATTTATTAACAAACAAGTGACTATTCCCCTTGGGGTTTGGTAAACAGGGTCTCTTCAGGGCTCAGCTGGCTCCAAGATGATATGTGTCGCAATGGAATATCAGAATTAAGTTGAACCTTTGTGGTGGTCTCTGTAGTTTGTTTTCTGAGCCAGTGCGGGGGGTAGGGAAGGGTGCGTGGGGGAGCCTGTAGTATTCCAGCAACCTGAGGAAGTTAGGCTCCACTCCACCCCGAAAACCCATTGAAATTGTCTCCCGCCATCTTAACCTGCAGGGGTGGGGTATGGGTGGCACAATAGACACTTTGCTGCAGCCAATATGCAGCAAGGCTGTGGAGGAATTCTATCCTCTGAGGGATGAGGAGCCAGTGGAGCCGGACGAGGGTGGGGGATCTGATGAACTGTTGATCGTTCATCAAACTATTGCTACAGTGCCCAGACTGGTTGCCCTTCAGTCAATAGGCTCACCACTGGGGTGGGACATAAAGTTGAGTGGTCTGGGGACTCTTTTCCTTTTTCAGTTGTGGTTTCCTGGCAACTGAGGAACTCAAGCCCCTGAATCGAGCTTTGCATGGGCTCCCACGGGGCAAACACTACCCCTATACTCCAGGCACTGTTGGTGACAGAACCAGCCATCTTGGCTCATCGGCAGGACATCTGTTAGGGCAGATCACTCACTGGGGGCATGGACAAGCAGTGTAACTTTTCCCAGACAATTTTCACAATGGCAAGCGACGCAGTTTCTTCTGGCTAACCTCCAGCAATACCCCACAGCACACTCTTAATAATAATAATAATAATAATAATCCTTGCATTTGATATAGCGCTTTTCACGTCAGGAGGACGTCCTCTTCTTGCAGACCAGCACCTAATACTTTCTAGAATTAGCAAAGCAGACAAAGCTAATTTCCATGCATTGGTGGCATGCATATGTGGAATTCTCAATCTGGTTTGGATACTCTTGTGCACAGTCGTGGAGTTCTGTGCCTGACAAACCACCACTCCCCTCCCCTCAACAATGTATTGGTCTTGGCACAAGCTGATAACGCAGTGCACTTTTGGGGTAGGACATTTCTGATGCATTAAAGTTTGTAACTGTCCACAAAGTTAGCACGTATTTGTTGCACCAGTTTGAAAATAATCTACATTGTACAAGTCGTGTCTTAAACATTCTTAGTTACAGTTCCTTACAGCCATTAAGAGCAATGCTGCCACAGGCAAGCATTCCATTAAGTTGACAGCGTGAGATAGAGAACGGTGCTTGAGAAAAGAGGGGAGGAAAAAAGTGCTCAGCAAAAATGATTAAAATGTTAGAAATTATAAGAAAAATCTAACTCTTATTTCTATACTTATTGGACAATTTTCAAATTAAAGTTTTTGCACAAACTTTGGTAGCACAAATCTTACACACATAAAATAAAACACACAAATCCAAATTAAGCTTCAGAAAGTACCAGATGTTTCACAGCAAACGTTTAGGGTAACATTAAACATTTCACAGTCGGTTGAAAATACACCACCAAATGTATAATTCTTCCACTCAGGGTCTAAATTGTTAGCAGCACATTTAACTTGCAGCACATCAAAGTAAATATGGCTTTAATACTGTGCCAGTCAATAGTACGACGAGGTTTATGTGGAGCACAGTAGCAATGGTATCACTGGGTTTATGAAAAAATATGAGAAGTGAAAAACGGATGCACTGTAATAACATTCAATGTCATTAATTAAAGGTCTGAAAGATGTCAAAGCATAAATAAATATAAATACATACAAAGCATAAATAAATATTTAGTAACTATAAGTTCATCATCCCCGTCCTTTATGAGCTCAGTGTGTGTTATCACTAGTGCATTCTCAACTACTATGTTAGAGCCAAATTACTGCAGTCCACATTTTGATACAGGTTGTTCCACCTGCCTTTCAGATGAGAACCAATTGTGGCCCGAGTGTAGACTGCAACAAATCTGACTAAAGAAAATTGAAGCATTATCTGGTGTTCCTCACTTGTTCCATAAATGTTGTATCATACCAGGGTTCATGTACTTTTCTCTATTTCCCAACCAATCTTCTCATCTGCGAATATTAAATGACATGCATCCCTTCGGACAATGGTTTTTAAAACAGTAAACCCCATGGGAAAAGGTTTCAAAAGCCTGAATGGCTTTTGATGCCTACAAATCATATTTGTCTTCTTCTGATCTAATGGTTGACCTGTTTGGAGTGTATATTTGACTCAACAACAAACCCCATTTTCCTCCTTGGAACATTTTCTTTCCTCTCTTTCAATCCATTATCCACCATGGATGAGCTTCCTCCAGCTGGGAGGATGGGATAATCTGAGCTACAGGATTCTGCACAACCACCATTAGTATCATTGTGTGATGACTGGCCAACAGTGGAGTCCTGTAGCTCAGTGGTTAGAGCACTCGCTTTGCAAGCGGGAGACCTGAGTTCAATTCCAGGCAAGGCGAAACCTTGGGCAAGTTTCCTTACTCCACACAGCCTAATAATAATCCCTCCAAAACCAAAACAATAATAAATTGGTCATTTTCAATCTACGACTGTTTGTGGGACATTGCTGTGCGCAATTGGCTGCCGTGTTCGCCCACAAATATACAGTCAATTCACTTTACAGTGTGTTCTGTGAAGCGCTTTGGGACGTCCTCCTGACGTGAAAAGCGCTATATCAAATGCAAGGATTATTATTATTATTATTATTATTAACAGATCATGCAGTTCTTGTGAGGTGAGACAGACATTAGCTACACTTCCTTCTGATGGAATGTAGCTCAACCGTATTCATGTGAAAGGCAGCCCTGGAACTTACATTTTTCAAATGTCTTACTTTGCACAATTAAAATGTCTAACGTAAAAAATGATTGTGCACAAGAGAGAAAATATTTACAAATGATCCTTTTTTTATATATATCTATACTAATAAAAACAAAATGTCTGTGTGTCTGTCCACCAAGAACTCAATAACCGATTGTCAAAGAGACATGATTTATACCTCATCAGAAAGGTCTTGCATGGGGGAGTGTCCTGGGCATATTTTTTTTTTGGGGGCGATCTCCTATTGTTGATGAGCTATATTTAAAAAATGCTTTAATTAAACTCCCAAAAAGGTATGCACGGTATTCTGTAACAAAGCAGCGACCGAGAAAATCATACACACTTCTGGAGAGATACATCTACACTAATAAACATGAAACATCTGTCTGTCCAACAATAACACAATAACTAATTGATGTAGAGACATGATTTATACCTCATCGGAAAGGTCTTGCATGGGAGAGTGTCATGGCATATTTTTTTCGGGGATCAAGCTCATCACACATGTATGGAACCCACCCCCTGGGGGGATCCTCCCCCCCCCCCCCCTGGGGGGACCTCCTAAAAGGATATGTGTGCAAATATGTGAACAAGTGATGCTAATGAGTTCAATAGCATATTTTCTTAATCTTAAGGGATAAAAATGCCTAAGAAGTGAAGATCAAGCCTTTCAAGGACAAATAAGAATGCCAGACAAAAGAAAGAAGGCCGATTAAACAACAACAACAAAATTACATTTATAGAGCGCCTTTCACGTAGGGAGGACGTCCCAAAGCACTGGTTGCAAGCATAGCTGCAACGTGTACAGCTAGTGTGTATATATAATAAATAAAAATACCTGCTGTACTATATGGATATGTGAAACATACATAAATGAAATTATTTGATCTCATTTATTCAAATCATTACTGACAAATTGCTTTAGAATCACAGTTTATCATTAAACACATCCACTACCATCCGTAAAATCCAAATCATTCAAAACTGTGCCGCCTGCATTCTCACCCGCATGAAACTCCGCTCCCCAATCCCCCAGTCCTTGCCAGACTGCACTGGCTGCCTATCCCAGAGAGGATCGATTTCAAGATCTTCACCCTTGTATTCAAGTCCCTGCACTCCTATGCACCCCCCTACCTCTCTGACCTCCTCTCTCCTCAATACAGCACCCATTGCCTTTGTGCTTCCGGGTCTGGCCTCCTCCTAATCCCCCGAGTCCTCTGCTCCACCCTCGGCGGCCGTGCCTTCAGCCACTATGCCCCAAGGCTCTGGAACTGCCTTCCTCACTCCCTTCACCTCGCTCCCTCCCTTTCCATTTTCAGGTCTCTGCTGAAGACCTTTCTTTTCAACTGATTCTTTGGTCACCTTCCTCCCCCTCCCCCTGGCTTAGTCCTGGGATCCATTACTGTAAAGCGCTCTGAGACACCATCGGCGTGGAGGGCGCTATATAAATCCAAGTTGTTGTTGTTATAATTGTGAACTGTGATAGCCCATTGCATCAACACAGGGAATAGTATTAGTTACCTGTTTTCTCACATTTGGACTGGATGGCGCTGCTGAGGTTTTGCTGTAATGATTAGGAGACATCACATATATCTTCCATGTAGCTGTGGAGCTATGGGATTTCTCTGCGGCATAGCATCTCCATAGGGTCTATAAAAAGCACATTATTTGTCAAGACTTTAGTTCCAGTAATTCAAGCTGCTTTGATCCCAATGCTCTATGAGATAGAAATCAATATGAGGATTATGAAAATATATCAAAGAGAGGAGCTTGAAGGGATATAGCAGTCCTGGGGGATTTAATTGATCTCATTGCTCTGTGAGTCGGTGTGAACTCAATGGGCTGAATGGCCTCCTTCTGTGCTGTAGAATTCTGTTTCTATGTACTTCAAGGGCAAGTGGAGCTTTTCTCAACTGTCCTTTGAGTATAAGGTAGTATTGATGCAGAACGTTGCCTCAAGAGTTTCAGTGAGCGAGATGCTAAAGCATGAATTGTGCATAGTTTCTGTATGGAGTGATGAGGTGAATAGCGTTTTTTCTATCCAGAAAGTAGAATGAATACACATATGGGAAATTAGAATGGGCATTTATAAAAGTTACTTCTAAGCTCTGAATCATAGAATCAAAGAATTATAGAGCACAGAAGGAAGCCATTCGGCCCATCATGTCTGTGCTGGCTGGTTCACATATTTATAAAAGCCCTTTTCTGCTTTAGAACGCAATTGCCAACAAATACCTTCAATATATGAAAACTAAAACAAGACGGGTAAAAAGGGCACATGTGGAATTGTTCTTGATATTCTATATTTCGTGAGTTATTGTAAGGTCTTCAGATTGCCAAAATACAAGTAAGACCGAGAGCACAACATGCAAAACCCAACAGCTGTGATTCATACTATAAAGTCCTTGCTAAGAATGATTGGTGGGTAAACCAAAAATTAGAACATAACCTAAGCTAGCCAATACACACAAGATTGAACTCAAGCACTTGCAGACTTTAAATCAAGTTGCTCATTTCCTAACGGAACAAAAATGTGTGAAAGTAGAAGGTTGCGTGCCAATTTTTTTTTAAAATTGCTGAAAAGTAACCTTTACGTTACGCATGGTTCAGATTATGAATTGTAAGTTTCCATTCCACATAATCAATGCGGCCAAAACCCTTGTGTGTTTTTACAACATTCTGTTTCAATAATTAACAATGATTTGTGTGAAAGCTGCAATGTCCTTTTCCAAACGGATGAATTTGACCAAATGACTACGGCTTCAGAGCAGCTGAACTGATATATTTACTTATAAGCGAAAGTCTGAAATTAAATGGATCCCTTGGAAGCAAACTTTAACATATCTCTCTGAAATCTAAATTAATCCTTTCCAATTTTACAACACCCGCACAAGTAATTTTCTACAAATTTCTTGTGATGATGATTATTGAGTACAATTAAAAAAATGTAGAACGATGAGGTATTTCTTTTATTCCAATCAAATGTGTAAATAGGAGTTATAGGAGAATATCCTCCCAATGTGAAAGGCATTATATAAATATAAATTTGTATTGTACTTGATTATTTTAGTAGCTGCCAATGATAGGTGGTAATAAGCAGAATTTGAAACCAGATAAAAATATAACCTGGAAAAAGTATTAAGCTTTTTATAGCAATCGAAGTTCACATGGGGATAACATGTTAAAATGTGCCAACGATATCAAGATTTGTGAGAAAGTCACTAATACTAAAGGAATAAATAGCATTAAGGAAGGCAAGGAAGATTTCTTAAAACTTCTGAGATGTTACCAGCTGCCGAGATGCCATTCTACGTGAGTGGTGCTATATAAATACAAGTTGTTGTTAAACAGTCTCAAAATATACAGTCAATTCACTTTACAGTATATTCTGTGAAGCACTTTAATACGTCTTGAAAATGTGATAAGGCGCTATATCAAATGCAAAGTTTATTGTTATCCTACAATTTGTGAGTGGTATGTGGAAGAACTAAGCTAGATACGTTCTCCTTGTTCCAACCATTCCTTAATCTCAGTTCTCAAGGCAACATAGAAATGGAAATCTGTCCCAGGCTCCTACTTCAATAAATTAGAGGCCACTGAACTAAATGTATGGAACAGTCTATACTGCCACAAACATATTACTGATATTTTCCCCAGTTTGAGAAGCAACGTTTTTAGCCCAACACAATTGGCATAACAGATTTACCGGCAACTTATTTCTCTTGTGAACTGTATGCAATACAGTGCATCAATTCTATTCTCTAATGATTCTCGTTAATACCATACATCATGCTAGAAAAAAAAGCATACCTGAATGAGGGAAGCAGCAGCAGGAATTTGTCTACTGAAGTGCTTTTGACGTTGTTTCTGTTGGACCTTAAGAGCAAATCCAGATCCTAGGATACCCTTGAAAAAAAACATGCTTATTGAACGTCAAGGTGAAATTGTTCTTCGTACACATTAATATTCTTTTGTAAACCAAGTGGTTAATTTCTGATACAATAAATTTTAGAAACCTCCTATAGCAATGACAACATAAAAGGAGGCCACTCAACCCATTGAGCCTATGGTGGTGTTGGCTCCACTGCTGGAACATTACAGCTTAATACTAATTCCCTAAATGAATACTGAAACATAATGAAATTTCAAAAATAAAACAATCAGTTGCAATACACTGATCTTGTGCAGTTAACAGATTGTCTTGAATGGTATTTGCATATCTACCTAGTGTATATAAAGTGCAGGAATCAATTTAGAAAGATTGGTGTGGGATTCTGCACCTATTCACACATAGAGATCTGAACAAAGTTGCTTTTAGATTTTTAGAAATAAGAGTTTAGGACAATTTTAGACGTTTGTCAGATTCCTGTCTTTAGTAAATAATGAGGTGTTCATTGTTTATCCAACTGGTTAGTTTAACAAGTAAACACGAATGAAGCATTAAAAAAGTGGGTCTGTGTGGTGGGGGGAATTCAATTAATACTGAGTGTTCAAACAACATTTATACAACAGATGCTATTTACCCCAATTTTACACTTAAATAAATATATTTCTTCTCAATACACCACACTCCAATTGAGAGAGCAGCTAGCCAACCTATCAATAGGCTTCTGCAATTGTTTATTCAGAGCTATGCTGAGTTTGACAAACTCTTTCGACCTGAGAGAAAGCAGCTTTGGGGAAAAAATCCACCTGGGTCCAGTTTTACTTTATTTACATGACATTTTAGAGCATCCAGAATTTGGCAAATTGTTAAATACATTTTGAAGCCAAAGTTCTTTCAAGAACTATAGAAAATCGACTTCATAATTCAACAATTTGCTAAATTCTGGATGTTCTAAATGTATACCCAGATAGAAATTCTCCCTACTTGTCTCTACTTTGACGACCCTCAAAATTACTCTCTTGTTTATTTGTGGACATACATGTTGAATCAGCACATTAAGTGCAGTTTACAAAACGCACAGCACACGTTAAGTGAGGGAGATTGCCTTTCTCTTCGACGTGCCTTCAGCTCCCCTCTCGACTCCCTACCCCCTCCTCGCTCCCTCCCTTCCCTCCCCTCACCCTGACCTTTTCCCCCCTGCTCGGGTCCCGACCCAACTGTCCAGCGCCTTGGGACGTCCTCCCGACGTGAAAGGCACTCTATAAATGAAATTGTGTTGTTGTTGTTGTTGTTTCTCTATTGACTTTGGATGGGGGACAATCACCTCGCTGAATTTATTTATTACCACATGAGTGAAGAAAAATATTCGGTTGTCCTCTTTTGAAGAAATATACATTAAAAATATTTGTTGTTAACAATTCACTTACTGCTGGAAGTGCAAAGAATGATATAGCAAACACAGAGAAACAAGATGCTATTGTCTTTCCAATCCACGTCTGTGGAACTTTGTCACCATATCCAATTGTTGTAACTGTTACCTACAAAACAGTAACCAAAACAAAAATCAGTGAAGCGCATGAATGTAGATTATAGAGACTAATTTTTTTCCCCCGTATTCAAAAGCCTGCCTGGGAGCTATTTTATAAAAAAGACGTAGCCCTGGGACAAGTGGGGAGTTCAAATTAGGATTTGCTGCAGAACTGATATCTCTACAATTGGTGTTCCAATACATGGTTCAGTTCATTAAAAGTTCTTAATGGTTGGTTTAAAACAATGACTGTGGGTTTGATCAGATTAAATGAGACCTATCATTCCAAAGATGGATTTCATGCAGCTGATGCGATTTATTTTAAGAAAGCAAAATATAATCACTGAAACTTTTCAAAGATAGCATACTGTTCTTTGCCTAAATTCTCCAGTTTGGGTAAGAATGTAATCAACACTGTTATATGAATATAATGAACTCACCACACCCCACCACAAGGCATCAGCGTAACTTCCAAAGCCAGTTTTACCGTCCTGATCAACTGCATCTTTCTCAGCCAGATACACAAAGTAGGAAGAAAAGATAAGTCCCAGAAATCCAATGTACAGTGTTGTTATAAGTTCCTGCAAAACAAACAGAAACCATGCAATCATTAATGTAGTTTTACCTCGTCTGATAGATGACTGAATAAAGCAGCTTGACAAAAGAACAATTTTGAATTTTGGAGCAATTGTTTCTGGGAACATTTGCTGAAGAAATGGATCAGAATGCTTGCAATAGTTCAGCAATATTTCTATGATCCTGTGATTATAATAATTGTGAATCTAGATTATCAACTACCAAAGCTTATTTGCAACTTCCTGACATTCTGGGTACAAAGGGATAGTAAAAAATGTCTACCAATACAAAGGTAAAATTACATAAGGGCAATATTTCACTGGACACGTGTTAGAATTTAACCTACACAGAATAAATACTATATTTCTCTCTCTGAAGGCCATAATGTTTCTTCTGTTCTGATCTCTGGTCAACTGGAATTCAACCTAGTTCCAAGTGAAAATTGGTGTTCAACACAAACCAGCTGTTAATTTACCCCTGAAATGAACATTTCATAGTCACAAACGTAGAAGGTTAAAAGAATGGTTCAAACTGATCAATGAGGATGAGTTTCTCTGAGGTGTGCAATTGAGGCAGATTGCTGGGGCTACGTAATGTGAAAATTACCTTAATAATCCTTGCATTTGACACAGAACTTGTATCACGTCAGGAGCACAACTTAAAGTGCTTCACAAGATACACTATAAAGTCCAGTGACTGTGCATCTAACATTTACTATGCCTGGCCTGGAAGAACCTTGGCATAGAGAGAGAAAATAATATTCATAAAAGTACAAATTCCCCAAATCGTTTCAAAGTGCAAATAAACAGATAGAGAAAATAAATAGAAAGAGAAACCGACAGAAAATAAAACTGAGCCAGTAGCAATTCAAATTCGTAATATCCAAGACAGCAGGTTTTCATTTCAAATCAGTTATATCTACCGTAGCTGTTAAATCATTCAGTTGATCATCGTAAAATGTTATAAGCAACCCCCTTCCAGGAATATCTAGTTTCTTTTGAAAACTGATCATAATCTAATGAAATCCAGGATCAGAAACATTTTTAATTTCCTGTGATCACAATGACCGAATTATTGTTTGGTGTTATTTTTTCCCAGGTTTCCAGGTGTTCTAATGGGAGGAAGAAACTTCACTCATGAGCAAACACCTTACAATAGGATTACTGCATAACACTGCAATTAAACCAACCAACTATGGGACACAATCGATCACAGCAACTTAATTCAATGCAGACATTAAAGCTAATTCTAGCATAAAGTTTAAAATTAGATGTAGCTCTAGATTAATTGTGTTACAGTGTAAAAGTTTACATATAAAAAAACATAGTGCCCAATTTTCCATTAAAGCCTTGACAGCTAAAGCAAACGAGTTTGCGTTCACTCACATGCACACCTGTGCTTTTAAGGGACTGTTCAATTTGGTTTGGAATAATGTGACCCTCACATTCTTTACTTAGTCATCTGAACCTTTGGGCCACTCAAGGCTGACTCAGAAATAGCAGCTGCAAGTAATCTACAATTTCCAAGCATAGATGCTTTAAACTTTTTTAAGATATAACCTTTTTAGGGTTAAAGAAACACAGGATAACTATAACTATGTCATTTGTTTTGTGAACTACAATATACATGTTTATCATTAATTGCCACAATAATAGATTGTAACTATTTAATAATGAGACACAACAATCTGAGGGTTTTTTTATACTTCACGATGATGACATGGCATCTGAGACAATAGACAACACGTTGACTGAAAAAACATTGAGCAAATAAACAAGACTGTCAAAGTGATACTATTACTATGTGTCTGCAAACTGTACTTCAATACTGCTCTCCTCTAAAGTTAATCTCGCAAGTGATAATGTTATTTCAAAATGTATATTTGAAAATGATGGTTAATCATTTATTATTCTAAGAATTTATCTAACCTACTGTAAACAAAATATATGACTAGAAACTGTGGAGTGCAATCTGCATTGCACTTGTGGAGCTGATTATAAGTCACTCATGACTAACACGTGAGTTACCAGCTCAGCCGACTCACGCGATTATAAATCATATCCCAAAACCTCTCAGGTTGCGACATCTGTGTTTGAATAGCTGATCAGATTGATTTTAGTTCAAAAATTAAAATTTGCATTGAATGCGTCAATTATAAAATGGAATTTTAATGATTCTTAAAATAATTTCAATTCAAATTAGTTGCAACAAGGCAGCCAAATAACAAATAAAATGTTTTATTATGCAATACTTTGATAAATAATTGCTAAATTATTTAAATTATTTAAATATATTACTAGTTTTGTCATTATACATTTGTTATCATCTATGTTGTTGCTCAAGAATTAGTGTACAAACAACTGAGGTGTACAACATAAACACATTCATGCTTATTATTGGAAGGAGCTTTACAGGTTATGTTTGAATATTAATTTATACTTTTCAAGATTGATTTTTACATTGAGAAATATGGGACTCTGGAATATCCATTACCTGGAACCTAGGTCATTTATTTTTGTAAAGGCAACAAGAATTTAGGAGTATATTACAGCCAATAATTAACTCCCACGCAAGTGATCATTTTACATAAAGAGTTTTTTTTCCGCTTAAATATGGTTAGTTGGTGATGTAACATTTGACATGGCTGTGAAAACCATCATTATTTGCTGTGATTGGCTTTTGAGGTAGGAATGCATTTGCTGCTGAGATATGATAAACTACTGGTTATTAGGCAATTTGAGGTCTGTCTCAATTAATAGTGACTGCAGACTGGTACCAGTTTTACACAGGGAGCTGCATTTTCCCATCACAGCATCAAGCTATTTTTTAGAAATAAATAACCACTCATCCTGGCAACTTATTCCCGTCGCTAATTATCCTCTGGGTAAAGAAAAACTTCCTGGTGCTTGTCCTGAAATTGCCCTGTTTAATCTCTAAACACATGTCCTCTTGTTCTCGTGTGTTGGTGCATCATAAATTATCATTCTAGTTTACTTATACCATTTAAAATGTTATAAACCTCTTTAATGTACTCTGAGATGTGTTCTCTCAAAACTGAAGATCCATAGACTGTCTAATTGTTCCTTTAGGATGAATAATCATTTCTGGACCTCAAATCTGTAAACTTTAAGAGGAACAGAATCGTTTTGCTCTAAAATATGCTGATTTGGGATGCATTTGTGGAAGTAAAATTCTTAAATTTATTGCATCAAGCATTAAAAGGTGGAAATCCATCCAATTTGTTATTTTATTTTCCGTAGTTTGCTCACAGACAAAACTCTCTACCAAGTGTCTCTGGTCCATCAGGTGCTGTTTGTGGAAGAATTTAGTCTCCAGCACAGCAGCTAAAGAAAACCATTGTGCCCGAAACACCTAGTACATTCCTGCCAATACACCACACAGACATCCAGACAATGTGTCCACAGTTGTGTTGAATAGTTTCCTGCAGAAATTTTGGATCAGAAAATGAGATCATTAAAATGAAAACCCAAATTTCATAGTAAGTGCAAGTTCACACAGAAATTTCTGGTTTACAAAGTAAGTGTCTCCCTCCTTTCTGGCCTTGTTTGTCTCAGGTTCCTTTCTTTTAGGAGATGGTTGCAGGTTTTTCCCCCATTTGTCAATCTTTCCCTATCTTCAACCTCCTCCATTTCCTCAGGAGCTGTTGGCCAGGACACCAGGAGAAACTCCCTGCTCTTTTCAAGTAGTGCCATGGGATCTTTAACATCCACCTGAGCAGCTCATTCATTTCCTCCGAAGGATGACATCTCCAACAATGCATTTGGATAGAACAAATGAAGTAAGAATAAAAGTATACAAATCAATACAAATGTTTGAGGAGCACTGTCCTCTTACTATGAGCACTATGAGCACTCAAGGCCATATCTTATAATGATTCTCAATCCACATCATTGGTGTATTAAGTAATTCCTTTATCCTCAGCTCCCAGTTCTCCAAACCCGGATCCCTTCCCTGGATCCTTTTACGCTTCCGGCTTCTGCTTAATTGACTTTTTCTTATTTGTCCTTTTACTTCTTATAGGGATGTACTACACACCTGCCGATGAATGAAAACAACTGATCCGAGAAGTCTCCAAGTGCCACCTTGACGATCTACATGCAGCATCCGAAGGATCTGGAGGAAACGAATTCCCCTGAAAAGAGAAAATATTTTTTTAAAAATTTAAAATTATTGCACATGTACAGTAACTCAACTTACACCAGCATCTTTAATAAATGAGCTGAAGGTATACTGGTCATTTGACTACGGTTAGTGGGATAGCAGCTTTATCTGCTTTCTGTTTGTAAAACAGCAGGTGTCCTTCCAACCAGCCATTGAAAGCCACAATCCACAAGCCAGATGTCCAACACTGCTGATTTGGTTTCTTGGCCTTCACCATCGGTAACACTGTCATGATCCACCTCCATTCTGTTCAAAGTGACAATGGACCCTGATAATCCCATTATAAGCATGGAATAAAAATTCAATAACGTTACCGAACAATGTAGGTTCGACCCCATGATCTCAAAGTCCACTACCCAATCCTGCTTTTGGAATCACACAATTTTACAATTTGATCTATTTTGCTTAGTCAATATGACTTCCAAAGGTATATGTAAAAATAATACCTGATAGCTGATGTGGCAAACACCTGGCCATTTGATCCAACACTGAGTACTATAATAGACGCAATCACTACAATCAGATCTGCAGGTCAAAACCAGAAAAAAATGTAATACATTTCACATTTAATAGGTTCTAATGTAGGAAATTATCACTGTAACACATTATTTGGAAGAAATTCCACCTGGTTCTATATTGCACAATTAACATAGCATTTTAGAGTACCGGAATATTTGATAAATTGTGAATTCAGTCTTAATTTTTTTAAAATATATCTCAAAACAAATTACAAAAAACCTGTTCCATATTAAGGCAGTATTTAAAAATTTGACAAATTCTGGATACTCTGAAATGCTACAATAATGGAGTAATTCTAGACCCAATCGGAATTTTTCCCTGTATGTTGGTAGTAACATTCAAAACCTATTCAGCACTGAGAATAATTTTAGGATCACAAAGTAAAGTTTTGCTTGTATTTTATCCAAGTTCATAAAAAAGGACAGATAGCATGTTTCTTAGCAAGGTACAAATAACACCCTGAGCTACTAGTTATTTTTCTCCCTCTGGCCACACACAACATACCAGCATCCAGATGTCCTGCCTGCAATTATCTGCCAATGTTACTCTAATTCCGTTCCATTTCATTAATCCACCATCCATCAAGGTAGCTGTGCGGATCCAATCAAATTTTGCCCATCACATCTGTTATGTGCTTGGACCTCCACGTTTCAAACTGATATGAAACCGTGGCAAATTGGGCAAACAGCGCAGTCGATTTGTGAGTCCTTCCACATCACTGAATTCAGACCATTTTGTCGGGTGTCATTCAGTTCAATGCTATCAGGAAAATGTTCACTACCACTGAATGGCAGGCAGATAATTCATCAGTCAATTCCATTTCATGATCCTGTGTGTTTAGAGGCTTGGGATTGAATAATGTTCTCCTCTAAAATTTTCTGGTAAGTCAGAAATTTGGTTTAACATCTCATCCAAAGGACAGCACATTTGACAATGCAATATTCCCCCCTGCCAAGCATTATACTGAAATGTCCACCTAGCTTGAACCCACAACTTTCTGACTCAAAGACAAGAGTACTACGACGTGAGCCAAGCTAACCTCTATTTTTTTAAAAAACATAAACAGATGAAATCCTTACCTATAATTGAAATTGGTTTTCTGGCAAACCGAATCCTCCCTTTGATGCCAATGTATTTACTTCTGCAGCCTGCAGACCACAGCCGTACCATATATTCTACACCAAAAAACACCACAAGTACAATTTCCTGGAGAAGGAAAAATAAAATGTGACATTAATGTTCTCACATTAATTAGAGGAATATAATTAGAAACCCGGTTGTTAGTCGATTGGCAGGTCGCTTTCTAGGGGTTAATCCCTCAAAAAGAAGTCTCTCAATTCACGACTGTTTGTGGGACACTGCTGTGCGCAATTGGCTGCCTTGTTCCACCCACAAAATACACAGTCAATCTGCTTTACAATATATTATATGAAGCGCTTTGACATGTCTCGACGACATGATAAGGCGCTATATCAAATGCAAGGATTATTTGTATTAATAACCAGCTTGATTGCAGTATGCATACTAATCAGCAATCTTACGTTCCTTTGTCCTGTAATTCATCTTAATTTAAAGTTCACACAATGACCCATTTCTCCTCTTTCTATCATTATCCATCATTAGTCTATCATTTTTGGGGAAGACGTTTCCTCCCATGGTGAATCTCTTTCATATGTATCCAGCATTTTTTCCTTCTTTCATTTCATACCTTTATCTTCCAAACACTTTTTTTCTGATTGGTTTTTGCTTTCTACATTTGTTTTTTTACTTTCATTCTTTCAATTTTGGATCTGATTTTTGTCATTATTCCAGAAATTTAAACAATGAATTAATCGTCATTTGCTGAAACATGGTTCCTGGAACATTCACCAGCTTGTAAGAAATCTGCAACATCCCCTATTGGTAGGTAAGTAATCCGCTCCCAATCTTTCTATGTTCTCATTCAGATTCATGAGACATCTGTCTTTTCTTAACGGATTGTGTCCAGCTGCACCCTGTTGTTATGGCACCTAATATATTTTCAAATACTTCTATTTACACTTGGGGAATCAACCTGAATTTGTATTCATTGATGCAATTTTACATTACAACTCTGTTCCAAAGATGTTCCTCCATCAAAAACTGGCTGAATTTGTGACTGATATAATATAGAGAGTGCGTTGTGAGAGAGGTAGAAATTAACCCCAAAAATGTTTAAACTGAACCAGAGAAAAGTGGCTTAATTAGACATGCCTATGCCTTTAAAATGGAATAAATTAATAATAATCCTTGTATTTGATATAGTGCCTTTCACTTCTGGAGGACGTCTTGAACAACAACAACAACAACAAGATTCCATTTATAAAGCGCCTTTCACGTCAGGAGGACGTCCCAAGGCACTGCACAGTTGGGTCATGACCCGAGCAGGGGGGAAATGGTCAGGGTGAGCGGAGGGGAGGGAGCGAGGAGGGGGGAAATGGTCAGGGTGAGGGGAGGGATGGGAGGGAGCGAGAAGGGGAAGAGAGTCGAGAGGGGAGCTGAAGGCTCGGTCAAAGAGAAAGGTTTTGAGACCGGCCTTGAAGGAGGAAAGGGAGGAGGCAAGGCGAAGGCACTGGGGGATAGAGTTCCAGAGCCTCGGGGCTGAGAGGCTGAAGGCCCGACCACCAATGGTAGGGCGATTGGGGCGGGGGACGTGGAGCAGACCGGAGCCGGAGGAACGGAGGGTACGGGCAGGTAGGTAGGGGGATAGTAGGTTGGAGAGGTAGGAGGGAGCAAGGCCGTGAATGGCCTTGTAGGTGAGGATGAGGATCTTGAAGTGCTTCAAGGGTTTAGTAAGAAGTGTAGTGACTGTGTATTTTGTAGACCAACGCGGCTGCTCATTTGCACACAGCATTGCCCCGCAAACAGCCATGAAACGAAGGCCCAATTTTATTTGGGGGGGGGGGGGGCATGATACCACGAGAAATTCCCTTCTCTTTTCGAGTCTTTCCACAGGATCTTTAACATTTATCTGATCAGGCAAACCGAACCTCAGTTTATCGTCTCATCTGAAGGACGGCACCCTGACAATGCAACACACCCCCAGCACTGCATTCAATCGTCAGCCCAGACTATGTGAGTTGAAGTCTCAAGGTGGGGACTCAAGCAACAATGCTACCGAGTGTGTCAGCTGACATCAAATGAAGCTGAATGAAATAAAAGCAAGGGAGGGGGTATGAGAGAGACATTTGTCAGATCAAGTCAGGTAGCATGCTGTAATAGCACAGCATGGAAGAAAACAAGGTATTCTTGCTAAAATGAGGATAGAGGTGAACTTATCTCCGAAATGGTGAAATGTGTTTTTTAAATGAAAAGAAGGCAGGATTGTACTGAATGTTTGATTTTGTTTTAGAGATGGTCTAGAAAAAAACAACAAATTATATTTGTATTGCGCCTTTCACGTCAGGAAGTCATCCCAAAGCGCTGGACAGTCAGGGATCCTCATACCAGCTGGTGGTTGGGATCAGGAGGGTTGGTCAGTGGGGAGGGGAGGTGTAGGAAAACACACGTAGAGAGATGCACAATGGGCTTGATGGTTCCCCACAACAAATAACACTGATTAACTATTTTTTCGACACATGTGGAAACCCACTGCAATGCTTAAGAGTTTCCAAACCAAACTGAGAAATTCCAGAGATAGATTATGGCCAAAGTACCTCACCAGCCATTAATATTAACCAGTTACAAAGGTATAATAATACTTATCAAATTGTTGAGATGTCTCCAAGCTGTTCACAAGATTCGTAAAGTATTTGACTGTGTGTATTTTTTTTGTGGATGAAGTTCCAGCTCACAAGCAGTTTATTTTTGTATGCATCATATTTATCCCGCATCATTTTGTTAACCATCATTTTCAAATACACATTTTGAAATAATATTATCACTTGCGAGATTTTATTTGAACTGGCACACAACCAGGTTCTTGATGCATTTTTCTCAAGGGATGATACAAAGACATTGCTTCAGCCGTTCGTGAACTGCAAACGGTTCTGTGAAAGGTCTGGCAGAAGTTTACCACAAGAGAGAATCAAACCGAAGCACCACAATGCATAAATCAACAACTTTGAATTTATCTGGCACCCTTCAAGTGGGGTCACATCTCAAAGCACAGCACTTTACAAAGAAGGCCCAGCACCATCTTCTTGGGAAACCAGGCAACATCTAAATGATGCAGATGCCGACATTTCTTTTTAACTCTGTCTTGCTACGTAGGTGACACTGGCAAGGCCAGCATTTACTGCCCACCCTGAGGTTTCCTAAGAAAGTTGTGGTGATGGGTTTTCTCTTTAACACACTGCAGTCTGTGTGGCAATGGTGTTTCTACAATGTTGTTCAACAACAACTTGCATTTATATCACTGGGGGGAATGTCTCAGAACGCTTCCTAAAGCACACGGAGCATTTCAGTGGTGAATGCTAGGATTTTGACCAAGCGATGATGAAAGAGGACAATGTTTGTCTACGTCAGGATGGTGTGTGATTTACAGAGGAACTTGGTGGTGGTGATGTTCCCATATCATTGCTCTCATTGTTGTGAGTTGAATCCATTTTTGTGTTGATCTGAGTTAAATTTTCAGAAACCTGAAAGCTGTTGGGAGCTCTCTAATATTGTGTGTTCAAATCAAATGACGATTCAGTTCATGCATTTGTGAGTTTGCTTAATAAAGAAATAGTGCAAGGTATCCTTACCAATATAGCAGATTGCAAATTGAGTGGGATCTTAAAGAGTTAACCAAGTCTGAGCCTGGTTTGCAAACATTCCAGCCAGAGAACAAAAAGTAAATGCACAGAGTGATTTATTCCAAACAACGGTCGGGAGCAGATCATATGACACATTTAACTTTCTGATGGTTTAACCCAGATCTGCAAATGACTTAGAACAGTCTCACTTTAGGATTGATTAGCAGGGGAATTCACACTTAAAACCAATTATTCACAATTTTGGTCTCATTCACAACCTTGTTCTTTTAAGTATGGAGCAGGAATAAATGTCAAATTCCACTGCAGACTCTCTGTATTTGTTTTTAAAGGCAATTTGAATAATTCATTTTTAAAGAATGTTGACGGTTTCAAAGAGCAAAATCTATTAATAGTTAGACAGCTTAAAAGAATTTGGATTCGAGGCAGGAAAAAAATGTTTACTATGTCCACTGCATTCTTTTTGACCAACCAGCAGATTGTTTAGTCAGATGGGACCATCAAAAAGCACGATCAAAAAGGTAGGTCTTCAGACAGGATTTGAAGGTGGAGAGGGAGGAGGCAAGGCGGAGGGATTGAGGGAGAGAGTTCCAGAGTTTCTGGAGTGTAGTGGCTGAAGCATGACCACTGATGGTGGAACAGAGGGCACAAGGGACAAATAGGAGGCCTGAGCCAGAATCAAACATATTTGACACACGTTTACTGATTGGAAACACCAAAGGAAAATGTAGGTCAAATTTCTATCACCAATTGTTTCATTTTTCTTTCCGTTTTTGATTAATTTTAGGCACGGTCTCTACAAGAAGCTTGTGCCCCAAATTCTATGAATTAAACTACTCAGATTTTTCTACAATGAGACATTGCTTAGGAGACTAGGTGGTGCAGTAGATAAACACATAGACTTTAATACCTCTCAAATTTAGGCCATGTTCTCACCCAAATTAAAGGGATGAAAGCCTCCTGTGTAAGTGTTTTAGATCAAAAGATATTTGATCAGTTTCAATCCAGTTCTGAGTAGAAGTGACTCATATTTCAAAACGGCATTTAATTTAGCATTAATTAACAATCTCACTCGCAGGAGGGCAAGTGTGGAAGTGAAAAAAATGTCACATTGCTGTGGTAAACAGGATGCTCAACAGAATGGAAGGTGTTTTATTCTCCATTCAACCGTGCTGTGCCTGATCCGATAGTGATTGCTGGTGACGCTGGGCACCAAAATGGGAAATTGTTCCATTTCCTAACACATCCCTGACTTTGGTGACCACAAAATTAACCAAAAATGGGAACCATTTGACTGGATTCAAGTGGGGCTTGAGAAATAATACCAGTGAAGTAAATATAACTGATATGTAAAGAAAACATAACCTGGAAAGTCACATTGCAATTTGAAACTCCTCTTCGAGATGATTGTGCTTTAAACAACAATTTGTACTGGTATAGTCCCTTTCACTAAGGCTGAAAGTCTCAAAGCATTTCACAAACATTGAACAGGAGCCTGAGATAGGAAGGAGATGGGATAGGGAAGGTGGCTCAAAGCACAAGCAAAGAGATGGGATTTTAGATGAGTTTTAAAAGCCAAAAGGGAGTGACAAGGCAGAGATGAAGTGCTTGAAAGCTCGCTTGCTGATGTTGGGGCAGAGCGGGCTGGGGGCATAATGCAGGCCAGAATGGTGGAGTGAAGATCTAGGAGGTCATTCAGGAAGGTGGAAAAACACCACATTTTCAGTAGAAGACCACAAATTTGCTGCGGTCTATAAATTACTGTTATAATTAAAAGGCAAAAGAAAAACATCAAGATGCAAGTTGTTCTCCAATGCTTTGCGATAACTTCTCATCACTTCCAAATAGTGAATCCAGACTTGATATGACAGGTTCTGGTGGTTGATACTTTAGCTTTAAGAAAATCTGTTGCTCAAAAGTAATATGTGAGATGTTACGTGAGATGTACACTCCCCCATTCTGGCCTGCTTTATTTTGATAGTTAAGCTAACTTTAGGAATTTTACATTTTAATTAGTGGTTTATTTATCAAATCATATAAAAAAGGGTCTAAAATGTATAGAGATCCTTTGTATCGGTGACTTTATGTAACAACATACTACTAAAATAAGAAAGTAATTCCTAGCAAGTGATTAAAGAACACGCATAAAATAACTATTTTTTCAGCTGCAGTTGTGGCGAGGTGAAAAACTATACATGGCTTTTCTCCTTCACTGATCACTATGTATTCTGCTGTAAGAAGGAAGTCGTGTGGCCCTAATGAATCATGTGTTTCAAGAAGATTCACTCAGAGAATGCCAACTCTGAACAATCGAGCCTAAGAGCTTGTCACGGAAGTTTGAAAGCCTCACTGTTTGCACACGTGTGCAGCTTGAAGCAGATATTCAATTTGACAGCCTGATTTCACCCTTATTAGTTGCTGCAGTTCGCTCCATCAAAATTTCTCAATTCAAGACTCAATTCAGACACTCACTTGCTCAGCTTTCCCTCAACCTCCATTACCAGCCTCCACCACTACCTCTCTCCCCGTTCAGGTTGCCAATACTGTCATTCAGGTTTCATTGCATCCAAGCTTGGCTATTCCAACGGCTGTTCGCCAGACTCACCAGCTCTTCCCTGCGCAAGCTGCAGTCTATCCAGAACTCTGCAGCCCGTGGAAAATATCTGTCATTATATTATCTTATTTGCATATCTCAGAACACAAGTTTTTAGAGAAAGCTACCTTGTAGATGGAGAAAACATTCAAATAATATTTTTTTAAAAAACAGGTTCGGATTTTAATATTATGTGAAGCCCAGATCCTTCAAAAATTTCAATTGCCTGTCGAAACTGGCCCTGGATTACAAAATAAATTGCAAAAAGTAATCCACCCTTAACTAATTCCACATTTTCCAATAGAAATATTTGAATTTAGAAATTATGCCAACCACAATCTATATTCATATGCAACAAGTCTGTAACACACATTACACTAAATTAAGTCACTCTCCGTTCAGTGTGTTTACATTAATATTGACGTAATCTCCTGAGTAACTTATATTTCAAGAGAAACTTTAAATAATTTGGCTTTAAGAAAGTTGCAAAACAAATCAAATTGGCAGTACTTCACACAGAGTGCCTTTCCAATCTTCATCTGACCCCTTGTGATGAGAAACATTACTGCAGTAATAAACTAGATTTTTCCAACTGTTGGTAAATTCCCTGTCTACATTAGACAAGGTGGAAATTCTAGCTCTGGAGTTTGGTTGAATTTCTACCTGGATATTATTGAGCTGAGTTCTTCTTTTCCATCATGGTTGTGGAGCACACTAGCTAATAATAATAATAATCCTTGCATTTGATATAGCAGCTTATCACATCTTCAAGATGCTTCAAAGTGCTTCACAGAATATAGTGTAAAATGAATTGACTGTATATTTTAAGCTAATTATTGAGGTGGGAGAGGGGTGTCCTAGACAATAATTCGCAATAAAATTGGTCATTTACTTCATGGCTGTTAGTAGTACATTGTGATGCGTAAATTTGTTGCTGAGTTTAACTATGACATACACAGTCACTACACTTTACAGTAAAACCTGTGAAACACATTAGATGTCCTTGCAACATGAAAGGCGCTACTTCAAATGCAAAGATTATTTATTATCTGAGCATAAATTGGCTGCTGCATTTGCCTACAAAATACAGTCACCACTTTACAGTGGATCCTTTGAGATATCCTTCAGACATGAAAGGCGCTTTTGAGAGTTGCAGAGAGAGAGGACAAAGTTGGTGAAAGCCTCCATGACGAAGATGGAGCAGATGGGGTGGGGTACATGAAGCATGTTTGAGTTGGCAGAGCAGATGGAGTGGGCAGGAGATTAAGGATTTCAGGAAATCACTCAGTTTGATGGGGTGATATGATACTAAGCAGTGTAATATTGGGAGCATTTCTGCAAGTATGCAAGTCGGAAGCCATGGAAACCACTGTTGTATACCTTTGGGTTTTATGGATTTTGCATTTATATTCATACACGCTAAGTCTATTGACTCAGGATATGAAGGTTTTGTTTACTTTAATCTCGAACTGTAAAACTAGGCTGCAGTCAAAATAAACATTCCACAAAAAGTTATCTCATTTGGATTTATTATGCAAGGAACCTTACGACAATGATACCTAAAACCTCAGAAGTCAGAAAGTTATGCTAGTTGTGGGGAGTTTGGTTGAATAATTTTATCGATGTACCAATTAAATTAAGTCTCATAAAATTTGATTTACTGAGCTTCTGTTTTCCATTTCTTTAGATCCAGTATAGATCTGCGTGATATTATATAATTAATTAATTAAGGTGATGAAATTGTCATCTTTCAGCAGGCTACAAAAGCATTTTCAAATGGATGCAGTAAAAATGCATTGAATTTTGATATTATGAAATAAAGCAGAATGATGAACTCCTAATACAATTTTTTGCAGATGTGCAAACAGAACAATAAATTCAAAGCTTTGAAAGCATGTGGGTCATTTAAAGTTCAAGAATGTGATGTGGGAGGTAAGACTGGCAGAGGGATAATTGAAAGCCACCCACTACCTGCTCATTAATTCACTTATTTTAATGGCTGAGAGCTGAACATATCAAACAGAATCTTTCAATAAATGCATTTTGTTAATACCATACTGGTAGGGGCATACTGTTCCAATATTTCAAAAGCTGACCTTTAATTTGAAACAATTAAGATGTGATATCTAAACATAGACAGATTATTTTTTCTGTTTAAGTAACATTACACTGGGAATTATGAAGTGCTTTATCATGTGAATAAAATACAGGGCAATCCAATTTACATTTAGATAAGAGCTTTCACGTCAAGAGGATGTTTCAAAGCAAAAAAAACAAATGCAATCAGTTACATTCACCTGATAAGACGCAGACAGTTCCAACTGCTAATTTGTCAGGGATTTTACTAATAGTTTTGCAGTTCAGTAGTTAAAAGTAATTCACAGTCATGTTTTCACTCACTAACACTTAGTTGATAATTTGTAATTGCCAAAAGTAGCTGCACATATACAGCTGAGTGAATACGTCTTAATGTTACAGCAAAGTTAAATCCTATCTACCCACCTCACCCCCAACAAAAAACAAAGTGGAATATTCAATTTAAACCTTATTCTGTCCCGTGGGTGAAAAGAATCAAGGAAGGAACATTTTAATTATTGTTCCTTACAAAACAATGAAAAATTACACATTGGTTATAGTATTACTCACAATTTTAAGTAGGGTCGTTGGAATGTAAAGCAACAACAACTTGCATTTATTTAATGCCCTTCAGGCAGGTAATGTCTCAGAACACTTTACAGCGTGTGGTAATGCTTTAACAGCGGTGTGAAATCTTGTCTGGAGTTAGTGTCTGCTGGTCAGTCAATCAGAATACATCAAATACATATTTTATCTACTAAATTAGTTGACTCTTATTCTTTCATTTGCCATGTTACATGATTAAAGCAACATCTCCCTCTACTGGGCATTTGTTTAAACATTTTTCTGAAATAAAATGTTCAAAGGGTCCACAATTCCAGATATTTTTGACTGTGGCTAATGATGTTATGTAGTATTTAATATTCATGTAATATTGTTCACAGCATTTCACAGAGCATTTGTTACACACTTAAGTACATTACTGCATACAACATTTCATGTTTTATTCTAAAACGTATTTGAATAGATTAAAAAAAACTCTTCATATGTAAAGGATTTACTTTGATAGCAACTCAGCATAGATTCACGATTCTAAGCGGATCATGATCCTGCTTGACCTGTGCTGATCAATAATGCTGTCACGAGTATATTTTCCCTCCACAGTCTACCAGTACTCCACTTACCATCCAAAAGAGTGTTCCGGTGGCAAAATCAGCATAGTACTCTATCGTAGATAGTACACTGAAGATCAAACAAATCAACACCATCAGGAACCTGCAATTAAATAAAAAAGTAAAATGAGTATACATTGTATCAATGTAAATTCCTCTAACTCAGAAAACAGAAGACTGCGACCGTGGGGGGGTACAGAACATGTGATCATAAAATGTGTGCTGTGTATACTGAGTGGGGTTTTGGTCAACCAGGTGTCTGATACATGCGGAAACCCACCACCATAATGCACGCCACCTATGCAAGGAAATTTCCCTGTGCTTGGAAATGAACTGTGCACTCTCTCCCCAGAGAAATCCCCTACTTCTGGAAAATATGAGGCTAGGTTGGTGAGAGCCAAGACTTAGGAACTGTATGCACTGTAGTCACATAAGTAACTTGGTAGTGTATTTATAATAGTCACAAGTTATCCTTGCTTTTAATCTGTTGGAGGTGTTGCCCAGTGACACATTTCCCATTCGTTGGTAAGAAGTCATAGTTATACCAATGCTTTGTAGTTACTGTCCACCTCAATCCACACAAATGCTCAATGCATACACTGCTGGTAATGATGCTTTTGAGTCTTTTTTTCTTTAAGATTTATTTGAATAGGACAGAGTGGTAATTTTAAAAATATATATGATTGCAGGTTTTAAAGCAGATATGAATACACAATTTCCTCCCCATATCTGAGCACAATATCTTGGTGGTACAATCTTGGTCTGTTTATTCAGGAAGATTTTGATAATAGATTTAAGTCACACAATAGTGCATTTCCAAATCTTGTAATGCATTACTGTGGATTAAATATACCCTTTCAGAACTTTGGCATTCTTCTACATCGCAAGCATTTGATCTATTTTAGAGCAGGTTTTAATGTCAATTGCATTCGGTACACTGTGATTTCAGGAAAAAGTATATTGCTATATTTCCCCACCTCTATGGGTACGCTTTACAGTAAATACGGTATCACACAATCACACTGCTCTAGTATTAGTACGAGAGGCTAACGGATTAAGTCTGTAGCTGTATATCAAAATACAGCTTGTGCTATAATAAGCATTGACTCTTGACCTGATCTGAGGTTCATTTACTGCACAAACCTAAGGGAAAAAAAAGTTTGTTAAGTGCAGTGCATTTGTTTTGAACAATTTAACAATAGATTTATTTTTTGCTGACAAGCTATTATATAAATAAAATGGGCACCAACTTTGAGTATACTGATCATAATATTATTGTAGAATAAGATTTTTTTTTCCTTTTATCTCAGAGCTTCGCAGAAATTTACAGCCTGGAAAGGCATTTATTTTTTATTATTATTTATTATTCTTTATAGCTCATTGTTAACTCATTGAAGGCAGCAGGGCACAGGTTCAAGGTTATAATGAGCAATTTCAGGACAGCCACCAGGAAGTATTTGTTTACCCAGAGGGTAATGATTGGAACGAGTCACCAGAAAATGTGGTTGAGACTGGGACACTGGACTCATTGAAGCTCGATGCTATGATAGTAGGATGGTACGGTGGGTATTTTGGAAGATGAGATCAAATGTGCTGAAGTGCATTCTTAATAATGAGGAGGAGGTAATTAATTTGTCTACCTTTTAATGTGCTATCCCCACAGGATTTATATTATTATGGTATGTTATTTAATATGCAAGAATTTGTAGTAAGCAAGTGGCTTCATAAAATGACACAAACAGATGAATACCTCTGGACATACATTCAATTCTGCAAAAGGCTTAAAGACTGGGAACAATTTAATCAACCTAGATACTCTATAGTCTGTAGTAACAATAATAACCCTTGCATTTGATATAGCACCTTTTCACGTCTTCGAGATGTCTCAAAATGCTTCACAGAATATAATGTAAAGTGAATTGTCTGTATATTTTGTGGGCGAAATGCGGCAGCCAATTGCGCACAGCAATGTCCCACAAACAGTCGTGGATTGAGTGACCAATTTATTATTTTTTTAAAGGAATTATTACCCTGGATAAGCAATCTGCCAATCGACTAACAACCGGGTTCTTACTTACTGCTAGGTAAGCAGAGGTGCGTGGAGTAAGAAAACTTGCCCAGTGTTTCACCCTGCTGGGAATCGAACCCAGGTCTCTTGCTTGCAAGGTGAGTGCTCTAACCACTGAGCTACAGGACTAAATCTGTGCATCATAAGCACTGTACAAAATAATGGACGTTTTACATCACAATGTTTGTGTCAAATTGATTAATAAAACATACTGCATGTAAAGTGAAGCAACAGCAGCAGAGGGAGCTTCTGTTTATTATTCTTCACAGAAAACAGTAGAAAGTGTGAATATCATGCTGGCTGAGGCAGAATGCATTCTTTCTTTAGCTGTCATTAGTGAGAGCAAATGCCAGGGCATGTTCCAAGACCAATTTCCAATACATTTATCAAATCACAAAACAAATGTCATCTTACAATAAATCTTATCTCTTGAAAAATGGATTGTAATTGTAAATTCAAAAGGTAAACTCTGAATTCTTTGAAAAGTTTGAGCCCTGATCAGCAGTTACTGAACCTTTAGAAAAGACAAACACAAATACTAGAGAACCTGTTTTTGATGGTAATCTGTTGACAGAATCATAGAATTTTACAGCCTAGAAACAAGCCATATGACTGTTGTTTTTCTCCACATGAACCACCTCATCCAATCTCACACACCTGCTTGTGCCCCATATCTTTTAATTTTCAAGCATCTATTTAATTCCCTTTGAAACAAGTGATGGACTCTGCTTCAACTGCAGGTGGTGACAGAGAATTCTAACCACCCTGTGTATAACTTGGTTCAGATTGAAGATCAGCACATCACCTCTAGTTGACTTAACGCCTGGTTTCAGATGCCTGACAGAGAAGAGTCCTCCTTCTTTCTTTTTTCATATTTATAAACACATTTTCTGGTACTTTAATTCATCTCACGTACGTGACTCACTTGTTGACCAGATTTGAAATGCGAGCAGAGCAACAGTTTGAGGCAGAATTGTACAATTTGGCCATCTAGCCTAGCTTCCCAATTTACCAAAAGATTCATTCAATCTATCCCATCAGCTCCAAATCCTTTTAATGTTTATGAACTAAACACAGAGATTTCAAGATTCTACAAACCTTCCTCATTCTTCTCCTCAGATATAATAATAATAATCCTTGCATTTGATATAATGATAGAAACTGTCCAAACATTAGACTGAAAATACTGGTATGAAGCAGTCATGGTGCAGATATTAATTGTCAACATACAATGCTCATCATTCGAGATAGTTTTCTTTTTCAGAGACACTGAATTAAATTGATCGATTTATTTGTAATGCACATTGTGAATAATGAAATTTATATTTTGATTACATTGTACTTGGTGAACATATGTGGAGTTCCGTAGCTCTGTGGTTACAGTACTCGCTTTGTAAGCGAGAGACCTGGGTTCAATTCCCAGCAGGGTGAAACCTTGGGCAAGTTTCCTTACTCCACACGCCTGATAATAATCCCTCAAGAAAATAAAAAAATAATAACTTGGTCACTTCAAACCACGACTGTTTGTGGGACACTGCTGTGCGCAATTGGCTGCCGCACTTCACTCAGTGAAGCAATGTGTTAAAGGTTAAGCTCGCAGGTTTTATACTAATGCAAGAAAAAACAGTAATATCCTTTCAAAGGTAGAGGCATCTGCCTCCAGTGAAAAATATTGAATTGTCAACATCACATTACCCACATCTGCTCTGGACATACCATATGTTATGGTCACAAAATACAGTCATTTCACGTGACAGTATATTCTATGAAGCACTTTGAGACGTCGCAACGACATGATAAGGTGCTATATCAAATGCAAGGATTATTGTTATTAATATTATTATTATTATATGGTCTGCATCACATACTCCTGTGTTGTCACTTTTGTTTTTCTTAAAAACAAATAAGGTGCACATTAAAGTTTACAAGCATTAAAAGAGTGTAGCTGTATTAGATTAGAGCTATAATTTAGAATTTTAAATATTAAGCACCTGAGTAACCGCATTTTCAAAGCACTGCTCTCTGGATACATTTCTTTTCAAATGTATGGCATGATTTTACATTTTGCAATGTTCTACATAAACATGTTTTGATTAAAGAAAGAAAAGTCTTAAAAGAGATAGATGTAGTACTTGTGAAGGAAAGGCATCAAGGAGTATGGAAAAGGTAGGCAGGATTGAGAGAATTTTTGACTCTAAAGAAAAGTCTTGTACAGTATTTCCATTATTTAGGCCCAAGCAACCAGCATTGAATACTGGGTACATTGTGTTTCAATATATACCTTCCCAAACTACAAAATTATATTCCCTTCAATATTATTCAAATGCCATGACTTCAGCAAGTTCTCCTGTGTGATTTTACACCTTCATTGCTTGTGGCAAAATTCAACACGGTTAATATATTTAATAGGCATTTAGGTTTTTGTAGTTATGCATTTGCAATCCATAATGTAATGATAATTCATTCCTCGATTGTCGAGTTGAGATGTTACTCTCTCTGTTGAAGGCACATCTACTTTTTGGTTGGTTTAATTCAAATTTCAAGATATTGTGTTGTCGGGTTATCCTTGACAAGGAAATAAACTGCAAAAATGAACTGCGGCATAAAATGTCGGAAAGAAAGTAGCCATTGGATTTATTCTTAGAAAACATGATCCAAGCAACAGTAGACTACGCAAGTGGAATGAATATCAACTCCAGGGTGCTGACAAACATGCGATTTCATTGTTCGCTTATGGCTGAATCAAAGGGAAGAATGCCAAGACTCTCTGATGACGTTTTGCTTTTTAGTGTGAAAATTACTGCCAAGATTCCTAAACGCACATTTGTTTCCTTTCTCCAGCACCTTGTCAAGATAAAATTGGAACATTGATTTGGAACAACTAAAGTACATTAAAGTACTAAGGCTGATTTGTCACTGCAGTCGAATTGTCACTCACAAGATATAGAACATGAATTGCACGGGCCTTGAACATAGCTGGTAAATTTAACAAGATATGAGAAGACAGCAACAGTCAGCCTACAAGCTAAAGTTAGGCCTGTGAGAGCATTCATAATCTGCAAAGACATTAATATAAGATACAATGGTAATGTGCAATGCATATCTTGAGAATAATGTGCATCTCCTGTGAAGAAGTGGCAAATTAGCCACAAGGATTAATCTACTGAAAGATCTTGTTTGCTGTGTGCAGATAAACACTGGTCATATTTTCTATTTAACTAAAGATCAGTTACCCAAGCATGTGGTACAAAGCACAGTTGTAGCTAAAGAAGACTGAGGAAATTCACAGGGGTAATGGCAGCAAAAACAGACTTGAGAATACTGAATTGATAACTGATCAAACATAGAGAAGGGATAAATGTGCTATTGGAAATTGTTAACATTACCGCTCTGTAATCTTATAATTACTCCCATGTATTAATTCTTGTTTTATGTACACACACTTTACATAGGAGTTGTAGTTCAATTGTTCTTTTCGGCTGCATATGAATTAAAATTACAAGGATTTCCCATTACTGGGTTCCATTAAGTGGTTTAGTCCAATAAGTTGAATCACAAGCAAATAGGAAAATTCGCCTCTGAGAGGATAAAAGTTGCTGTATTATGATATAATGCCATTTCCTCAGACCAGATGAAATTGTTCATAAAATATTGTTATTCCAGCAAAAGATGCTTGTTGACAGAATGCATTCAATGCAATAAGGTATCAAAAAGGATTTTCCAATGAGATACAGAAAATATAAAGCTCCAAAAACATAAAATAGAGATTTGTAACAACTGTTAAATGAAAGTAAAACATATTAATCAAAACATTAGGTGAACAGAATTAACCTTATTGGAGACTGGTTATTTTCACTTGGCAGCATGCGTAAAGGTTTATTTATTCAGCAATGCATTACATCAAAAGCGAATTACATCCTTCAGATTGTGACAATTTTCAAAAGCAATTATCATTCTTGTATAACCTCTACCATCATTAAAACCTCACAATGAATACCTCGGGCTGAAACTACAAAAAGATCAGATACTTTATGTAGGATATAATATACCGTAATATATAATAAGGATTTTTGGAAAATATCAGGTAACAAAAAATAAGTATGATATTATTGGATTATCTTTCTCTCTGTAGATGGACTGTGTAAATTTTTATATAGTACATCTACAAGTCTTTCACAATGATATCAACCTAATGAAAATATACTCCAGGAAGAAGCAATATTTCAAGCTTGATTTGCCCACAGAGTATCTAATGAATGTGTGCCTCAGAGAACAACTAACTTATTTTTGATTGGCAGTAGCATAGTATTCCTTTATGTTTTATGGCAAGGAGGAATTTGTAGCCAGTTAATAAAAATGCATTTATGTAGCTGTAAATAAATTGACAATTTGAAACGAGTCACCAGTCATGAGACTGCTGTGCATGTTAAAAGGTCATTACTGCCAAAATTGGTTTCTTCCAAAATTAATTTGGTTGGAGAAAGCAGACTCCTTTCATATGCTATGGTAAATAGCAAACATTCATTATTTCTGCAGATTTCATACAAAACCAACATTTAGATTTGAAAACATATGTATGCAAACATTTGCATTGTCATCCTAAGACTGTGTTATTGCTCTCTGTACATCTGATACATATTTAATTATTTGTAGGCATAGAGGCACTGCACAAGTTGACACAAATGTGCTACTTAATTTGACAGGCTGGCAATCTAACTCAGCGACCTTAAGGATGACTTTTGTGGAAAAAGGAAAATAATCACCACTCCAATCACAATCAGTTATCTAAAACCAGCCAAAACATATTATCAGGGGGAAAGAAGAGGAAGCACTATTCAATCATGCTTATAGAGGATAATGCTTTTGGGATGAAATTCCAATCCACATGAGTAGCATCTCTAATGATACATACCTATAATGGAGAAAATTGCATTATAAATATACACTGTCAAAGGCTAAACAGCAAGAGGAATTTCAGCCTTCAGCTTCCAAAATAGGTAAAGAAATTCCATTCCCTGATATTTGGTGAATCAAACAAAATATCCTTTAACTCCACTGTATACTTTGTATTATAGCGTCATCTGTGCTGAAGTTGTCATTTCCACCCTTGGGAATAGACCATCTGGTGAGCACTAATGATTTTTCCACTGATCTGAGGCCTGAGTAAGGTAAAATGTGTTATCAAGTTGCTCATTTTCTTGAATTAGGCACTTCTTACCTAATACCAAGCAAATAGTTTATCATTATCGCAGCAAATAAATCATTAATCCTTGCGTTTGATAAAGCACAGCTTGGAGATATCATGAGGACATCTCAAGGACTGGAGGATTGAATGTATTGTAAAGTGCACTGACCGTGTATTTTGTAAGTGAACGTAGCAGCCAAATTGTGCACAGCATTGTCCCACAAACAACCATAAAATAAATGACCAATTTTATCTGGGGAATTGGTGTTCAAGAAACTCCTTCAGTTTTGAGTTGTGCCATGGGATCTTTAATGTCCACCTGGACTGGATCTTGATTTAATGTTTCATTTGAAGGACAGCACCTCTAACCATAACAGTAATAATAATCCTTGCATTTGATATAGCACCTTATCACATCGTTGAGCCGTCTCAAAGCGCTTCACAGAATGTATTGTAAAATATCGAATGTATGTTTCTGGATGAAACACAGCAGCCAATTGCGCACAGATGGAGTGCAGGGCACACAGGTGGAGCATCAACCTGGACTGTGTGAGTTAGCCAGGAACTTGAAGGGCAAAAATTCAACATTGTTTACTTATCAAATAATTATCAGAAATACTCAAATTAAAAGAAATAACAAATAATTTTGCAATACAAATCAAAATGTAACAAGTACGACAACAGCAATAAAGTTAATTTATACAGTGACTTACACATTTGTCCAAGGCGCTGGACATTCGCGGACCTGACCTGGGGGTTGGATTTGGAAGGGATGGGGCCAAGGGGAATGGGGGGAGGGGCAAGATGACCGGAGGCACAAACAAAGAGGAAGGTCTTGAGACAGACCTTGAAGGAGGCTGAGGTGATCTTGTACAAAAAGTACAAAAAGCTATTATAAAATAGAATCAAGGATTGCTTTATTTTCTGGGAATTTTTGCATCATAGCACCTTCATATATTCTACACACGTGGTGCACAATCCAATTCTATTACGTTTTTAATCAAGGACCAGAAAATGTCAATCAGCAGTGCTAGTGAATATGATGATCATTTCCTTTTCCCTCCCATGAGTAAATTGTAAGCGACAAGGCTCAGGTTCCTTAAAAAAAGGTCTCATGTACTACAGGAAGAAGCAAGATTCCTTTCCTATAAATTATTTAATAATGGCTAGAAAGACGTTTACAATACCATCAAAATAACAACAGCCATAACTTGAACTTATGTAGTATCCTGATAGGATCGATAATATTTTGGAGCATTTTCAGGGTTGGATGCCGAACAAGGGAGAAGAGGGAGTTGGCCATTGGCTGAATGGTAGGGGTAAGTTTTAAGGTGTAACTTAAAGACAGATAGAGAGATAGCAAGGCATAGGGCTAGAGGCAGGGAGTTCCAGAGGTATAGTGTCTGATGGCTCAGCCACTGATTGTGGCATGGAAGGGCCTGGGGATCGTGTAGCAGGTTTGTGCTAGTTGAGCAAAGGATGTAAATGTGGACTGAAGTTTTAAATATTGCCTGGATCCAAAGTCTTCTGGCATCCTATTCTGGACTCCCATCGGGTAGTGGTTAGTGTGCTCTCCTCAATTCACACCAAGTTATTCTTGCATCTCACCAGTTCTGGCCAGGCTCCACTGGCTCCCCATCACCGACCAGATCAACTTCAAGGTCCCCACTCCCTAGCACCTCCCTACCTCCTCACTCCCCAATCCACCACCTAGTGCCTCTGCTCGACTGGCACTGGCCTCCTGTTCATCCCTCGCACCCTCCGCCCCACCATCGGGGGTCACGCTTTCAGCCACTATGCCCCAAAACTCTGGAAAACTCTCCTTCAATCCCTCCGCCTTGCCTCCTCTCTCCCCTCTTTCAAGTCCCGCCTGAAAATTTTTCTCTTTGACCGTCCTTACGGCCACCTCCCCGCAGCTCGGAGTCAGGCTCCGCCACTGTTAAACACTATGAGATGCTATACTGTGTGGAGGGCTCTATATAAGTGCAAGTTGTTGTTGTATATCAAATGCAAAGATTATTATTATTATTAACAAATATCTGAAGAGGAACTTACTTGTATGTTCCAAAGTTTCATCTTTGGAATGGTCCTATGCCTCCAATGTAGCGGTGTGCACCACCACATAATCAAAATAATAAATACTATAATAATAATCTTCACATTTGGTATTGCGCTTTTCACATCAGGAATAGTCTCAAAGCGCTTCATAGGATTTACTGTGAAGAGGAATTGTGTATTTGTAGATGAACGTCGCAGCCCAATTGTGCACAACAGTGTCTGAAAACAGCCGTGATGCTGTGATACTACAGCATCAATTCAATTATTTGTTTCATGTGATACATATGTTGGAGCAATTTTGATGGACAATAGGCTTTAAATGCTCCATTATAACAAATAAAAATCCAACCTTATATTTGACATATTTATTCTGCCTAATTAGGAAGTCGTTAAATGGCACTATTCAAAAGAGTAGAAGGTGAGTTTCCCAGGGTACTGACCAGCAGTCTCCCAGATAAAATAGTTTTTTTAATTTCATGACTGTTTGTGGGATTTTGCTGTGAGCAAATTGGCTGCAACATTCGTCTACAAAATGCAGCCACTGCATTTCACAGGGATTTGTAAAATTTGTAAATATATAACCACATAATATCTCCTGAAATAACAAGTTAGCAAAGTTTATAAACTGGAGATGAACAATATATTTGGTCATTCTGTTGCACTTTGGAAATATCAATTCATGTTCTTTGTGACTAGTCAGTTTATTGGTGGCACAAGTTAACATTCTATAAATGGAAACAACTAGGAAGCAAACTAAGCGAATACTCCAAATTACAACAACAAAATTACATTTGTATAGCACCTTTCATGTCAGGAGGATGTCCCAAGGTGCTGAAAATTAAATTAAATATACATGACATTAAATATATGTTTCCCTGTGGGTTCAAGCAAACCGTAATCCAGGCTGACAATCGAGAGCAAAACTGAGGGAACACTGCATTATTTGCTGTATCTTTCTAAGTGAAACAATCAAGACAAAACAGAAATATGAAAGAAGTCAATCAACATCTGAGATATAATTCTTCAAGTAGGAATTTATATGAAGCATTTCCTTTCCAGATACCGATTGACCTGTGCATTTCCAGTATAGGCAATTTATTTTTAACCAAACAGCACAATGGTGGAAAATTTGTTCCATGGCAATGGCAGAACACAAGTTCACATAGGATTCATTGAAAGAATATGTGCATTCTGTGGCTCAATCATGAATTAAAAAAAACGTTTTTCTTTACAATTGGAAATATTCCTGCTCCTTTGGGGTATCATTCTTGATTTACTTTTGCTAAATGGATTCTGGGGTGTGTTGGGAACATACAACTCAAATGACACTAACAGCAACAACAACAACAACAACAAATTACATTTGTATAGTGCCTTTCACGTCAGGAGGACATCCCACAGAGGGTAAACATTTGTACCAGATGACAGATTTATCTCGAATAGAAGAATTATTCATTTTTCATATGTATCTGTGGATTAGATACATTCTTGGATGAATTTCCCTAGACCCGCTTACAATTTACAAAAATACACAACAGTTTACTTAGAATTTGGTCTCCTTTTCTGAAAAAGATTTAGCATAAAGCTTCATCTGTTTGCAGTCTTTAGTTTCAAAGATTAAAATTATGAAATATACGTGACTGAGTCCTGTCCTGGGTATTAGAGAACAGTTACCCAGTTTTGTAGCAAATCTTATCAAAATCCATAAGTAATTATTTTCCCAGTTTTAATATTTTATTTTCATCCTCATAATTCATTATATTCATCATTAATTAATTGAAGAGTTTCATCTTGATTATTCATTATATTTGTCATTAATTCATTCAAGATTTCCACCCAACAATCTAAAATGAAGGTTAAAATTAACACTAATAGCCTTTACCTAAATGAGCATAAAGCTCCAATCCAAAACAAATTAATTGCGTTACCAAAATAGGTGTAGTATCTAAGATATATAATATATATATATTATAAATTCACTCTGAGTGTTTTATTTATATCCAATTGAAAAACAATGAACAGAAAGTAAAACAAAAATAATTCATTTTGTAGTTCACACACATAGTATCTGTTAAAAGTAAGCTGCAATGAGGCCACAAGTTATTCAAAAATCAGTGATTGTTAGGAAGAAGTATTTCTTGTGGATTTTATTAGCATTCACCCAAGAGGTTAAATGTTTTACACAGGATATACTTTGCAAGCCCAGTGCAATTTCTGGAGCATTCAGCTGGACCATCAGACCAGGCACACTCCATTTGCTGGACTTTTCAAAGATTTAGCCAACCGTAAAATTAAATTGCTTTTTATATCAAATGCTTCTAAACGTTTAAATGGAGGTGACCTCAATCTGGATAAAATTCTTATTGTGATTACATCTATCATATCAACAGGAACATTTTTTAAGAATGAAGCTCCAGTAAAGCACAAGATACGTATGTAGTTCAAGTGCACAAGTTTAAATTTATTCAAGAAAGATTAATCAAAATGAATAGAGAATTAACTCTGAGATCATGATTACTCATTGCCCAAAGTTAATAGCTTTCCAACTTCTGAAGAGGGCTCCCACAAACAGCATCTAGTATTTCACTGTAAACATTACATTTAGTTTTTGAAAGATAATTAGCACTGAATGAAGGCTTATGTGCTAACTAAGCTAATGTTCAGAAGCTATTTAGTCTTGATAAGGTAGCGTTCAAAATACAAAATCTAGGAGGTCATACTATTAATAATAAAAATAATAATCCTTACATTTGATATTGACCATTTCAAGTCAGGAGGATATCACAAAGCATTCAACAGGATATATCGTAAAGTGGAGTAACCGTGTACCTTTTGGGCAAACACGTTTTCAAAAGAGAAATTCTCATGTGATAGAACCAATGTATTAAAACCCATTGAAATAGATTGAGTTGGGCAGATTCTTAAAAAGATAAATATTCTTTCATCACTTTCCTACATTTGTGTATTTATTTGTTAGAGATGGAAGACCTCTAGGCAAGTTATTCAAGAATCAAGGATTGTGAAGAAGAAGTATTTCTTGTGCATTCTATTAGCATTCAACCAAAAGACTGAATCTTTTACACAATATATACTTTCATTCTGTAATACATTGTGCCAAAACTAATATTGATTCTTGTATCCATTTCATGCTCATTGAGCTTTCAATCTGTCCATAGCACGCATGTGACCAAGTAACTCTTGTATGCTCAAACTGATGTAGGGAACGTACTTAGCGGGAGCTGATAAACTGTAAATTTTAAGATCTCATGGCATAACAATTTCCCTTGCGGGAATTGTAGCTCATCTGTTCCAAGTGCAAAGATATGGAAATAAAATCCAAACTACTGTTGCCATTTTATTTTGGCTGTTTGACTGCTTTGCGCATCTGGGCTGCCATGTTTGCCTACAAATACACAGTCACTCCACTTCAGAGTAAATCCTGTGAAGTGCTTTGGGACACTCACCCGATGTGAAAGGTTGCTATATCAAATACAAGGATTATTATTAATTTAATTGCTATGAATTATCGAAGCAGAAGCAGTGAAAACACAAGTGGAATAAAGTGTCCTTAAACGTTCAGCAAATTAGCTATATAATGCAATTCCTTTTATTGTCCAATTTTAATTTTTAACCTACTTACTGCTAGGTAAACGCACGTTTCTGTTTACCTAGCAGTAAGTAGGAACCCGTTTGGTAGTCGATTGGCAGATTGCTTTTCCGGGGATAATAATGCCTTAAAAAAAATTAAAATAATAATAATTTGGTCACTCAATTGTTTGTAGGATACTGCTGTATGCAATTGGCTGCCATGTTTCGCTCACAAGTATACAGTCAATTCACTTTACAATATATTCCGTGAAGCGCTTTGAGACATCTAGAAGACGTGAAAAGTGCTATATCAAATGCAAGGAATATTATTATTATTATATGTGGAGAGTTATTATTATACATGAGTGTTGAGCACAGATAGCATTATTTATAAAGCTAGACAGTATCATCCACAAAAGAGTCATTATCATTTATGTGAAAATTATACAGCCATTAATTGTAATTTCTATTTTACATAATTCATTAATAGTAAAATCCTTAAAATCATTTTAGAAATGCTATGCAAGGATATAATGATAGTAATCCTTGCATTTCAGATAGCACCTTATCATGTTGTTGAGACGTCTCAAAGCGCTTCATGGGATATACTGTAAAGTGAATTCAGTGTGTATTTTGTGGGGTGAAATGCAGCAGTCAGTTTGCACACAGAAATATCCCACAAACAGAGATAGAGTGAGTGAACAATTTTATTTGGGGAATTGTTGCTAAGATCATCAGAAAAATTCCCTTCTGTTTTCAAATAGAGCAATGGGATCTTTTATGTCCACCTGAACAGGCAGACCCAACTTCAGTTTAACATCTCATCAGACAAAAATCACCTCCGTCAATGCAACACACCCACAGCATTGCATTGGACTGTCAGTTTAGACAAGGCGGTTCCAAGTCCCAACATGGAAATTGAAAGATATTTTGTGAGCTGCAAATTAAGAGTGTGAAAGGAATTCAGTTTCGAGATGTAATATTTGTTCCTACTTTCAAATACAAACACTTTGAGAACTCATTCATTCTGTCTCTGACAATCCTCTACCACTAAACAGAGAAAACTACAGGAACGGTAAGAGTTCTGTAAGAAAGACAAAACTTATGAATTTGTGCAAATGGCATCACCACAGTAGCATTTTACCCTTTGTCAATGGTTGAATTGCTGTAAGGCCATCTGCCAGGACATCTATGGACCAGCCACCAATGATGAACCAATTCTGCTCCAATTGAGCAATTGGAAAATCCAGATTTTAGTTTTAACGCATCAATCTTCAACACAAACTTATTGTTCAAACACCTTTTTACTGTCAATGTTGAGTCTCAGAGCACATGGTTACAGTGTTGGCTAGACAGTCGTGTTGAGGAGTCCCTCACAGTGTCAGTAATCTAGACCCTACTTAATACCAAACACAATGTGTTGGCGTTCACCGCCAGAAACTTCTCAATACAGTACCGCACAGTACTTACACGGTGAAATGATACGTGAAGCACTTCCATCCGCTGGGCCTTTCCAAGAAGTTGTATACGTCTCCCTGCAGGCTAGTCTTAGTCAGGTAAGGTCGGTAAAAACAAACCGACCCATTGTTTCTATTAGTCTCCGAGCCTGCCATGGGGGGATTGTTGACCTGGAAGGTGGAGTGAGTTTTGTCCGCCTCAGGACTGGTTGGTACTCCTGATCCATTATTAACCTCTTGCTGGAGTGAAACTGGAGAGTAGCGAGCATCACCCGTGTCTTCGTTCACTTCCAAAAACATTGAGGAGCTTCGGTGGCCACTGATGCTGTGGAGTGAGGAGTTGGAGCTGTCCATTTGCCTGCTGAGATTGTACATGGGGTGTCCACCCGACTCACCGTTACCGTAAGGCATTGGGACATCTAGTGAGGCTCGATCCCCGGCGGATCTCTCATCTGAATGGATTTACCCCACAGGGGAAGGCAGCAGCAGGCAGGCAGGCAGGCGTTGTGTGGGACTTGGCATTGATGGTAAGGAGGTTTTGATCCCAGTCCTTTCGAAGTCGCACACACACACACAAGCAGCTCGTATCCCCTGGAAGAACAAGGAGAAGAAAAAGAGAGCGAACCTGAGAAAAAGAACAAATCTCGCTGAATGCAAATAAATTAGTTAAGAGATTATAAATAAATAACTTTTTTTAAAAAATACAAAGAACACACACTTGCAAATCTGCAATGAGTGCAATGGAGAGGTCAGTAGGGGGGGGAGTGGGGGGGCGATGGAATCTAGCTGCTATGGGAATAAAGTTGTTGCTCTGCAGTTACTCAGACGACAAGTGAAGAACAGATAAGATTAGGGCATTTAAAATAAAACTCTAGAGCATCGCCAGGGAGGGATGCGTTAAATACCAGGCGCATTATTTAAATAGCGACAGGGGAATTAATTTTTTTTGGGGGGGGACAGTTTTGCAAGAAAATGCCAAGAGGCAGATGGCGAGGCCACTTGGGCTGGAAAGCAAAAAAAAAAAAGCAAAAAAAATGTGAAAATTCAAAAAAAAAAAATGTTTACAATTTAAAAAAAGTTTTTTTTAAAAAAAGAAGAAAAAACTAAAAAAAAAAAGAAGCATAAGCCGAATTAAATAAGGCAAAGGAACCGTTCTTACTGTCAAGGGTTTTGTAGCGTTTGCCACAAACAACTGAGGATTCGCCAGACAACTCCACTGCAAAGTCACTTTGCGCACTTCCAGCAACACCCGCAGATGCAATGCACTGAAGTATCCCCCAAAGTGGGAGAGTGGGGGAGGTTGGGGTGGGGGTTGGGGTGCGGGTTGGGGGGGGGGGGGGACGAAGTCAACCCAAGAAACTGACCCGACCGACCCCCCCCACCCCCCGCTCTGTCTGTCTCACCTGCCTGGTCACCCGGAGCGGCTGTGGAGTGAGGAGTGAGGTGCGCTCCACTCGCCAGCGCGCAGTGACTGCGCTGCGCATCCACCTGTCGGGGGGGTGACACACACACACACAGACACACACACACACAGACAGATACACACACACACAGACACACACACACACACAGATAGACAGACAGACACACAGACAGATACACACACACAGATAGACAGACAGACAGACACACACACACAGATAGACAGACAGACACACACACACACACACATAGACACACACACACAGACAGACAGACAGACAGACAGACAGACAGACAGACAGACAGACAGACAGACAGACAGACAGACAGACAGACAGACAGACAGACAGACAGACAGACAGACAGACAGACAGACAGACAGACAGACAGACAAGCAGCAGAGCAGGCGCAGACCTGAGCCTCGCACCTGGGTCTGGGTCTGATCTCCTCACAATGTGTGCCCACTCCGCCCACTCCTCTTCTCAGCTCAGTCCCCCCACCCATCCTGTGTGGGAAGGGGGTGGCTGGGAGTGGGGGGTGGATGAGGGTGGGGGGTGGGGGAGGTTTGGAAGGTGGGGAGGAGTGAGTTCTCCTGAGGGTGGGGTGACCGTATTTTGTAAACCGAATGACAACATCATTTTTTTTTAAAAAAAATTGAACGCGACACAATTCTCGATCCACCGCTGTTTGGGGGACACTGCCGTGCGCCGATTGGCTGCCGCCTTTCGCCCGTAAAATATACAGTCAATTAACTTTACGGTATATTCTGCGAAGCGCTTTTGAGACGTCTCAAAAGACGTGATTAGGTGCTATGTCAAATGCAAGGATTATTATTAGTAGTAGTCGTAGTAGTAGTAGTATTAGTGATGCTGGCATTACTAGATATTGTTGGATTAATGGCGGCATTTCTCTGATCAGTGTTTTTGTTTTAGAATTGTAATATTCTTGCTAGTTTGCTGCTGAACTCATGACGGGGCAAATTTGGCCAGGGACATGATAATAATAATAGTAATAATCCTTGCACTTGACATAGCACCTGATCACATGCTTAAGACGTCTCAAAGTGCTTCACGGGATACTCTGTAAAGTGAATTGACTGTATATTCTGTGAGCGAAACCTCAATCGGGGACTGTCCTCGGATATCGTGTATATATGTTCACCCTACCTTAGGGCTAAGTTGATGTGCCTAGCATTGAAATATAAGAATCTTCTCAATGCTCTTTGACAGGCTTCAACAACAACAACAAGAAGATTCCATTTATAGAGCGCCTTTCACATCGGGAGGACTTCCCAAAGCGCTGGACAGTTGGGTCAGGACCCGAGCAGGGGGAAATGGTCAGGGTGAGGGGAGGGAAGGGAGGAAGCGAGGAGGGGGGAAATGGTCAGGGGGAGGGAAGGGAGAGGGCGAGGAGGGGGTAGAGAGTCGAGAGGGGAGCTGAAGGCACGGTCAAAGAGAAAGGTCTTGAGACCGGCCTTGAAGGAGGAAAGTGAGGAAGCAAGGCAAAGGTACTGGGGGATAGAGTTCCAGAGCCTAAGGGCTGAGAGGCTGAAGGTCCGGCCACCGATGGTAGGGTGGTTGGGGCGGGGGATGTGGAGCAGACCGGAGCCAGAGGAACGGAGGGTACGGGCAGGTAGACAGGGGGATAGTAGGTCGGAGAGGTAGGAGGGAGCGAGGCCGTGAATGGCCTTGTAGGTGAGGGTGAGGATCTTGAATTCGATTCTCTGGGGGATGGGGAGCCAGTGGAGGCGAGCGAGGGTGGGAGTGATGTGGTCACGAAGTCTGGTGCGGGACAGTACACGAGCTCCTGAGTTGGGTGGATTTGCAGTGCTCCAGGACGATGATCAGCCAGCCTGGCACATCACTGGGCACTTGGAGGAGCAATCGCTGAGGACAGGGAATCTTCTTGCCCAGCTCCTGTTAACGGTGCAAGCCAAAGCCCCAATGAGAACGATGGTCCTAGGCGGACAACCAGCGGGAAGCTTGACAGACCGTGCTTGCTAACGGCGGTTTTAGCTGTTGAACTTCAGCAGGACTGTAACACGTACTCTGGTATCCCGAAGGCTTGGTTCTTGCCAATTTAGTAATTTCCCAAATTAGGTAACCAGGTGCATCACTCTGGGGAAAGAGTGCGCATTCCATTCCAGACAAAGGGAACTTTCCAGATATTTGGTAGCAATCATGGGCGGACCTCTCAAAATATGGTTTGAATAATCGTAAACATGGTGAGGGGTTTCAATTGTACCAGACACCTGTCTGACTAAAAATAGCACACTGCAACCTGTTCACATCACAGTTGCACGGTGTGTGCAGCGTGTTGTGAACAGATACGTGCAGTGTGTTGTGAACAGGTGTGTGCAGTGTGATGTGAAACTGTGTGTCCAGTATGTTGTGAACAGGTGTGTGCAGTGTGAAGTGAACAGGTGTGTGCACACACTGCACACACCTGTTCACATCACACAGCACACACCTGTTCACAACACACTGCACATATCTGTTCACAACACACTGCACACACGGTTTCACAACACACTGCACACACATGTTCACAACACACGGCACACACCTGTTCTCATCACACTGCACACACCTGTTCACATAACACTGCACGCACCTGTTCAAATTACACTGCACACAGCTGTTCACTCACATTACAGTGCACATACGTTTCTTGATTAACAAGCTGTCTCAAGCTGAGCAGACACTGAAGACTACATTAACCACAAGGACCAGTAAATGTTACTCTCCTCTCTCAGTACCTTAAACTTTACAGCTGTTCTCATCACACACATCTCCCTCGTCCCAGTGGATGTGAAAAATTACAGTTATGGCAATCACCAACAAACCATCCAAGTGCCCTGATTTATTCAGAGTGCCCCTCCTCCAGTATAATTCCATTTGACTGGTTGCTTCTTATCAAATTCCTTCAAACAAGTTTGCGAAACTATCAAGATGATACATTTGGATGAAAGGCATTACATAAGTGCAAATTATTATTGTTGTTGAGTAAATTTTAAGGCATTTAAAGCCTATATAATTAAATACAAATAATACAGTAAATAAATAGTAGAGGTCCTTTTGGCTTGATGTTTTAGGTCCCATTGGAGCTTTCTATTATAATTCCATTTTCTTGTTCTTTTTCAATATTTATTGAGAACTTTACTCATGTGTTTATTTGATTTCCTTTAAACTGTGTAAATTGACTCAGCTTCAATAGATGCTTGTGATTATAATCGCCTTCTACATCCTAAAAAGTCTTTGTCTGTTAAAAATAAATCTACCAACCTCATTCATTCTTTATGCGGGAAGAAAGTTATATTGTCTCATTTCTATTTACTTACATCAGGAAAGGAATTAATTTATTTACAAACAAAGGTAAAAAAGCTTAGCAATAAGAAGTTACATTAGCAGCAAAACATTCAAAATATTTTGTTTGTGGCAGAACTATACTGAACAATATCCGGTTGGCATTCTGTGCACATGGATTAATTCCTGCTTTGGATGCACATAAAACCCTTTTGAAGGAGATGCTCCTCTGAAAAACATCATCCCAAGGACAGTTGGTTGAGCACCAGACTTGAGTCCAGATGTTACCTTTATGCAAACAATAAACTGTTGGAATTAGATAGAAGCCAAAGCCCTTTAGAAGGGCTTGAATCCACAATCAGTAGAATGATGTCAATTGAGCCGTATGCAACAGAATACGATTTACAATTATATAAGCGCCTTTCACATTGGGAGGATGTCTCAAAACGCTTTGCCCTGTTCCCCTACACCCGAGCCAGGGGGTGGGAGCTGAAGAGGGTGGGAGGGGAAAAATAACTGAAAATGCGGTCAAACAGGTGAGGTTTGAGACAAGCTTTAAATATGGAGAGAGGGTGAGTCAAAGGGATAAAGAAAGACAGGAACACACTTGTGCAAAGTAAACTGGCCAAAGAAGTTATACATAATAATAATCATCCTTACATTTGCTATTCATGTCAGGGGAACATCTCAAAGCACTTCACCGGCTATACGGTAAAGTCTAGTGACTGTATTTGTATTTTGTGGATGAGCATCAGCCTTTTGGTAAATGACCAAAATTGTCGCCAGGAGAAACTCCTTTTCCTTTCAGAATACGATGTGGAAGGCGCTATATAAATATAAATTTGATTTGTATTGGATAGAGCCATGGGAGCTTTAACATCCACTTTCCAACAATGCAGCACACCCGCAACACCCACATTGTCAGCCAAGACTATATGAGTTCCCAATCCTGACGTGACATTCAGCATACACTGCAAATAGGCATGGTCCAGTGACAAGGTCATCTAGCTGAACAAATGTAACACAAACCATAGATTGATGGAGATGGTGATCTCTGCACTAATAAAAAGACTACGTTATGAGATAAAAATAAATAAGATAAGAACTCACCTAAAATGCTGAAACTGATAAACTGACCCTAATGTCACAGGCATACAATGCATGGTATTTCAAAATAAATACCAGTCTGAAATATTAGAAATATAATTTTCTCCTTGACATGAATAGATAAAAATTGAATGGATGAATTGTCAGCAACTTGACGGATAGAAAATTGTAGAATTACTGTATAATAAAAATTAATCCTGACCCTAAGCCTAGATATTCACTCAAACAAGTTATCCTAAATATAATTATAATGCAACACTAAACCTCCTGGTAACGGAAGATAAAAGAAAAAAGTTAGGATCCAGCAAAGCTATTATTATTATTTACAATGAAAGAGAAAAGTATATCTTATTAAATTATATATCTGTTCCTCCTTATGTCAAAACAGCTGTTTTCTATTCCCTCACTCTCGCTCGCACACACACACAATCATATTCTTCACAAATTCTGTTCATATGGCATGCGTATCTTTTCACATGTGGGGTAGGGGGGAAGGAGGGAAGAAAACAGAGAGTAGGGAAATGGGACTAGAGATGAGAGTAACAGTGGGGGAACAAGCACCAGCACAGACACAATGAGTAGAGAGAGAGAGACAGTAGGGGAATGGGGTTCCCAGAGACAGTGACGGTGTAGGTCTCAAACCAGCACCTAGTGATGCACAAATGTGCCAGGGATAACTCTGCCTCCAATTGTGCCATCGTGGATTGTATCATGATTGGTGCTGAAACTCGGTTGGGGGAGGGGTGGTGGGAAAGAAGATCAGCGATGTAAATTTCAAATACACTATGATCTATTGTCCTGATATTCTGGGCTTTAGAGAGCAAGTTTCACGAGCTTTCAATTCCCTGTATCCCCTTATGCTCACACAAATAAATATTATTTTAGTTTGCAAAAAAAATCCTTTTTTTTGAAACCCCAAATAACTTTAAGTTGTACACTGATGGCAATTGGCATAGTGGTCTCTGGTGTTGCTTTCAAACCCTATATCCTTGCATAAAATCCAAGGAACTTATCATGATCACCTGTTACAAGAGAATTTGAGGTAGTTTAAAGTATTTGTGCTAGATCTGAATTCAAGAACAAATTAGCTAGAGTTCTGTTAGGAAATGATATCTCCAGGTATAATATATAGTTTAAGACATAAGGTCATGCAACTGCCAGGCTGGTGGAAGGCGAACTGGATGGAGCTAGCAAATTCTTATTTTCTTATGTTCTTATGAGTGTCTTTAAATTGGGGAGTTCCTGATGAAAAAGATAAGGAGCAACTAAAATAGTGTAACCTGTAGCCTGTGAAGAGTTCATGAGGTTCACTTGGTGTCATATATAAAGAGAAGGAAACTTAAATCCTTCACCTTCTGATATCTTCTGAACTCTCAAATTCCAGGGTTATGTTTACGTTTTAACCATGATTAGTTGTAATCATTGTTGAAATGCAGTTTGTTGATTGAGGTATATCCCGAAGATCACATGAAAGGATGCTCAAAATAATTTTTTTGCAATAGTGTTTTATCCATCCATTTGGAACACAAATATTTATCTTTTACTGATATTTATGTTTCAAAAACAATCAAACTCAACAAAAAAGTATGAAGTAAACACTCCCAACTAGCTTTGATACTGGTCTTTATGTAGTTAGTGAAGTGTAAATGTTAGCAATAGAGTATCAACAACAACAACAACAAGATTCCATTTATAAAGTGCCTTTCACGTCAGGAGGACGTCCCAAGGCGCTGCACAGTTGGGTCATGACCCGAGCAGGGGGCAAATGGTCAGGGTGAGGGGAGGGAAGGGAGGGAGCGAGGAGGGGGGAAATGGTCAGGGTGAGGGGAGGGAAGGGAGGGAGCGAGGAGGGGGAAGAGAGTCGAGAGGGGAGCTGAAGGCTCGGTCAAAGAGTATCCTTTCCTGCATTGTCCTTGAAGAGAAAGAAAGTGAAAAGGGTCACCAGTAACTTGAGCTGCCGCAGAGATAAAAGAGCAGGATGATTAAAATGCTTCCCCCATTGTATTCCAACAACACACAGAAGAGCTTTTTGTTTTTGTTCCAGATCAGGAAACACATCTCCAGATTACATCTTGTAATCTCTCTTGACATCTCGTTGAATTATCAGATTTATCTCACTTTGCGCTCAATATCAGTAGTGGAACAAGTAGTGAACTGAGGCCAGTGTAGACATGGAAAATAAATTTATTTCAAATAACTCTTATGGCATTATTCATCTAACATCCCTGGGCAGATATCTCTATTTTAGTTATGAATATGAGAATGCAATAGTTACAAATATTATTGTCTTTTTTATTAAGATTTGAAGGTCGTTGTTGTTTTAATATAGTGTCTTGCAGAACATGTTTCTAAGTTTACCTGCAGAGATGGACACAATTATAGGGAGCACTTTAAACAACATTTATGTTGTGTCTTGGAGAGCTTTTAACAACATTTATGATATGACATTTAAATGTGCCACCACTGTTATGTTTGCCATGTGTCCAACCATTTATGTTTGTCTTTAAGACTGAAAGTCATATTGAGACATGCAGAGAGAGGAAAGGGTTGTAGGAAACTGAATTGTTTACCTGGCTTCCCTTAAGTATTTATTTGAAATCTATAACATTGAAACTTGCATTTTTATAGTGCCCAGTAAAACATAAACATCTCAAAGCACTTTAAAACATATTGATTAGAAATGAAAGTTGTTGCATCAGAAAATGCAGGAACTAATCTGTAACCAACAACAACTCTTGCCTACAATATACAAAGTCACTTCACTTCACAGTTGAGATGTCCTGATGTGTAAGGCACTATATCAAATGTACATCAAATGTAAGGATTATTATCTTATTTTATCTCATAAACAAGATAAGTAGCTAAAATAATTACCTTTGGGTAGGTAAAATTAATACTAATATAATAATCCTGGCATTTGAGTTTGTGGCTTCTCACAAGATGTCTTAAAGTGTTTCACAGGATTTTACTGTGAAAAGTCATGACATTCATGGAGTCCTGTAGCTCAGTGGTTAGAGCACTTGCCTTGGAGGTGACAGACCTGGGTTCGATTCCCAGCAGGGCAAAACATTGAGTAAGTTTCCTTGTTCCACGCACCTCTGTTTACCTAGCAGTTGGTAGGAATTTGGTTGTTAGTCAATTGACAGATCTCTTTTCTGCAGGTAATAAATCCTTCAAAAAACAATAATGATAATAAATTGGTCACTCAATCCATGACTGTTTGTGGGACACTGTTGTGTGCAATTGGCTGTCGGGTTTCGTCTACAAAATATATAGTCAATTCACTTTACTGTATATTCTGTGAAGTGCTTTGAGACGTCTTTAAGATGTGATAAAGCGCTGTATCAAATGCAAGGATTATTATTATTATAGGCAAATGCAGTAGCCAATTTCCGTATACCAATATCCCACAAACAGCCATGAAGTGGAAGTGAATGACTAATTTTATTTGGGGGACTGTTGGCCAGGAGACCTTCTGACTTAGAGGCCAAAAGTACTACCGACTGAGGAGTCAGACTGGCACTGAAACCAAGTATTTAAAGTTGGTGGAGAAATTTTCAAGAATTGGTTTGCGGGTGGGCGAGAGAGAATGGCCATGAGTGTGCCAGCCTGGCTCAATGGTTGCACTCTCACTTCTGAGTCAGAAGGTGGTGGGACTGGAACTCACACTTTCTAAGATGACATTGCAATGCAGTGCTGGTGGGGGGGGGCGTGGGGTGGGGGGTAGGTGGGTGTTGCATTGTTGCAGGTGCCGTCCTTCGGTTGAGAAGTTAAACCAAGGTCCTGTCTGCCTGTTCGGGTGGATGTTAAATATCCCATAGCACTATTCGAAAGGAAGAGGTAGTTTCTGGCGATGTCCTGCACAACAATCACCCAAATCAGATTGGTCACTCACTCCGTGGTTGTTTGTGGGACATTGCTGTGTGCAAATTAGCTATTGAGGTTTGCCCACGAAAATACACAGTCACTCACTACACTTTACAACATATCCTGTGAAATGCTTTGAAAAATGGAGGGATTATTATCATTATTAAGTGTCAAGTGGTCAGTGTCAACTCCAAAGTCCACCAAACACTAGCCCAAAAGTAGCCCAATAATGATGCCTTCCTTGCCTTACCTATGGGAAAGCAGCACAGTGGCCAATTTAAGTTAGTGATTTTGAAACAATGTAAGAGAAAAGATCGGGGAGGGGGGCACGATTTAAAATTAAAAAATGAAGATTTAAGCACCCGCCCAAAGCCGTTGTTTTCAGGCACGGTTCCAACAAAACCCGCCCAACTGGGCGTGAACCGCCAACTGTGTTGATAACATTTATGGATAGGTTCACTGACTATCATCTTTCCATTGTGTTAACAAGGAGAATCCTTCCCACCCTTTACAATGCGCTGTTTAAAGGTAGAAATATGGGCATTGAAAAAAATCACTGAATCATTTAATTATTTTGGTAAATTTGTTTCAGATTCCAAACTTCTTGCATCTCACTCCACCTGCAATAAAAAGACATTGTGAAGCTTTAAAAGGTAAGCCTCAATTGTCTAATTCCCTTTTAAAAGCTATTATGGATTCTGCTTCAATAACCATAAACTTCTGTCTTCTGTTGAAAACAAATTCAAGCACGACATTGAAAATTGGAGTGTAAAAAGTACGCATCCTAACTTACAACCACTCTTTCACTCACATTAACTCACAATAGAAATTATATACAATTTTTATTTAGTGAATATTACTAAAAGTTGTATTGCAAAATATTTGCTACATACAGCTTTACGTATCTTTAACAAATTTTACAGAAAAGCCTTCACAGCTTCATTCCTTTTTGAAAATCATTTTTTTTCAGTTAAACTTCAAGAAAATTTCAGTTAAATCTCATTCAGAAACTACTCTTAACAGTGTATGCTGCAGAGCACATTGAGACATTCTCTGGACTTGACTACATCAAATGCAAGGATCGTTTAGTTATTTATTCATTACTGGAATTTCAACTGCCATGTGCAATTTCAAGATAATAGGTAAAGAATTTGCATCTGATTATTACATCTCCATTGTTTTGTAGCTACATTTGCAGAAGAGAAAAAAAACAAGATTCACCACATTTTCTTTTCCAGTACTTGACTGAGTCATAAGATTGTGGGTTCAAGCCCCAAATTGGTATTTCGAGCTTATGTAGACTAGGCTGACACTTCAATGCAGTGCTGAAGGTGTGCTGCATTGTCCTGAGATGCTGTTGTTAGAATGAGATATTAAACTAAAGTCCCATCTGCTTATTCAGGTGAACATCAGAGATCCAATGACACTCTTTGAAAAGAGAAGGGATTTTCTCCTGGTGTCCAATAATTATACAAATAAAATTATAGGACTGTTTGTGGGACATTGCTGTGCAAATTTTCTGCCGAATTTGCCTATAAAATACACAGTAACTACTCTTAACAGTATATGTTGTGAAGTGCATTGAGACATCCTCCTCACGTGAAAGGTGCTGATGTGAGGATTATTTACTCATTCACGCAATACTGGAATTTCAACTTCATTCTCTCCTTCCCATAAAAACTGTGTTGTGGCACCACCGAAGTAAACTGCTCAACTTACCTTTATTTTCGGCCTTGGTGGTGTGCTGCACTGTAGTCTTGGAAGTTCAATTTAGATTTTTTTTTAAAGTTTATACTTACAAAGAATGTACAGCACGGAAACAATTCCAACCAATCCTTGCCAATGTTTATATTCCACATGAGTTTCCACCCATTCCTTACTCACTCCCATACCCTTCTATTTCCCTCTCATGTGAATGTCTAGCTTCCTCTTGAATGTATCTAAAGAAGTATATAACTAAGAGTTGGTCAATGTTGGCACCGACTACCTGATGGAAAGTGTTATATTTTCTGTGAATTATTTTCCCTGACAAACCAAAAAAGTGAACTATCCAGAGAGAATATGATTAGATAATGACAATAATAATAATCCTTGCATTTGATATAGTGCCTTATCGCATCTTCAAGACGTCCCAGTGTGCTTCACAGAATATACTGTAAAGTGAATTGACTATATTTTGTGGGCGAAATGCAGCAGCCAATTGCGCACTGCAGTGTCCCACAAACAGTTGTGTATTGCGAGACCAATTTATTTATAAAGTAACTACTGATGAAGAGTAAGAGCAATTGCTGTTTTGTTTACAAAATCGATGTATACCAAGGATCATGCAGAAAATTAATGCATTTCTTTTGCATTTGGGCCAGTGGATGATCTTTCATCTGTATTTTCATACAGATGTAGCAGATATTATTCTAGCAAGATATGCATATGTTAGCTATCACTGTACTTGATGGAACAGAATTTAGGGTTCTTTATAACTTAGTATACTTTAATGCTTAATGTTTTCTTTCCCTTGACATTCTGTATTTCAGATTTCTGCACTGAGTGGCCTGCCGCACTTGATAGTGATGAGAAATGTGAGGAGCACTTTCCAATTGTAATTAAGACGACCGATTATGTTGCTGCAGGACCTTCGCTCCGAAATCCCAAAGCAAGAGTGGTCACCTTTGTCCTTAAACGTTCAGCAAATTAGCTATATAATGCAATTCCTTTTATTGTCCAATTTTAATTTTTAACCTACTTACTGCTAGGTAAACACACGTTTCTGTTTACCTAGCAGTAAGTAGGAACCCGTTTGGTAGTCGATTGGCAGATTGCTTTTCCGGGGATAATAATGCCTTAAAAAAAATTAAAATAATAATAATTTGGTCACTCAATTGTTTGTAGGATACTGCTGTATGCAATTGGCTGCCATGTTTCGCTCACAAGTATACAGTCAATTCACTTTACAATATATTCCGTGAAGCGCTTTGAGACATCTAGAAGACGTGAAAAGTGCTATATCAAATGCAAGGAATATTATTATTATTATATGTGGAGAGTTATTATTATACATGAGTGTTGAGCACAGATAGCATTATTTATAAAGCTAGACAGTATCATCCACAAAAGAGTCATTATCATTTATGTGAAAATTATACAGCCATTAATTGTAATTTCTATTTTACATAATTCATTAATAGTAAAATCCTTAAAATCATTTTAGAAATGCTATGCAAGGATATAATGATAGTAATCCTTGCATTTCAGATAGCACCTTATCATGTTGTTGAGACGTCTCAAAGCGCTTCACGGGATATACTGTAAAGTGAATTCAGTGTGTATTTTGTGGGGTGAAATGCAGCAGTCAGTTTGCACACAGAAATATCCCACAAACAGAGATAGAGTGAGTGAACAATTTTATTTGGGGAATTGTTGCTAAGATCATCAGAAAAATTCCCTTCTGTTTTCAAATAGAGCAATGGGATCTTTTATGTCCACCTGAACAGGCAGACCCAACTTCAGTTTAACATCTCATCAGACAAAAATCACCTCCGTCAATGCAACACACCCACAGCATTGCATTGGACTGTCAGTTTAGACAAGGCGGTTCCAAGTCCCAACATGGAAATTGAAAGATATTTTGTGAGCTGCAAATTAAGAGTGTGAAAGGAATTCAGTTTCGAGATGTAATATTTGTTCCTACTTTGAAATATAAACACTTTGAGAACTCATTCATTCTGTCTCTGACAATCCTCTACCACTAAACAGAGAAAACTACAGGAACGGTAAGAGTTCTGTAAGAAAGACAAAACTTATGAATTTGTGCAAATGGCATCACCACAGTAGCATTTTACCCTTTGTCAATGGTTGAATTGCTGTAAGGCCATCTGCCAGGACATCTATGGACCAGCCACCAATGATGAACCAATTCTGCTCCAATTGAGCAATTGGAAAATCCAGATTTTAGTTTTAACGCATCAATCTTCAACACAAACTTATTGTTCAAACACCTTTTTACTGTCAATGTTGAGTCTCAGAGCACATGGTTACAGTGTTGGCTAGACAGTCGTGTTGAGGAGTCCCTCACAGTGTCAGTAATCTAGACCCTACTTAATACCAAACACAATGTGTTGGCGTTCACCGCCAGAAACTTCTCAATACAGTACCGCACAGTACTTACACGGTGAAATGATACGTGAAGCACTTCCATCCGCTGGGCCTTTCCAAGAAGTTGTATACGTCTCCCTGCAGGCTAGTCTTAGTCAGGTAAGGTCGGTAAAAACAAACCGACCCATTGTTTCTATTAGTCTCCGAGCCTGCCATGGGGGGATTGTTGACCTGGAAGGTGGAGTGAGTTTTGTCCGCCTCAGGACTGGTTGGTACTCCTGATCCATTATTAACCTCTTGCTGGAGTGAAACTGGAGAGTAGCGAGCATCACCCGTGTCTTCGTTCACTTCCAAAAACATTGAGGAGCTTCGGTGGCCACTGATGCTGTGGAGTGAGGAGTTGGAGCTGTCCATTTGCCTGCTGAGATTGTACATGGGGTGTCCACCCGACTCACCGTTACCGTAAGGCATTGGGACATCTAGTGAGGCTCGATCCCCGGCGGATCTCTCACCTGAATGGATTTACCCCACAGGGGAAGGCAGCAGCAGGCAGGCAGGCAGGCGTTGTGTGGGACTTGGCATTGATGGTAAGGAGGTTTTGATCCCAGTCCTTTCGAAGTCGCACACACACACACACACACACAAGCAGCTCGTATCCTCTGGAAGAACAAGGAGAAGAAAAAGAGAGCGAACCTGAGAAAAAGAACAAATCTCGCTGAATGCAAATAAATTAGTTAAGAGATTATAAATAAATAACTTTTTTAAAAAATACAAAGAACACACACTTGCAAATCTGCAATGAGTGCAATGGAGAGGTCAGTAGGGGGGGAGTGGGGGGCGATGGAATCTAGCTGCTATGGGAATAAAGTTGTTGCTCTGCAGTTACTCAGACGACAAGTGAAGAACAGATAAGATTAGGGCATTTAAAATAAAACTCTAGAGCATCGCCAGGGAGGGATGCGTTAAATACCAGGCGCATTATTTAAATAGCGACAGGGGAATTAATTTTTTGGGGGGGGGGACAGTTTTGCAGGAAAATGCCAAGAGGCAGATGGCGAGGCCGGAAAGCAAAAAAAAAAGCAAAAAAAATGTGAAAATTCAAAAAAAAAAATGTTTACAATTTAAAAAAGTTTTTTTTAAAAAAAAGAAGAAAAAACTAAAAAAAAAAAGAAGCATAAGCCGAATTAAATAAGGCAAAGGAACCGTTCTTACTGTCAAGGGTTTTGTAGCGTTTGCCACAAACAACTGAGGATTCGCCAGACAACTCCACTGCAAAGTCACTTTGCGCACTTCCAGCAACACCCGCAGATGCAATGCACTGAAGTATCCCCCAAAGTGGGAGAGTGGGGGAGGTTGGGGTGGGGTTGGGGTGCGGGTTGGGGGGGGGGGGGACGAAGTCAACCCAAGAAACTGACCCGACCGACCCCCCCCCCCCGCTCTGTCTGTCTCACCTGCCTGGTCACCCGGAGCGGCTGTGGAGTGAGGAGTGAGGTGCGCTCCACTCGCCAGCGCGCAGTGACTGCGCTGCGCATCCACCTGTCGGGGGGGTGGGGGGGGGAGTGACACACACAGACACACACACACACAGACATACACACAGACAGATACACACACACACAGACACACACACACACACAGATAGACAGACAGACACACAGACAGATACACACACACAGATAGACAGACAGACAGACACACACACAGATAGACAGACAGACACACACACACACACATAGACACACACACACACAGACAGACAGACAGACAGACAAGCAGCAGAGCAGGCGCAGACCTGAGCCTCGCACCTGGGTCTGGGTCTGATCTCCTCACAATGTGTGCCCACTCCGCCCACTCCTCTTCTCAGCTCAGTCCCCCCACCCATCCTGTGTGGGAAGGGGGTGGCTGGGAGTGGGGGGTGGATGAGGGTGGGGGTGGGGGAGGTTTGGAAGGTGGGGAGGAGTGAGTTCTCCTGAGGGTGGGGTGACCGTATTTTGTAAACCGAATGACAACATCATTTTTTAAAAAAAAATTGAACGCGACACAATTCTCGATCCACCGCTGTTTGGGGGACACTGCCGTGCGCCGATTGGCTGCCGCCTTTCGCCCGTAAAATATACAGTCAATTAACTTTACGGTATATTCTGCGAAGCGCTTTTGAGACGTCTCAAAAGACGTGATTAGGTGCTATGTCAAATGCAAGGATTATTATTAGTAGTAGTCGTAGTAGTAGTAGTATTAGTGATGCTGGCATTACTAGATATTGTTGGATTAATGGCGGCATTTCTCTGATCAGTGTTTTTGTTTTAGAATTGTAATATTCTTGCTAGTTTGCTGCTGAACTCATGACGGGGCAAATTTGGCCAAGAACATGATAATAATAATAGTAATAATCCTTGCACTTGACATAGCACCTGATCACATGCTTAAGACGTCTCAAAGTGCTTCACGGGATACTCTGTAAAGTGAATTGACTGTATATTCTATGAGCAAAACCTCAATCGGGGACTGTCCTCGGATATCGTGTATATATGTTCACCCTACCTTAGGGCTAAGTTGATGTGCCTAGCATTGAAATATAAGAATCTTCTCAATGCTCTTTGACAGGCTTCAACAACAACAACAAGAAGATTCCATTTATAGAGCGCCTTTCACATCGGGAGGACTTCCCAAAGCGCTGGACAGTTGGGTCAGGACCCGAGCAGGGGGAAATGGTCAGGGTGAGGGGAGGGAAGGGAGGAAGCGAGGAGGGGGGAAATGGTCAGGGGGAGGGAAGGGAGAGGGCGAGGAGGGGGAAGAGAGTCGAGAGGGGAGCTGAAGGCACGGTCAAAGAGAAAGGTCTTGAGACCGGCCTTGAAGGAGGAAAGGGAGGAAGCAAGGCAAAGGTACTGGGGATAGAGTTCCAGAGCCTAAGGGCTGAGAGGCTGAAGGTCCGGCCACCGATGGTAGGGTGGTTGGGGCGGGGGATGTGGAGCAGACCGGAGCCAGAGGAACGGAGGGTACGGGCAGGTAGACAGGGGGATAGTAGGTCGGAGAGGTAGGAGGGAGCGAGGCCGTGAATGGCCTTGTAGGTGAGGGTGAGGATCTTGAATTCGATTCTCTGGGGGATGGGGAGCCAGTGGAGGCGAGCGAGGGTGGGAGTGATGTGGTCACGAAGTCTGGTGCGGGACAGTACACGAGCTCCTGAGTTGGGTGGATTTGCAGTGCTCCAGGACGATGATCAGCCAGCCTGGCACATCACTGGGCACTTGGAGGAGCAATCGCTGAGGACAGGGAATCTTCTTGCCCAGCTCCTGTTAACGGTGCAAGCCAAAGCCCCAATGAGAACGATGGTCCTAGGCGGACAACCAGCGGGAAGCTTGACAGACCGTGCTTGCTAACGGCGGTTTTAGCTGTTGAACTTCAGCAGGACTGTAACACGTACTCTGGTATCCCGAAGGCTTGGTTCTTGCCAATTTAGTAATTTCCCAAATTAGGTAACCAGGTGCATCACTCTGGGGAAAGAGTGCGCATTCCATTCCAGACAAAGGGAACTTTCCAGATATTTGGTAGCAATCATGGGCGGACCTCTCAAAATATGGTTTGAATAATCGTAAACATGGTGAGGGGTTTCAATTGTACCAGACACCTGTCTGACTAAAAATAGCACACTGCAACCTGTTCACATCACAGTTGCACGGTGTGTGCAGCGTGTTGTGAACAGATACGTGCAGTGTGTTGTGAACAGGTGTGTGCAGTGTGATGTGAAACCGTGTGTCCAGTATGTTGTGAACAGGTGTGTGCAGTGTGAAGTGAACAGGTGTGTGCACACACTGCACACACCTGTTCACATCACACAGCACACACCTGTTCACAACACACTGCACATATCTGTTCACAACACACTGCACACACGGTTTCACAACACACTGCACACACATGTTCACAACACACGGCACACACCTGTTCTCATCACACTGCACACACCTGTTCACATAACACTGCAGCACCTGTTCAAATTACATGCACACAGCTGTTCACTCACATTACAGTGCACATACGTTTCTTGATTAACAAGCTGTCTCAAGCTGAGCAGACACTGAAGACTACATTAACCACAAGGACCAGTAAATGTTACTCTCCTCTCTCAGTACCTTAAACTTTACAGCTGTTCTCATCACACACATCTCCCTCGTCCCAGTGGATGTGAAAAATTACAGTTATGGCAATCACCAACAAACCATCCAAGTGCCCTGATTTATTCAGAGTGCCCTCCTCCAGTATAATTCCATTTGACTGGTTGCTTCTTATCAAATTCCTTCAAACAAGTTTGCGAAACTATCAAGATGATACATTTGCATGAAAGGCATTACATAAGTGCAAATTATTATTGTTGTTGAGTAAATTTTAAGGCATTTAAAGTCTATATAATTAAATACAAATAATACAGTAAATAAATAGTAGAGGTCCTTTTGGCTTGATGTTTTAGGTCCCATTGGAGCTTTCTATTATAATTCCATTTTCTTGTTCTTTTTTAATATTTATTGAGAACTTTACTCATGTGTTTATTTGATTTCCTTTAAACTGTGTAAATTGACTCAGCTTCAATAGATGCTTGTGATTATAATCGCCTTCTACATCCTAAAAAGTCTTTGTCTGTTAAAAATAAATCTACCAACCTCATTCATTCTTTATGCGGGAAGAAAGTTATATTGTCTCATTTCTATTTACTTACATCAGGAAAGGAATTAATTTATTTACAAACAAAGTAAAAAAGCTTAGCAATAAGAAGTTACATTAGCAGCAAAACATTCAAAATATTTTGTTTGTGGCAGAACTATACTGAACAATATCCGGTTGGCATTCTGTGCACATGGATTAATTCCTGCTTTGGATGCACATAAAACCCTTTTGAAGGAGATGCTCCTCTGAAAAACATCATCCCAAGGACAGTTGGTTGAGCACCAGACTTGAGTCCAGATGTTACCTTTATGCAAACAATAAACTGTTGGAATTAGATAGAAGCCAAAGCCCTATTAGAAGGGCTTGAATCCACAATCAGTAGAATGATGTCAATTGAGCCGTATGCAACAGAATACGATTTACAATTATATAAGCGCCTTTCACATTGGGAGGATGTCTCAAAACGCTTTGCCCTGTTCCCCTACACCCGAGCCAGGGGGTGGGAGCTGAAGAGGGTGGGAGGGGAAAAATAACTGAAAATGCGGTCAAACAGGTGAGGTTTGAGACAAGCTTTAAATATGGAGAGAGGGTGAGTCAAAGGGATAAAGAAAGACAGGAACACACTTGTGCAAAGTAAACTGGCCAAAGAGGTTATACATAATAATAATCATCCTTACATTTGCTATTCATGTCAGGGAAACATCTCAAAGCACTTCACCGGCTATACGGTAAAGTCTAGTGACTGTATTTGTATTTTGTGGGTGAGCATCAGCCTTTTGGTAAATGACCAAAATTGTCGCCAGGAGAAACTCCTTTTCCTTTCAGAATACGATGTGGAAGGCGCTATATAAATATAAATTTGATTTGTATTGGATAGAGCCATGGGATCTTTAACATCCACTTTCCAACAATGCAGCACACCCGCAACACCCACATTGTCAGCCAAGACTATATGAGTTCCCAATCCTGACGTGACATTCAGCATACACTGCAAATAGGCATGGTCCAGTGACAAGGTCATCTAGCTGAACAAATGTAACACAAACCATAGATTGATGGAGATGGTGATCTCTGCACTAACAGTATTGAACTGCCAAATAAAAAGACTACGTTATGAGATAAAAATAAATAAGATAAGAACTCACCTAAAATGCTGAAACTGATAAACTGACCCTAATGTCACAGGCATACAATGCATGGTATTTCAAAATAAATACCAGTCTGAAATATTAGAAATATAATTTTCTCCTTGACATGAATAGATAAAAATTGAATGGATGAATTGTCAGCAACTTGACGGATAGAAAATTGTAGAATTACTGTATAATAAAAATTAATCCTGACCCTAAGCCTAGATATTCACTCAAACAAGTTATCCTAAATATAATTATAATGCAACACTAAACCTCCTGGTAACGGAAGATAAAAGAAAAAAGTTAGGATCCAGCAAAGCTATTATTATTATTTACAATGAAAGAGAAAAGTATATCTTATTAAATGATATATCTGTTCCTCCTTATGTCAAAACAGCTGTTTTCTATTCCCTCACTCTTGCTCGCACACACACACAATCATATTCTTCACAAATTCTGTTCATATGGCATGCGTACCTTTTCACATGTGGGGTAGGGGGGAAGGAGGGAAGAAAACAGAGAGTAGGGAAATGGGACTAGAGATGAGAGTAACAGTGGGGGAACAAGCACCAGCACAGACACAATGAGTAGAGAGAGAGAGACAGTAGGGGAATGGGGTTCCCAGAGACAGTGACGGTGTAGGTCTCAAACCAGCACCTAGTGATGCACAAATGTGCCAGGGATAACTCTGCCTCCAATTGTGCCATCGTGGATTGTATCATGATTGGTGCTGAAACTCGGTTGGGGGAGGGGTGGTGGGAAAGAAGATCAGCGATGTAAATTTCAAATACACTATGATCTATTGTCCTGATATTCTGGGCTTTAGAGAGCAAGTTTCACGAGCTTTCAATTCCCTGTATCCCCTTATGCTCACACAAATAAATATTATTTTAGTTTGCAAAAAAAATCCTTTTTTTTGAAACCCCAAATAACTTTAAGTTGTACACTGATGGCAATTGGCATAGTGGTCTCTGGTGTTGCTTTCAAACCCTATATCCTTGCATAAAATCCAAGGAACTTATCATGATCACCTGTTACAAGAGAATTTGAGGTAGTTTAAAGTATTTGTGCTAGATCTGAATTCAAGAACAAATTAGCTAGAGTTCTGTTAGGAAATGATATCTCCAGGTATAATATATAGTTTAAGACATAAGGTCATGCAACTGCCAGGCTGGTGGAAGGCGAACTGGATGGAGCTAGCAAATTCTTATTTTCTTATGTTCTTATGAGTGTCTTTAAATTGGGGAGTTCCTGATGAAAAAGATAAGGAGCAACTAAAATAGTGTAACCTGTAGCCTGTGAAGAGTTCATGAGGTTCACTTGGTGTCATATATAAAGAGAAGGAAACTTAAATCCTTCACCTTCTGATATCTTCTGAACTCTCAAATTCCAGGGTTATGTTTACGTTTTAACCATGATTAGTTGTAATCATTGTTGAAATGCAGTTTGTTGATTGAGGTATATCCCGAAGATCACATGAAAGGATGCTCAAAATAATTTTTTTGCAATAGTGTTTTATCCATCCATTTGGAACACAAATATTTATCTTTTACTGATATTTATGTTTCAAAAACAATCAAACTCAACAAAAAGTATGAAGTAAACACTCCCAACTAGCTTTGATACTGGTCTTTATGTAGTTAGTGAAGTGTAAATGTTAGCAATAGAGTATCAACAACAACAACAACAAGATTCCATTTATAAAGTGCCTTTCACGTCAGGAGGACGTCCCAAGGCGCTGCACAGTTGGGTCATGACCCGAGCAGGGGGGAAATGGTCAGGGTGAGGGGAGGGAAGGGAGGGAGCGAGGAGGGGGGAAATGGTCAGGGTGAGGGGAGGGAAGGGAGGGAGCGAGGAGGGGGAAGAGAGTCGAGAGGGGAGCTGAAGGCTCGGTCAAAGAGTATCCTTTCCTGCATTGTCCTTGAAGAGAAAGAAAGTGAAAAGGGTCACCAGTAACTTGAGCTGCCGCAGAGATAAAAGAGCAGGATGATTAAAATGCTTCCCCCATTGTATTCCAACAACACACAGAAGAGCTTTTTGTTTTTGTTCCAGATCAGGAAACACATCTCCAGATTACATCTTGTAATCTCTCTTGACATCTCGTTGAATTATCAGATTTATCTCACTTTGCGCTCAATATCAGTAGTGGAACAAGTAGTGAACTGAGGCCAGTGTAGACATGGAAAATAAATTTATTTCAAATAACTCTTATGGCATTATTCATCTAACATCCCTGGGCAGATATCTCTATTTTAGTTATGAATATGAGAATGCAATAGTTACAAATATTATTGTCTTTTTTATTAAGATTTGAAGGTCGTTGTTGTTTTAATATAGTGTCTTGCAGAACATGTTTCTAAGTTTACCTGCAGAGATGGACACAATTATAGGGAGCACTTTAAACAACATTTATGTTGTGTCTTGGAGAGCTTTTAACAACATTTATGATATGACATTTAAATGTGCCACCACTGTTATGTTTGCCATGTGTCCAACCATTTATGTTTGTCTTTAAGACTGAAAGTCATATTGAGACATGCAGAGAGAGGAAAGGGTTGTAGGAAACTGAATTGTTTACCTGGCTTCCTTAAGTATTTATTTGAAATCTATAACATTGAAACTTGCATTTTTATAGTGCCCAGTAAAACATAAACATCTCAAAGCACTTTAAAACATATTGATTAGAAATGAAAGTTGTTGCATCAGAAAATGCAGGAACTAATCTGTAACCAACAACAACTCTTGCCTACAATATACAAAGTCACTTCACTTCACAGTTGAGATGTCCTGATGTGTAAGGCACTATATCAAATGTACATCAAATGTAAGGATTATTATCTTATTTTATCTCATAAACAAGATAAGTAGCTAAAATAATTACCTTTGGGTAGGTAAAATTAATACTAATATAATAATCCTGGCATTTGAGTTTGTGGCTTCTCACAAGATGTCTTAAAGTGTTTCACAGGATTTTACTGTGAAAAGTCATGACATTCATGGAGTCCTGTAGCTCAGTGGTTAGAGCACTTGCCTTGGAGGTGACAGACCTGGGTTCGATTCCCAGCAGGGCAAAACATTGAGTAAGTTTCCTTGTTCCACGCACCTCTGTTTACCTAGCAGTTGGTAGGAATTTGGTTGTTAGTCAATTGACAGATCTCTTTTCTGCAGGTAATAAATCCTTCAAAAAACAATAATGATAATAAATTGGTCCTCAATACACAACTGTTTGTGGGACACTGGTGGCAATTGGCTGTCGTTTCGCACAAAATATAGTCAATTCACTTTACGTATATTCTGTGAAGTGCTGGACGTCTTAAGATGGATAAGCGCTTATCAAATGCAAGGATTATTATTATTATAGGCAAATGCAGCAGCCAATTTCCGTATACCAATATCCCACAAACAGCCATGAAGTGGAAGTGAATGACTAATTTTATTTGGGGGACTGTTGGCCAGGAGACCTTCTGACTCAGAGGCCAAAAGTACTACCGACCGAGGAGTCAGACTGGCACTGAAACCAAGTATTTAAAGTTGGTGGAGAAATTTTCAAGAATTGGTTTGCGGGTGGGCGAGAGAGAATGGCCATGAGTGTGCCAGCCTGGCTCAATGGTTGCACTCTCACTTCTGAGTCAGAAGGTGGTGGGACTGGAACTCACACTTTCTAAGATGACATTGCAATGCAGTGCTGGTGGGGGGGGGGGCGTGGGGTGGGGGGTAGGTGGGTGTTGCATTGTTGCAGGTGCCGTCCTTCGGTTGAGACGTTAAACCAAGGTCCTGTCTGCCTGTTCGGGTGGATGTTAAATATCCCATAGCACTATTCGAAAGGAAGAGGTAGTTTCTGGCGATGTCTGCACAACAATCACCCAAATCAGATTGGTCACTCACTCCGTGGCTGTTTGTGGGACATTGCTGTGTGCAAATTAGCTATTGAGGTTTGCCCACGAAAATACACAGTCACTCACTACACTTTACAACATATCCTGTGAAATGCTTTGAAAAATGGAGGGATTATTATCATTATTAAGTGTCAAGTGGTCAGTGTCAACTCCAAAGTCCACCAAACACTAGCCCAAAAGTAGCCCAATAATGATGCTTCCTTGCCTTACCTATGGGAAAGCAGCACAGTGGCCAATTTAAGTTAGTGATTTTGAAACAATGTAAGAGAAAAGATCGGGGAGGGGGGCACGATTTAAAATTAAAAAATGAAGATTTAAGCACCCGGCCAAAGCCGTTGTTTTCAGGCACGGTTCCAACAACAAAACCCGCCCAACTGGGCGTGAACCCCGCCCAACTG